>NC_139325.1:18440000-18980000 GCF_056507025.1 Lutjanus erythropterus
AGGTACGACTGAATCAGTCAGCCTCTGGGGCTCAGTCTTGTCTCCTCCGTCACTCTCACCTCTTTCAGCTGCAGCACATAAAGTAGATTAATCACAAGTTAGCAGAATATATAATTTTAAGAAGCAGTTATTTTAGAGTCCTTTCTCTATCTGGGTGTACGTATTCCTATAAGGAAAGCACATACATTTATACTTTGAGATTACAGTAGAAAGCAGATTAAAATGAGAGTCAAGAGGAAAGAGAGTGTAGTCCATTAGAATAAACCAGAGCCTTACAGTGGAGAGAAGAAAAACAACTGGAGGGGAAAAGAAACAAGAGGAGAAAGGAGGAGATGAAACAGAGAATAGGCTAGGCAATTACAGGAGAGGAGAGGAGAGGAGAGGAGAGGAGAGGAGAGGAGAGGAGAGGAGAGGAGAGGAGAGGAGAGGAGAGGAGAGAAAAAAATAGGAGGAAATGAGAGGAAACAAAAAGAAAAGATGGACAGGAAAGAAAACAAGCGGACAGATGAGGACAGGAAATAAGAGGAGAGTTAACAGGAGAAACAAAACAAACTACACTACACTAGCATATAAAAACAAAAGTGAGTAGAAAGAGAAAGAGGACTGTAGACAGAAGTAGTAAGAAACAGCTGAGAGTATAGTGGTGTAGTGTCAAGTAAAGCCGAGGACTATAACACTGTACAGGCAAACACATTATTAGAAGAGTATAGTACAGTGGAGCAGATCAGAGTATGTTGGAGCTACACATTAAAATACAGCAATAGAACAGAAGCAAAAAGTAAAATGCATGAATGCACCTTTATGTCTGCCCTGAAGTGGTCTGCTCTGCTCAGTGCCACTGACAGCGATCACGCTGACGGTGTAGTCCTTGGAGGGGTTATAGTCTGTTATCAACACCTTCGTATCGGATTTAGATACAATGATCTCCCTCTGATGACCACCTGAAAAAGAGAGAAGAAGAAGAGGCAGAGGGGCAAAGGTTAGACGACGCCAGAATGTTTTGAGTCAGTGTTTTTCATTTCTCGTTGCTATATTCAGTTGCTTGGAAGCAAAATATTAGTATTCTCATGGTCGAGCCAATATGAAGTTAATTCAGCAGTGAAGCTGATTAACATTCTCCATTCTGAAGGCAGGCAAACATTATGATCAAGGTCAATTTTTTTTTGTACAGTATCCATTAGAAAAATACAGAAATGACAAAAACACAAAGACAAAGTTAATTCTGTTTTTGATTGGTGAAGCTTAGAGACAGAATAAAGATTCAAGTTTTCAGTTTTGAGCTCAAGAGAAGAGAATTTGTCCCTGTAATAAACTGTTGATTCTGGTTAAGGAACAAGCGTGTGTGTGCTTGTGTCCTCTCCATAGCAGTTAATCCCCATCAGACCAACAGGTCACATTATCACCCCATTTTAATTTTGACCCTGCAATCAATTCAGCCATCAATAAAGGTGTGTGTGTGTGTGTGTGTGTGTGCTTCCTCAGCTCTTCTGTCCCCTGTGCCTGCAGGCACAGTGATGACTAATGACGCCTTTAGGGGAAGGTAGATAAATCCTACTGAAGGGGACAGCAGGTCAGGTAAGGTAACTGCATGAATCAGTGTTCAGACCACAAACCCAAGTCTTAGTCTGTGCTGGGGAACAAAAATACTGTTAATCGACCAAATACCTGGGCTTAAAGTGAAGGGTAGGCATTCACTGGGACAGCATATGGCAACTGTTGCACTAAGACTACATGTCACAGTTGTCTCTTAAGGGATAAGCACCCATTTTAAGATGGATTAATCAGGTGACAACAAGAAGGTGACAACAGCAAGGCATCAAACATCACCTATCCCCTAACTTGCCGTCTGAGGATTTAAGTGATAGTTTGTTTGCTTTTTGAAGTAGGGCTGTATGAGGTACTTATACTTAGTCAGTGTATTACCTACAACAGATGGCGGTGGAAAAGCTGCCACTCTAGAGAGAAGCAGCAGAAGAACCTGTGTACGAAGTTATGTAATGTACTGTTGTAGACAGGGTCAGCAGTACAACATATTTTAGCAACCTACATCAAAAGGGCCCACCTAAAAAAATCCACAGCAGTTTAAGTGTATGTTATATTAAAATTTTTTTCACTGCTTTACTGTCAGAAAGCCTGTTCCAACAAGAAACTGCCATTATAAAAATATTGCTCTCTCCCAACCAACCAGAATCTATTGGCAAAATCGGTAATTTTACCTTGAAGAACATGGGAGTTGCTGGTATCTGCTTCAATCTGTTAGTTTGTTTGTGTTACTGTGTGACTTTAGTGTTTTATCAGGCTAAAATTAACCAAAGTTGCACAACAACACAAACAAACAAAGAGACTGAGGCAACTGTAGGACAGCAACCCCAATTTTCTGCAGGGTAAAATTACTGATTTTGGCAAAGGAGTCTAGTTGAGCGAGACAAAGTAATATTTGGCTAATGTAACGGTGGTTTCTCATCAGAAAAGGCTGTCTGACGGCGAGGTAAAGGTCATATAACTCCTCTTCAAATAATGTGAAATATACATTTAAATAGGCAACATTTTGGACAATATCCTCATTCAGTTTCTTGTGAAAAGTTAGATAAGAAGCTCAATGCCACTCTAATGTTCGTAAACATATGAATCCACAGCCAGCAGGCACGTTTCTTATCTCAACATTAGGACTGTAAACAGTTAGCTTGAGTCTCTCCAAAGATCAAAAACATGCCTAACACCTCAAAAAAGCGCAGTAATAAAAGTTGCATCTTATTGTGTAATAATGCACAAAGAGAAATGCAAAACGACTACTTGTTGTTTTAAAAGGACTTACTCAGAGTTATTTCTTGGCAAACAATAGTTTTGTCATTCGTTCAGCACTTCACACACACACAGCATCTCCACTGGGTGCTTGGCAAACTTGTGATGACAACAAAATGCCGAAAAGTCACTGCGCTAGGCCAAGAATTTGTTATAGTAAGAAACTCCTCATGGACCACAAATTTTTACATGTCTGGTTGTATACGGATTAAACAAATGAGATACAACCTGTTAATTTGTGAACTTTGGACTAAGTCAGGCCAGTTGTTTCCCTGTGGTTTCAGTTTTTAAACTTAGCTTATGGACTCCATAAACTAAGCTCTGAAATTAACAGCATTATTTCATCTAACTCTTGACATGACAGAAAATAAGACTGTACTATCCCTTTAAATTAGTTCAATGTCAAAAGTTGATCAGATTTGTTTCCATGATTTTGAAAACAGCTTGTAGTGTGTGGGATGATTCAATTGTGGAAAATACATTAAAAATCACAATCTCTCCATATTAAGTTTAATTAAGCAGGTTTTGGGGAAATTGATGCTTGACTCGATTTTAAAACAGTTGTCACATTCATTTTAAACTAGAATAAATATAAAAAAGTTGGCTCAATTCTCAATGCATGCTTCATCACAAATGCAAAACAGGCCTGGTACAATTAGCAGAGAGCACAGTCATGTTGTTTTAGCCAAATGAATGAATTTAAGGCGACAGCAAGAAATATTGTACCGAAGTACCGCAAGTAAAGTTAAAACTAGACAAGAATATAATCAGTAACGCACAGAAAAACACAGCACTTTAAACGGTGTGGCTTCACTATTTGTCCTTTTAGTATGATGTCTAGATGCGTCTTAAGCGTCCTTCCAGTGGTGCATTCACGGTCCTGCAGTCTGCTTCAGCTGCAGCATTAGCAGTTTTTTAGCATCGGCTACAGGTAAACTAGCATTAGGAGGGAGTCAAACATCTCAAAGCACCTGGTGTGCTGCTCTTTAATGGAGGTGTGTCGGTTGACCAGACTTACATTTGCAAAAACAACCAGTTAGTCTTCATCCTTCAGTCTTTTCTCTTGCAGAACAGAAAAAAATGCTGTTTAAAAACATTTCCAGCAAAGCATAAGTCTCAACTTCGTGCTGTTTGTTGACGGACGTTTTAAAGTGTGTGGACCGGGCTCATTGCTGCCCCGTGTGGCCGCTGGGGGAAATAAATAATAAGAAAACTGGATCTCAGTTGAATCAATTTAATTATTTTATTTTATTTATTTATTTTAATCCATAACTATGTTCATGAATTACAAAGACACAACCCATTCTGGTGTTGTTTATGAGAGAACACTGTACTCCAAATCACTAAAATATATACAAAAACAAAACAGCAGAACAAACTACTGAACATAATTCATGCCTTAGAATTATCATAAAATACCTCTTAGCTGTGTTATTATGCTCTTTTTTAATTTTAGGTTGTTTTTTTGTCCTTTCTGTCGTTGTTTTTTTTTCTGTTTTCAAATAGTGCTTCAATGTTCTAAAGAACCTCCTGCTGATTATATAGGCACTTGCATATCCTGTTTTACAATTTCTACTTCCATTTAAAAAAAATGTGGATGTTTCTGCTCTCATTAGGGGGCAGTGCAGAGCCCATTACAGTGTGGCGCACCACAATGAGGCAAAAAAAAGCCACTACTGTAGAAAACAGTGCGATAGATGCTTCCTCAAAAAGTGTTTTCAAACAAAATTTTCAGTTTTACAAGACAAAATCCTTTGTGTATGTTGGCCCATCTCTGTTAAAGATCAGCACGCAGCTCGATGAGATCACGTACAGCCTGGGGCACAAGTTTTTTCCCAAGAGAGTGAAGTCATGACCTGCCCTACTCTGACTCTGATTCCCTAATACCCATTTGTTGGTTTGGGTCATTTGGATTGGGTTTGTTTAGCTATGAAGAGAGTGATTGAGTAGGGTTAGGGTAAAATATCAGGCAGGCTAATCAGAGGCAGAGCAGGACAGGCCAGGCCTTCACCACTGGGGCTACCGCCTGGGCCACGTTCAATCTGAAAACAATGCACACTGGAGTGCAACGAGCTTTAAGATACGTTACTTAAGATACGAACTCTAAACACATTCTCACTCTCTAAAACACATTTTGCACTCTGATGCAGTTGTGTTGAAAAATGGTAAACACAGACAACAGAAGCTGAACACAGCTACAACAAAACTGTCATTATTAACACACGATGACTCAGAATTGTTCACACTTGTTTCTAATTATGTGAATTACAGTTTTTCCACAATATTTTCCACACTAAATTTGGAACTTTAAACGTAATCTGCCATACATTCAGTTTCGCAAAACACTAAACGCAGTTCTCTATATAGGCACAACTTTAAAAATTCCAGGAAAATCTCTTGTGTTCCTTTGGAAAGCAACGCCAGTCACAATGATAAGATTTATTTACCAGTTGATGAATCTCACTCCTCACAGGGGTAACACTAGAAGCTTACAGTAACCAGGTGATGAGGGTATAATCCAGATACGTGAGTGGTTCACCATCAACCAGTGTTTCATACAGTAATATAGCCTGCATGGTCTATGGCCGAATCCATGTCTTGATCCAGCACAAAGGGTTTTTGTCTTGTTTTGCAGCAAGAGAGAACACTGCTGGTGACATAGATGAAGTCCTTTGGTCCAAACCAGTAAAAAGACATGATGCTGAGGCAGAATCAATCTGTTGTCTGTATTACTCTATTACTTTAAGTGCATGCAGTATACAATATTTTCTGTTCTAATCTCTGAATATGCATAACACATTAAATATGTTTTCCTGGAGCTGCATGCTCTGAACATTGTGTTTTCCATTTTTTGATGTAGTGTGTAATGATTCAGTAGTGTTTATATAATAACTGGCGGTGTGTATGATCTGAAAGCATTGTTTCATATTGCCTGAGAAGTGAGGTGAGAAGTTTAATGAATGTAGTTTTATGTATACAGATTTGAGAAAAGGGTAGAGGGTTTCAAGAAATGTGTCTCTGCAACTGTGAAAAACCATAAAAAGCTGCTGCAGTGCCTTGCATGCACAAAAGGGCATTAATTGCAGCACTATTACTGTTTAAATAAATATTTTGCTACGTTTTGTCAGGGCTGAACGCAACCTTGTTGTGCTGCTTTCTCAATTATCCCCACCGTCATGGCAACACCTCAGTCTGACTGTCTACATTTTACACACAAGTTAATGGGCAAATTAAAACTTGTTCGTAGTTAATAATGTGGTATATATTTAAGAATTTGATCTATACAACAATGCATATAGTTAAAATCATTTATTATGGTGAGCTAAATTGCATGGCATCAGTGTGCTTCCACTGTCTATGCCATATAAAAACACACATTATCCTGTAATGCTGCTGTAAATCTTACAACCTATTATAAACCTCAGCTGGTTTCTGCACCACTTCATGTATCTTCCAATGCTTGAAAAGCGAACAACTTTCCAATACTCAAGTTATTCCTCTAATTGGCTGCAGCAGCAGCGTAACAATAAGTTGCAATTGCATACAGTAAAAACAGAACTTTTTTCTGCAGGGTTTGGCTTCATCTCTGCTGAGATTTGAGAGAGTAAATATAGACATCTGGCACTGATAAATAACACACAGATATGCAAGTACACACAGACACAACCCACACAATTTGAAATTCAGAATTGTTGGCAGGCTATCGAACAGACTTCCAATAAGTGCTTATTTTAGTTTATTCATGCACTGTCATAGAATAGGGAATAAAGCCTTTGGACAGATAAGCACAGGCTAAAGTTAAACCCTCTCTGATGTAATAAGACATGGGTTTCATTATCCACAATGACACAAGCTGATAATGGTTAACTGTGACATGGGACAATGTTTTAAAGAATATAAGCTTGAATACAGCACATACAGAATACAAGCTTTTGGCAAAAATGAGTCATCTGCTTTGACCTAAAACCTGAATCCTTATCCAGTTGCACTTTAGTTACTTCTTTTTAGAAAAATCTCACAAAAAAAAAAAAGGATATTACGTTGAGCCGAAAGGTTAGCTGCCACTCTGACAGCTCCTTTTGTGATCTAAAATGGTGTTTTATTCTCAACAAAAGGACTTCAGCCAGTGTTAACAAGCTTCACCGTGGGTGCTGTTCACCTCATCTGACTGAGACAGACTAAGGCACAGAAAAGACAGGACATCAGGTCAGACATCGGGCAGGTATTTGTGTCCTTAAGCCTCCTAATGATCAAAAAAGGCTTTATTAATCACATACTGTATGGATACACTGAGGACACTTTCTTTCTTTTTTTTTTTTTTTTTTTTTTTTTTTTTACAGCTTTTGCCCAATGCCAGTGAGCTCCTGCTGCATTCCTCCCTGAGTGGAAGTGGCCATAAATTTCAGTTTTTGTTCTCTTTTCAGCTGTCCCCGACTGCAAGAAATTGTGAGACGAGGCGTTTCTCGCGGAGGGTTGTTTGTGAGGAACAAGTTTTATGTTACAGAGTGCTTATTCAGTCCCACTTATTCATTTTTACAACGGCTGTGAAGGAATTGTCTGCAGTGTTCAGCACAGCAATAATACGACACAAATGCAGGCAGCAGTGCAGCAATAGTTGAGGAATTGATGTGTGGGAGATGTATGGATGTGAAGGAAGGTGCACTGTGATTACATGATGAACGAGACATCAGTGGTAATTAAGGTGATTACTGACTACAGTGTGCATGACCTGAAAGAGATGAGGTCATGCCCCATGTCTGTGCAGTGATGGACTACTGACAGACGCAGGATGAAAGCAGGATGTCAGGCATCCATCATTCCCACACAGTCATAATACAGTTTAAAGGGAAAGTTTGGAATATTTGAAGTGGGGTTGTATGAGGTACTTATACATAGTCAGTGTATTATCTGCAGCAGATGGCGCTCGACACGTCCCCAGTTTGGACAAGCAGCAGAAGTCCCAGTGCAGGAAGCTAAGCAACGTACAGCTGTGTACAGAATCAGCAGCAAAATGTATTTTTTGCCATTAGACAGTCTTATTCCAACAGGAAACCACCTTTATATATGTCATATATTGCCTCTTTTGACTCCATTGTCAAAATCAGTCATTTTACAATGCAGAAGACAGAAGTTGATGGTCTGCTGCAGCCTCCCTCTGTTAGTTAGTTTGTGTTATTGTGTGAGTTCTGAGTTTTAAAAAGGTTGGTCCGGATTCACAGAAGTGACACAATAACAGAAACAATTTAACCAAGCGAGGCAGTGATTGAGCAGCGTCTTCCATGTGCTGCAAGGTTTTTGCTGAAGGAGTCTGGTTGAGCAAGACACAACGATATCTGTCACATATAACAGCAGTTTGCCTGCAGACAAGGCTGTCTTTGGGCAAAGTTAAGTGGTGAAAATAATTTAAATACAGTGTATACTAGGGCTGCAACTAACTATAACTATAATTATTTGCATTGTTGATTAATCTCTTGATTATTTTCTTCATTGAATGATTAAGTTTTTAGTCTATGAAGTGTCTGAAAATGGTGAAAAATGTTGGTCAGCATTTCCAAGAAGGCCAAAGGTAACATCCTCAATTACCTTGTTCTGTCTGTAACTCAAAGATATTCAGTCTCCTGTCATAGAGGACTAAAGAAGCCAGAAAAATATCACACTGAAGCTGAAATCAGATATATTGAACCGATCGATCAATTATCAAAATACTTTAATAGTTTACAACTAATCCATGAATCAGTTAATCATTGCAGGTTGTGTTTATGTAATATTACTTTTAGGTAGCTAAAATATATTTTTTGCGGGTGTGCCAACCACCATCTAGGTAACATACTGACTATCAACAACTACCTCATAGAGCCCCACTTCAAATAATTTTGAACTATCCCTTTAATGCTAAATGAATAACTACAGTGGCTGCAGTTGTCTTTCACCTGTCCTCAACTGAACTCCATCATGAGTTGGTGTAGGTCTCACTGCCCTGTGTACCTTTCAGTCCCATTTTCAAATCTGCTGACAGGCTCTACGCACGCAGCAAAAACACTCCTTTGTCTCAAACTTGGCAGAGGTGCAGGACAAACTTTGAGTCCTCCCCATCTCTCAAGAGTGTGATCCCTTCAAAGGAGCTTTGATAAGAAGTAAATTACATAATCCTTCCTGACAGACAGAAAATCCAAGTCATAATGGAATCCTTCCCCCAAAATTTCAAAGTTAGGTCCCACATATCAGTGGAAGTATTTTCTGTGTGTGTGTGTGTGTGTGTGTGTGTGTGTGTGTGTGTGTGTGTGTGTGTGTGTGTGTGTGTGTGTCTATACAGCAAAATGATCCTACCTGGTATACTGTTGTAGAGGAATAGATAGCTGTCAAAGTCTCCTTTGGGCTCCTTCCATGAAACGAGGAGCTTGCTCGAGCTCAGCACTTTGAAACGCAGCCTCCTCGGAGCTGGAACTGAAAAACAATTAACTATATTCAAATCAGCTTCAATACATCTGGGGGATAACTGGATATAATAAAGAATATGTTGATGAATAAAAATGATGTTAATTAAAAAGTTCCCAGCCACCAGTAAACATATGTTAGCATCACAACAAGTCAGTTAAACCCAGAGACACCACAACATCTGCCCCCAAAAAGCCACAAATCAAAAGGGACTGAAAGAGGAAATGAATAAATGGACAGAGAGAAGGGCAGAGAGAGGGCTGAGTGAATTTAAATTTTGAAGTTCCTGAGTCCATGAGAGCAACACATGAAGCAGGTCAGCAGGCATACAGTTCAGCTTCAGTCTGAAAAAAGGTTTTTAAAAAGACAGGAGAAACTATTTCCAGTCAAATTCTCTTTATGAGACGCATTTCACAGAAGATGTCTTTGTCTGTCAATGTGCAAGTGTGTACTTTTGATCTACGATATCATGAAGAAATGATTGGATTACAGTAGCATCCTCAAGGCCTCACCGTATCTTCCAGCCCTCTGTCAATGAAAAATGAATTGGTCTGTTAAAAATGGTGACATGGAGACATTCTCTGTGTGAATCTTTGTGTTTTTGTGCGTGTATGTGTGTAGTCTGTAGCATATTTTGCAGAATCAATAGGAGATAGAGAAGAATATGAGAATTTGACTGGTTTTAATCTACAGACAGATGCAGACAACCCAAGGAAAAAAGCAATGCAGAATTGTAGTATTGTGTAATACTACAGATTCACCTCAGATGAAAACAAAAGTCGCTGACATAACCTTTATGTCTGCGACACATATCACCATTTCAACTAATATTTGATGTTAGTTTAAACTAATCACCAGAAATCTGATATTTTTAGTGTTGCTACAAAGTTTCTATAAATGAGAAGATATTGTCATCCATAAATCTGATGACACTGCCGATGTAAGGTCACTTTACCTGTCAGCACTCTTTAAAAACACGTCAGACTCAACATGCTGTCTTGAAAGATCCTTCAAGAGAAATTATTAATGACTTACAGTTAACCAGTAGACTTATTTTAGGGTCAGTATAACATTTTTAATAAGAAGACGGGGACTGGAGCACAGACTTTTTTTTTTCTTTTTTTTTTAGTACTTTGCTGATAAAACATAAACTCAATAGATTTTAAATAAATCAGAATTTCTTAGTAATCATTTAGTCAGGGCTGCAACAATAAAGGGCTAATTTAATCTAAGATTAGTTCTAATCAGAGTTTATCAAAACTATGATTAAAATTAAGCACAACTCTGCTGCACAGTTAAAAACTAATCTCTGTTTAGTAAATCCATGTTTATTGATTTAAAACCAAATTTAAAAGCATTAAATCAACGTGGAGATGCTTGCTTATCAAAATTTAAATTAATTAATCAATTCAAATGTTGTTGATAAGTATAAAAGAGCAGGAGAAACTGTAAACTTTCAACTCTGAATTCCTTAACAAAACATTACTTGGTAATGGCTATTTTTAGCTAATGTTAGCTAAAAAATATGACAAAAGAGAAGTTTAATTTAATCTTACTTAATTTTAAGCATGTTTTAAACTTTGTTGCAATGTAATTTAAAGTTAAACCATTATTTAAACAAGTTTAAAAATGAATCCTTGTTGGTGCAAATCAGCCTTGGAGCTCAATCCATACTCTTAAAAACATAATTTTAAAGCATTTCTGACTCAATGTAATTGTAATTGAAGAATTTTTAAGAATTCTGGGACACAAAAGATGTGATGTTCTTCTCTTCGAACATGTCAGTCAGAGAGACAACTTTGCAGCAGTGTTCATAAATAATAATCTCTGTCTACTCCGTGCCTGGAGGTATCCAGGGAATAATATTAATGAACTACAATTTTAAATGCCACAGAATCCCCTTAAGCTGTAATAAACTTTAAAGGACCATTCACCTTAACTGCTGGCTCACTTTAGTGATTTGACAACCTAAAATTGATGCTGATCTGTCAATTAATGGCAGGTGATGAATGTTTAGAGAGTGTTGACATGTAAAGACTGTACATCAACCTTTATAGAGAAACTGTGTAGAGAAAAAATGGGTGATATGATGTAGACAAACCTTGAGGTGTACTGTGCAGGATTTTCACTCGGTGATGAGAACAGACCTCCATCTTTCTCAATTGGAAAATCCCATTCAGGCCATAAATCAGACAGCATTGTGTTTCCCACTTTGCATTATTGTAGTTATGTTAGAGTTAAATGCCTGTTAGACTTGGTCCATTTAACCGTTCTATGAAAGGTGGGATAAAATGAATCAAGTAGAGTCAACATGGGTCAAAAAAAATTGTAACTAGAGACGGTCATTCAGCAGAGTGCGGATTTCTTCCAAGCAACAGATGGTGAAGCACCTACTGCAATGCCACCACAACTACCAGATGCAACCAGCAGAGATTTGCAAAGTTTGGAAAGGGTTTTTTTGGGGGGCATAGTGTAGTATAGTGAAATTAGTTTTGCATAGATGTATGCAAGATGTATGTACGTTTGCAAGTTTGTATAGTATAGTATAGTCCCAGCTTTCCATAAAATTCATAGAATAGTGTAACTGTATTGAAAACAAGCATCCTGGGTTCATCTAATTGTATAAGCTAATAGAAAACAATAAACGGGAGGGAAAGTCCAAATCTGTCAGCCTGAACATTTTGTTTTGAACATTACATGCAAGCAGGTGGCTTTACAACAATAAACGATATAGAAATCTACACTTTTGGAGAAACTCACAAAAGCAGAAATTGTCTGCATGTTTGCGCATAGCAGCTGTTTAGTTTGCCACAAGTCACTGAATTTAATTAGTAACCAGTATCATGTTCACTCTTTCACATTTATATTAAAAAACAAATAAATAAATAATTCAGGGAAATGGGTTCATAAATAATGTTACATTTGTTTACTAGCAGACCTGCATAGCAGAGACGGCGGAGGAGCAAAAGATAGAGGGATTTATTCATCTCATAGCATGTCTGACCTCACTTGATCATAACATGGAATTTATTTGGAGATTCTCCAATATAAGATGGATCTACACTTTTCTATTGATGTCAGTTTTTGCATCATGACAAAAGTCAAAATGTGGCATGCAACAGACTGCGTAAGCCTTGTTTTTAGCCTACCAGTTGTCAATAAGGTGAGGAATGTTAAAAAAAAAAAGTTTTGGTTAGTTGCACTTTCACAACCTATTGCATGATCAGAGAAGATAATAAACTATAAATTTAGTTTTTGGTATTATGGTATTTTACAGAAGTATGCCTATTTGATACATTTCTCTACTTAAATCAATTATTTAGGTAAAGAGAAAAGTTTCAACAGTCACTCTCTTTCCAAAAAATCATTTCAGCCAGACTTTCCTGCCAAACACCCTTAATATTTTAGTCATGGTATTACCTCACAAGTCAATGTCAAGTTTCGGAAGCCAAAATAACAGGATCCAGTCTCAACTTGTCAAACAAGGACAACTTCTTGAACTTTTCATTATCAGATCTTATAATGCTGTTTGATCATTCCAGAGAGACCCGGTGCAGCACTTCACAGTTTTACATTTTGCTCACACCTATTCTTAAGTAATCAGCACGCCACCTATCAGATACTCAAAATGCATAGGATGAAACGGTATAATTACACCACACAATAAGAATCTATGAATAATTTAAGTCTGTGACGGAGCTAGTAGATTATTACTCTGGTATCATTTCGTGTGTGCTTGATAGTAGGTGAATTGAGTTGGCAGACAGGGTACTAATAACCAGAAGAAAATTGCCTTGAATACCTTGATCTTTGCTTTGCATGTCAATGAACACACACACACACACACACACACACACATACACTGAACTATAACAAAAAACTTATGTAAAAAACGAATGAGCCAGCAATGACCCTCTTTTCTTCTGTGAATGCATGTCAGGGTCTACAAATTGGAGGCTATTCCAGAGACAGCAACTATGATTAATGAATATGGACGTAATAGCTCCAATAGCTGTAAATGCTGACAGAACATGAGGGTCTCTGATATAAATTACCCTTCACGAACCGCCACGTCTGTTCTTGTTTACCACCATACAGCCATAAATATCATCCAAGAGCATCTCACACTCTCTCTCTGAATCTAAGTGCCAAGATGCTTTTGTGAAATGCATTAGACGTCCACTCTCTGGATCTCACAATAAGATGCTTTACGTAAATACTGTTGAAACCCTGGCTGGATGGCTCTACACTGTAAAAGTGATTGATTGATTGATTTAACTTTAAAAGGTTAGCATCCAAGCTGCCTTAAAATTTTAAGTTGAAAAGACAGGTTCAGGCAATTTTGTAATGATTCAAAACAATTTAAGTTTCTTGTCAAGCAAACTTATATTATTATATTATATTATTAAGTAATTATTAATTCAAGTGTACTTGAGAAAACATGTTCAGTAAACTTAAGGTATTAAGTTGAAACAGCAACACTTCAGTCACGCTGCCGGACATTACAAAATAATTTGATTTCCTTTCACATTTTCTCAGTTTGAAGACTCAGTTCTTTATTTCACACACACACACACACACACACACACAGACACACACACACACAAAAAAAAAAAAAAAGAAAAAAAAAAAAAAAAAAGCTACTACTAGTACTGGAGCTACTTTATTCAAGCATTATCACAAAGACAATATGTGAAACTGCTCCCAGTGAATTTAATAAATTTTAAGTTTAAGGCATGCAGGGACTGAATTCATTATTATGAAAACAAGCAACCATGACTTATCTCAAAGTGTATTAGGGGTCCAAAGCAAGTTTCCATCATATATGTTTTCTTCAAACTGAAAAAGACAGGTCTCAGTAGATTTTTAACTCCAGAACAATGCGTGCTGGGAAGTCTGCTAATATGCAGATCATGTTTCTTTAGAAACTTACTTTAATGAGTTGATTGAACTCTGTACAGTAAATTCATTCAACTCATCATTTAAAGTCAAAAGACTTCAGGTTAGAAGACATATTTTTTTTTATAAATTCTGTGTTCTGTGGTTTGCATTTTGTGCTTATTATGTTAAGTTTTACTACATGTTGAGAGACGTAGAAAACAGGTCGGTTTTAGCTCCACTTCCTATGTTATTTTATTAACATTACCATACCCTCTGCTCTCAGCGGTCTTTTAATCGGGCAGCCTGTTAGACCAAACTCCATTTAAAAAGCAGGTGTTTTATGGTAGATACACATTCTCTGGGAGAGTAAAAACTTTTTTTAGACCATCACAAAGGCTCTTTTTTGATTCACTCTGATCTACAGACACAATCGGCACACATTTCATTACTCAGCAACATCATTAATTAACCTGTGATGTTGGTCATAGATGTACTCTGCATGCATTGACTGGCCCAGGACTACAGCGCTTGTTTTCACCAGATGAAAATGACGCATGTGATTCATAGCACTTAGTGGGAGAGATAGGGGGAGACATAAACAAGACCCTCAAAAAGTATGTGTCTGTGTTAGTAAGTGTTTATGTGTGAATTGTTTAAAAAGTGTTTTTTAAAAGTTGGGGTGGATCCGTACCCATTGCCCCGCAGGATTTGCATCCAAGCTAATACTGTCACTTAAATTAAAGTTAATGAGAGAAGATTAGTTGTTTCCACTAAATTCCTGCATGATTTTTCACAATATAATTCTCCCCTAAACTTGCAGAGCATACGCCACATACAGCACGACGATATATCACACAAAACCAGAGCCATTTATCTGAGAGAGTTACACCACAGGGATCAGCAAGCCCCCAACAGCTCCTTGCATAAGCTTCATGCCAGGTAGTAAATGTAAGTCCAGCCATTTGGCAGAACTTTGGCGACTACTGCTTAGCAACACAATTTAACTGCAGTAAATAGTCTGAGTCACTGAAGCCACAATGAAAAAAATTTATTCCAGTGCCAGAAAATTATAGAAATCCCTTCAAAAACTGATATTTAACATGTTCTCACCTTGTGCAGCTTAATTTAAAGATGCTTTAAAAGGGTCTAATTTTAAAGTATGAACTCCAGTAATCTTCCCACTCTGTAGGGAGTGTAAACTAGAAAAGTATCTTAACTGGAGGCCCAGTATGAACTGGAATTATCTAGGTTGGAGGGATACAGGCGCAGCTTGACGCCCCGGTTTGAGAAGGGATGACTCTTCCTAGGATTAGCAGCGGTGAAAGCTAGCAGGGATTCCTGGTAGATGAGTAAATGCTCGCTGTCCAATCCTCTGCTTCACTTCATCTCCTCTCCTTCAGCCTCCCCTCGCTCCTTGTCTCTGTTTCAACATCTTCTGCAACTTTCCTCTTCTCCCATCTCCTGATTTGGCTCGGCGTCCTGCTCTGTGTTGGCTTCTTTCCATCCTGCTACTCTTGCTTACTATCCCTTCTCTTCCTCACTTTCTCTCACTTTCCTTACTCACCAATCTCTCAATTCAGCTCTCTTTTTTCTTTTGCTCTGTTTTGCCTCATGTCTTTCCCTTGTCTTCTCTGAGCTTTCTGGCTTTTCTCAATCTCTCTTTTCAGTGACAGTTTCCTCTTTCCCCCATTTCTTACTTCTCTCTATATCCTCCTCATCTCCTCATTCTCTTCTTCCCATTCATTGTATCCTCCCATTGTCTTCATTCTGTCTTCTCTTTTCCACTTTATTGTTTTACTACCCTGCACTCTTAGAAATAAGGGTTCTTCCTGAAGGGCTGAGGTTCTACCCAAAACCATTTGTTTCTGAAAAAGTGGTTTGTCGAGGGTTCTTTGTATGACTAGGGGTTCCATTATGAACCCTTTTCATCGAAAGAACACTTTTTGGATAGAAAAATTCTTTGAGGATTGTTGAAAGAATGGATGTGTAAAAAGTGAGAAATGAGAAATGAGAAATTCATATTCATAACATGGACTGTTGAAATCTGTCTAATCTGAAACCTCAGAAGACAAGAGGGTTATAGGTGAAACCCTTAAGTAGATTTTTACATTCCCCTGGGTGGGTTCTGGAAGAAACCCTTGGAATATAAATGGTTCACAGTAGAACCTCCTGAGTGGGTTCTTGGAATGTAAAAAGGTTGTCAGTAAACCTTTGGATGGATTCTTGTTAGCACCCTTGTGGAAAGGTTTCTGATAGACCCCCAGAGAGGGTTCTGGGTAGAACCATTACACCATATAAAAGTTCTCTGTAAAACTTCTCATAGAGGGGTTCTGGGTTAAACTTTTCACAGAGAAGAATCTATGACAGGCTTTCAAGTAGAAGCGTCATAAAAGGTTCTACCAGGAACCAACAAGGGTTCTCCTATGGGGATAAACAGAATAACACTGGTTCTCGTTAGCACTTTTATTTCTAAGAGTGAGTAAGTATACTTTGATTCTTCTTTTCTCCCCTCTTCTTTTCCCTCATCTTCTCTCCTACACTTCTCCTTCATTCTTCCATCTTTTAATTCCCTGTTTTCCTCCTCCTCTCTCAGATTAGCCCCGCACTGACTCCACACTGAGTATTCAGGCTACAGTAGCTTCACTAATACGCAGGATTTATGGATGACAACTGCTGGCTTGCACTGTCACCACAAGATAGCTACTGTACTGTACATGAGGGAGATGGGGGAAGTGTGTGTGCATGAGTGTGTGTGTTTAGTGCCAATCCAGTGCTGCAGCACACATCTTTTGATGTGGCCGGCGTCTTGTCGGTACAAGAACTACTCTGCTTGCTGAGATAGCACTTAACCCAAATCCACTCTGGCTCTTTCTTTCCACCTCTCCGCTCTTTTTATCTCCTCGGCTGCTCTCATGGAACACTTCACTCTTTTTTATCACATCTCTTCTTCTCATGCTTGGGTTCAAACTCTCCTCTCCCTCTCCTCCTCTCTCCTTGTCATCTCCTCTGCTCTTTCATCCTATCTTCTCCTCTTCTGCGCCACCTGCACTCAATTCCTTTAGTGGCTTAACGCCTTTTTCTCTCTTTCATCGCTCCACCTGTGTAAGTGATGCCTCTTTCCCTCAACACTTATCTCGCTCTTGCATTGTGTGTGCACGATGAGTGTGTGTGTGAGTGTGTGTGTGCATGTGCGTGCGTGTGTGTGTGTGTGTGTGCGTGTGTGAGTGTGAAATCTCTCTTAAGGACTGACTGAATATTAAGAGTCTGTTGGATGATCCCTCCCCACGTGCAGCCTGGTGAAGGAAGCAATATTATTCCACACGCCTGCCAACCAACAGTGAAAAAATATCACCAAATACTCAGCTAGGTTAATTCTGCAGGAGATGACTGACATTAAACAACAATGAAATATTTCATTCAACAACCTGCTTTTCTAACACAGACCATTTCCAGGTCAGGTACACAGCAAAGCTCATAACCGATTAAAGCTACAGCAAGTAACATTATGTTATTATAATTTTGGTTAAAGTAACTGATTTTAACCATGTCACTAACAATATTTAATTGATGTATTACTTTAAAAACAAGCGCATCTGTGAGCACCCATGCCATCATGTTTTTTTTTTTTAAAAACTAGACTCAGTCTGAATCAAACAACCAGTCAGAGTTAGCTAGCACATAACTAGCCAATCACAACAGTCCTGTACAAACAACAGCCATCCAGCTTCTTTCTTGTCTCTGAGTCAGACATAACTAACCAAGAAGAGCAGATGTTAGCTTGCCAGGTAGTTACAATGATTGTCAACCTTGACGTTCTGCTTTAAACCCAGCAAACTGCGTGTGCATGTTTGTTGTGTGAATTGGTGGGAGGGGCTTAACAGAGTCACACAAGGCAGCAGAGAGAGGTGAACGGTTTTGTATTGTTTGTATATTCAAGTTGCCTACTGCAGCTTTAAGTGCTGCATTTAGTTTTAACTGGGTCATTTAAATGATCATTTATTACAACTATGGTCTTACTTTTGTAGTTTTGGTCATTATTTCAGTAATCATAATATTATAGTCAATCAAATAAAATACGATATTTACATTGTAGATTCTTGTAAAGAGCTGCAAAATTGCTTCAAAAAACTGCAAAACACAAGCAGTCAGACAATGATACAAGCTTTAAAAGAATCCTGTGGTTAGTTCTTTCAAAATAAAAACTAAAGCAAATACTCCAGCAAACTGTCCTTAAACATCCATCATAGTTTTCAGAGGACTTTCTGGTTCAAATCTGACTGTCTATACTCACTGTGATGTGCCCACACAATGTTACATCTCATTACATTTTGGGTATGCTCATTTTTAGTTTGTCCCGCAAAGAAAGTCTTTAAAGCTACTACTGAATATTTTGTTAACTCTGAATCACATGACTACTTGTGAGAAAAATGTTGAACCCACAGAACATTGTGCAGAGCATTGCACTTGTTAGCTTTTTTAAACCCATTGTTCTGGTTTCAATCTGCAGTGTTACTGTTTTGGTTCACTCTCATCATCATTCTTTCCAGCCACAGCAGGCAGTTTCCACCACAAACGCTCCAAAATCTCCACCGAACACTACCTGCCCAGCTCCAAATAACAGACCAACATTTTGCAACTTGCTGGTGAACATAATAGAACATTTCACAGGAAAAGAAGCAGATATTTCCCTCGGGAGTTGGTGGAGACCAAAAATAAAGCTAAAAGGAAACTGTTCAGTTAAACAAAATCCCAAATCCAAATGACAGCTATGTGGCTCTGTGCAGTAACTGCTGGACATATAAACAGACGACATTTTGCTAACATGTTTGTCACATCAACTCAAATGATGATAATATGTCAGTGTTGTTTTTACAGCTTGTTTCCACTGCCCTCAAGTGGCCAAAATCAGTTATTGCTGTTTTTGGTGACACCATATGCACATAAAAATAAGTTAGCGAGGAATGAATAAGGAATACACCAGGAACAACCTGATAAGCAATTAAATGTCAATGAATAATTCCTGAATAATTGTGATTCAGGACTAGATAGTAAATAATGATGACCTAAAAGAGAACAGGGATATATGATATTAATAAAGCATTAGGTAAAGAAACAGTTCACAAATATCAATGAACTGACATATTGACCACTTTCTTCATGACTCATTCTTGATAAACAATCAACCAACTGATGATTCATTAATTACTAATGACATAATCTAATCATTAGTTACTCCTTTTGTTCCCCCTCAAGTAGATGATGATATGATACTGAGTAGTTGCTAAGTAGTCTGACTATTTCAAGATAATCAGGAACACCTCATGAATTAAGTGGCCAGTATGTCAATTCACAGATATTTATGAACTTTATTTATCATTACCTAATGATTCATTAACAAAGTATCCTCAACTCTCATTATTTACTATATTGTCCTCAAATGACAGTTATTCAGGAATTAGTCATTAACAATTCATAAATTATCAGGTCATTCTTGGTTCCTGTAACATTTTTATGAAGCACATTGTAAAGTGTTTCTCATCACCTGACGCCTGTTTCTTGCCTGACTGACTGCAATGGTGCAGTACTTTGGTAAGTAAAATTTTACCATAACTGATAGAAATGATGGCCATAACCACAAAAACTAATACTCAAGCTACTGAGTCATCAAAAATGAATAAATGATCCTTAAAGCTGAGACAGTGGCAAAACAGCCAATGGAATCAAAATGCATTTATTTTCTATTTAGTGCATTCAGATTGGGAGTTTTCTTTAAATCTGAGATGATATATGGAGGGTATGCAGCTCACCACAGCTCACCAAACTCAGGTTACCTGAAGTTAAGTTTCTTTAAGAAAAAAAAAAGTATAATTTTCTTACAACTATGGCAGTTTTTTTCTCAGTTATTTCCAGAAAACCAGAACCAAAGTCAAAGATTCACAACCTTGTACTACTACAATATCTGCTCAACTCTGAGTTACTTCAGGCTCTGCACACTACTCCACCCTGTGATTCTGGGAAAAACGTCTATGTACCAAAACGCTCGTAGCCTATTTCATGCTTTTCAGACTGCAACTACTTCAACTGGCACACATTATTCACCCCTACACTGTGGTGCCCGTACTGTGTCATTTGGAATATGCATGCATATTGGGTGTAGAGTGAACTGGATATCCGGTGTGATATTATACATTGTGCAGTAGTTTTGTTCCTGTACCAGTCATTGCCAAAGCCCCATATTTCCCCCAAAAATCATCATCAGCTCATGTTCCCAATTAAAGTTAATTTTTGTTTATTTACAATCAAAGAACATTATCTACATGCTCTGACAATAACAACAGGGAAAAATTAGAAAAGCCTCCTGCACATCATTTCTCCAACGATTCAATGCTCCATTTAGTCCAAAGTGGCTGATGATTATGACAAGCTGGATTACCATCAACAGCAGCCGAGTGGCGAGGTGACGGCGGTCTGGGTTTGGATAATTTAGCAGTTTTTAAATTCAAAACAGGTTGTTCCATCTCATCCTCCTCTTTTGTTTATGAATAAATGATTTCTCATCATTGGCTTCGCTCCCTGTTCATTATAACTGAAATTACCGGCCAACACTTTCACTCATACTAATTCACCAGGCTGCCCTCTAACCACACACACTCGCCACACAAACACGCACACACAAACACGAAAGTGCAATATCTTTGTAAATGTGTTCTTGAGCACATAATCTGTTGTGATGTGTCCTGAAACACAGTATTGACCCGGGCTGTCAGCCAATCAACAAAATCAATTACAATAATTAACCATGCAAAGAGTAAGCACACACACACAAACACAGGAGAACCCACACAAATTTAGCATCTTTACAATAACTGACTGAGTTATTTAGGGAACAGGCTTGACCATGAAAATAAATGCTTAATTAAAAATAGGCATGACAGCTCTACTTTTTGGGCTCAGATGTAACGGTGGCAAACCTCCACCATCTTTCCTCCATCTATCCTGCTTCTGTCACTGCTGCATTGGAAACAGCATTGCAAAGTGCCAGGTCACTCCCTGCACCCTCTGAGGACTGAGCGGAGAACAAAATTTACATTTCCCTTTTCAATACTTTTCAAGGCCAAAGTAGGAGCCAGAGAACAAAAAACAACGATCCACTGTGTTGCACACTGCTCAATATCTGCAGTAAGAACAGTATCAGAGCCGTTCCCACAGGAGGAGTAAAGATCCAGTGTAGCTAAGGCCTCACATGCAGTACATATTGTATGTTGTGTCCAAATCCTGTCTCCTAAAAAAAATAAAGTCATGTACAGAACAACAAACTTGTTGAATTTGACATGACATTTTGCACAAACATTCATCTTCCCGACAGCATGAATCCTAACGTGGCGATTCCTGTAACTTTTTGTTCAGCAGCAGCAGATCCAAGTTTTCAATTATGAAGTGAATCTCAGAAGCTATTGGATGTATTATCATGAAATTTTGTCATTCCCACAGAATTAAACTTAATGTTTTCATTGATCTTCTGACTTTTCCTCTAGCGCCACCATGAGGTTGACACTGTTGGTTTCAAACGAAATATCTTTGAAACTATTTGATGGATGACCATGAAATTTTCTACAGAAACAGATTTTTATTATTTTACTACCAAAAAGTTTAATTCACATTTGCAATATTAATTATTATTATTATAGCTTTTGTGTTAGAGGAAACATTGAAGAGATTCATTCAGTGTTGATTTTTTTTTATTTAAGGAAGTGACATCTCTTACTCTAAACTGGAAAAATCGTTGCATATTAAATCAGTTCAAGTAGTAAAGAGCTGCATTTCCTTCTCAACATAAATAAATCTGTGGTAAACATATTTGTACAGTCTGTGTCAATCATATTATTTCCATTGCAGCACTGTCAATTAATTTTAGTGGTTTTATAAAATTTCACTTCAGCTTTGATAAAATTTGTATAAAATCTCAATTCATATTTTACAGTGTAACTTCTTCATGTAAAAACAGATGTTTCACAATTAGTCAATAACAAAAGGCACATTCAGTGCAACAGTAAAACTTGTGATTTCTTGATTAGGATGAAATTATGCACTCATTAAGTGATATCCATGAACTTAAATTATCTTAAGTATAACTAGTTAAATCATATGCTACATTACTCATTTCTAGCGGAGAGGAAAACCCCTCCTGGACTCTCTGGTAGTGGGAGTTCCTGATGATATCCAGAAATTTGTGTTGTATATACAAACATCCTGCATGGGTAGAACACACACTAATCCTCAAGCTCAAATCCCCTCTGACCAGATGTTGCAGCTTACAGGGGACAGACCAGGCGAAAATTAATGACTATCACATGCTCCCTAATGAAGGGATTGAGCAGGGCATGCTCCCATAGTGTCTGGGAGGTCACCAGCACTGTGCTGTGATTCACTGGGATCAAATCCCAACCTAATTTATGCTGTCACACTTTTGTCATGCCTCTTGTTTCTGTCTGCCCGCAATGAAAAAACATGACCTATAGAAGTGATGATGAAAATCGGAATAAAACAAGAAGAGGAGGAAACAGACGTGGGAAAAACAAATGAAGAGAAACAGTGAGAGGGATGGAGGGAGAAAATACAAAAGAGAGAAAATGAAAGAGTGAGAATTCAATGATGGTAAGTGAAAGACAGGAGAAAATAGAAAAGAGCTACTTTCATTTCAAAGCAGTCACTATTTGGTACGGACTTCCACTGGTACATGAACACAAAGCAGCTCCACACTGATCCATTCAGGTCTTAAACGACCCCAAACAAACACTAACCTCTAAGAAAACATAGTCATGAAATAAATCATTTTAAGGTGGAATTTCCTTGTTTTTTAATTTAGATGTAAAAACAGATTTGTCACTTATGTGGATTATCGATTTTGAACAGTAAGTTCAGAGTGAGAAAAATAAAAGCCTTTAAATAAATAAATAAATAATAAGCCTTTATTTGATTTCCCTGTTCCTACAAACCAGAGCTGCAGCTACCCTGCTCCTCTAACTCCACATCCTGGAAGGAATGTGAGCCACGCACGCACGCACGCACACACACACACACACACACACACACACACACACACACACACACACACACACACACACACACAAAGCAGGGTCAGTTAAATGTTTAAGTGTCCCTTGGGGTCATTTTCATATGATCGATATCCAGATAACTGCAGTAGGTCTGACCCTCTACACTTCTTAGGCTGCCAATTGTAAGTACAGACACCCATAAACTCATGCACAACACACAATCTCTCTCTCTCTCTCTCTCTCTCTCTCTCACACACACACACACACACACACACACACACAGTACAGTCAGATGATTCAGAAAAGAGCTCTTGGATCTGTTTGTTGGAATAAGCTGATAGTGCTGCATCCTACAGCTGTAGTTGAAATAACATCAAACATCTATCAGTAAATCACCTGACCAGCAATCCTTTTCTTATCAAGAAAAGGATTACTGGGTAATGATTTTTCACTGTAGAGTTTTTGAGCTTTTTGATAATTACCTCAGTGTCTTAGATAACTGTTAGCAACGATAGCTACCTGGCGTTGTCATCTTCATTCAAGTTCAACAGAAACAAAATAAAACTCACAGAACACGTCTTGACTCGTCTTTCCACTGTTTATACAATCACCAACTCTGGTTTTGTTTCATTCACCGCATTAGATGTGAAAATATTTGGGTGTTTCTCTCCACTGCTTCCTACGTCCGACCTCCCTCTCGTTCTTCTCCTGATGATATTTTCACAGCTACCTCAGCGAATTAAGGGTTGGAGATCATTGGAAGGGTGGAAGGATGAGCCAAGACGTTTTAGGTGTTTTTGTGTCAAAGATATATTATAATGAACCAGATTGTGCATGCAAAGATGGCAGCCATTCACTCCAATAAAAGCTGCTCAACTTCTAAAGTTACAAGTACTCTCTAAAGTTTTTACTTTCTGATTATACAGCCCAATGAATATGTGCAGTAGTGTTTTCCCCCTTGCTCCCACCCACAAGGTCCCACTTGGCCCATAGATATTACATTGTGACAACATCACAGAGTTTTACATGGCGTCATAAATGACCTTGTTTGCAGTTCATGGTGTCCTGTCGACTGGTCCTATGTCCACTGGTAAAACCTGATTTGCAAGGCTGAGCGGCAAAACCCTGTCTCGTTCTATTATAGCTTAAGTGTATGGTTTGAGTTTGTTTCTGTCAAGTTTGAATGAAGATGAAGATGAGGTGATTATGAAAATGCTCAAAAACACTATAAACAAAACAAACTGTAAATATTATAAAAAATAACTAATAAGTGAAATAACTAACTTAAGGATGAAAAATCACTGTGTTTGTGGGTGATGATAACGTTACTACAGCAGTGACAGGAAGTAGACAGATGTGCAGCTCATAAAACTGATATACATCACATGAAATTGTGAAAGTAAAGAATAAAACTACAATATTAACAAATTTTGAGAACTATGTCAGGATATCTGCGTCTGATTCGAAAAAACACACATCTGTTACACTTAAACACATGATATGCTTAAAATGTCACGTAATGACATATTAACATGGAGTATGTTCAACTGGAACTCAAATGTGTACTTCTTGTTAAGAGTGCATCAGGATTTTTACCACCCATGAACTCAAACATTGCACCAAACAGACAACAGCCCGCGTTTTGATGAGAGTCAGTTTGATTAAATCAGGTTTGCTGAGGTGAGGTTGATTGCGAAGCACACTGGAGCGTTGTATATTGTGCGGCACATTGCGCAGCAAATCATCACAGCTTGAAGCACAGCGTTACAACACATTTATTAAAACCCCTGTGAAGCATGGCAGCATCGGCAGCAGGGTTGCAAGCGTTGCTGTGCTGCCGAAGTGAAATGGCATGATGATATGAAGATGATATGATCGTGAGCGTGATGTAATCTGATTGGACTGAGCCAGCACATCAAACGGAGAGACGGCAAAGGGAGGAATGATGCGGAAACAGGGGAGGAGGAGACACAGGGCAGAGAGGTGAGGGGAGGCTAGAGGGAAGGAAAGAGAAATGACTGATGAAGGGAACAGATGGGACGAGGTTGGATGGACAAGATGGGAAGTGGAGGAAGACATAAAGCTGGGGTAGGCAGTTTACTTTTGGGCAAAAGATTCATAATATGTGAGGAGGAAGATAGTTGCACACTGCAGTGTAAAAAGTTTTAACAATTTACCAATATTTTGACATGACAGTCTTCTTCAGGGTATTGAAGAAGTGGGGTATTATTGGCACCTTGGCTGTGAGTGTAGGACTTCCTCCACACCTGTACTAAGTTCCATTATAACCTTTAAGCATAATGTAATTCAAGTGGAAAGGTAGACGTTTGCTCTTTTTCTTGGCTCCGTTTTTCTTCATAATCACTAATACACCTTTTTAAAGCGAGGAAAAGCAGAGGTGGAAGGTAACTAAGTTCATTGCAACTGTACTTGAGTAGAGCTTTCAGGTATCTGTACTTTACTTTTTACATTTCCTTCCCCACACCAATAGAGATTTAAACCTAAATTGATGGGACAATAACACATAGGAAAGACAATTATCCATCATTGCATATCATGCACAACAGGTGTAACAAGACAAAAAAGACACAGTAAGACGAAAAAGATATAAGAAGACAAAAAATGACATAACAAGACGAAAAACAATGTAAAAGAGGTAACAAGATGAAATGATGAAACAAAATGAAAAATGACGTAACAAGATCAAAAATAACATAAACGACACAAGACAAAAAAGACTTAACCTGACAAAAAATGACATAACAAGACATAAAAGACAAAAAACAACGCAGCTTTGCACAGCAACAGTCGGTAGAAATGTCCTTCAGAGGGCTACTTTTTACTTTTACACTTTGAATATATTTCAGAGCCTTTACTTTTTCACTTTTACTTGAGTGAAGAAGTTGAATCAGTACTTTTACCTGAGTCTTTTTATCTGTACTTTTATTTGAATAAATACTGTGTGTACTTTTGCCAGTAGGATGGGTTGTAAAAAGAAGGCAAGGGAAGAGAGAAGGAAGGGGTGGGTGAGGGATGGGAGGGTAAGAAGCAGAGAGAGAGAGAGATGTTTGGAGAGGAGGTACTTACCTTGACCCTGTGCCTTACAGGGGACATGGGAAACTAGGGCCAGTAGCACCAGTGGAGCCCACAAACACCAACTAATCTGTCCCATCGACAACATCCTCACAACCAGCAGTCTAGACCTGCAGAGACAGAAAGAAGATCATGTTGAAACACTGTAAAGAAAAGAGGGGAAAAGCAAGAGAGAAAGGCAGTAAAAGACAGAAAGAACGGGGGATTTCGGTGACAGATTCATCCTGAATGTTGTTCAGCTGCAGAGAGGCTGTGTAGGTCAAGAGGACCCACCTTGCACACATGGCCCCAAGACGTTGATCTGGAATCAGTTAATCCACTTTGTTACAATTACAGAGCAGTGGTCTGACAGTCTAGACTGACCACAGAGCAGCGGTCAAACCTCACGCCTACATAGAGCAAGGCGAGGGCAAAACAGTGGAGGACTTTGTTTGAGGGAAGAGAGGGGAGAAGAAATGAACAAAAGAGCTGACAGAACAGGGATGGAGGACAGACAGAGTGACAGTATGATTGACAGTCCACAGAAGGAACATTTCATGAGTGCTATTGTCAAACCACAAGAGCAAATACAGCAGGGGCCGTATTACAGAAAGTTCCTAATAGGCAGATCCCATCTTAACTGTTTGGTGACCATAGTGATTAGGACCAGATTTAGAAAAAAAGGTTTTACAGGTGAACAGTTTCTGACTCAACGTTCATATCCTAACTTTAAAGTAAGTGTGGGCTACACAAAATCTTAAATAAACCTAATTGTCCTGATTTTCACTTTTCTGCAAGTAGCCTACTTACTAGCTATTGGTAGTGTTCACTAACTGTAGCTAATGTAGCTTTAGTTAACAGTAGTTAATGGTAGTGTTAGCCAACAGTAGCTAACTGTAGTGTTCACTGACGAGCTAACCACACATTTGTGTTTGCGGATTCAAATGGAGGCAGGATACGTGAGGCGGCCATGACGTGTAGGGATACTAATGCGAAGGTGTGGTTAAAAGCATAACAGTGGCTAATGGTAGCATCCAATAATAGCTGCTAATTTTAGTGTTAGTTAATTTGTTTAATCTATATGGCTGTTCTTTCACTGCCTTTACAAAAACTGGATTCAGCAGAGACTTTGTCTGCAATCTTAGCCCACTCTCTTTGTTTTATCTGAGTTAGCGTTGCGGTAAATTTCCCAACAAGAACATTGGATTTTAGAGATGTTACCAAAAACTAAAACACTGTCATGAATTAAATGCGTGTCATTGTTTCTGATCCATTTTTTTATATTTTAATGTGTTTCAATATGTTTCAATGATTTTTTTTTTACAAAGTCGTTGAGCTCAGCAAGATGAGAAAAATAGTGTTGGGTAACAGATAAAAGTTGAGTAAGACATACTGAATTGAGGCTATTTAGGATTTCCTAACCTGCTATAAGATAAGATGAAGTAAGATATGATTGGATTCCTTAAGTTAGTTACTATGTAAAAAATGTAAATTGTGAAAAAATATCTTAGAATATTTCTATTTTAGCTTAAGAGTTAAGATAGAAAGTTTCTGTAACAGTCAGGCCCAGCTCCTCTCCTCTTCTCTCTATCTCATCTCCTCCTTTCATCCCACCCCTCACTTGTTGTTCTCTGCACGGTCTCCTCCACATTTTCCCTTCTCTTCCTCTCCCTCCTCTCCTCCTCATATCCAGTGTGCCACTCAATATTATACACTGAGGATGGACACAGATCTCATCATTGGTGAAAACACACACTCGTTGACAGTCAAATGAATAAAACAGCACGTGCAACAAACGTTGTTTCATGATTGAGTCATTCTCTGGTGTAGATATAACCCGGTGGTACTGAGAGAACAGCGGGCTCCTTCAATTCAGACAGTGTCAAAAGGCCAGAATAATGACAATACATATTAATAAGCATGAAATACTCCAGGAAATAGGATTGATTTTTTTTCTCTCCATATATCAGCCTCAGGACACATAGAGGGAAATGAGAAGGAAAGAAATGATTCTCTGTTAGTCTGTCTCTAACACATATATAAGACAAATGATTAATGCGCGCACACACACAAATGAGAGTTAATCACACTAAATTGAGATTAGAGTGAGGTTCAATTACAGCGTGTCTCTCTTTATTCATGTGATCCTAATAATGAAACATAAACCAAATCTAAACCACATTAAGACAAAAAAAAAAAGTTTCTCTTGTCTTCAGGTTGAGTAATTTCTTCTTTCCAGTCCGAAGGGCAACATTGCAACTGGTTAATGAAAACCAGGGTAAAGATTAAGCTTAATGTGCATGTTTTTTAAGGCTGTGTGTGGAATACAGTCTGCACATATTACTCAAATGCGATTCATTACAGTAGAAGACGGCAGACGACTCTTGCGCGCGCACATCCACCAAAGAAACATTTTTTTTAAAGACAGAGGAATAGCAGACTATTTACAATATTTTATTCTGGAAAACTGGATTTTCATTTATTTATTTAGCTATATTATTTTTTTTTTAAATTTAAACCATTTTCCCACCTGCCCGTGAGGCTGCACAAGTTTGATACACTGACCCTATCACCAAGATTTGTCTTCAGTGATAATTTCAAAGTGCTGCAGGCTGGTCTAAATTAAGTTTCTCCGCCGGATTTGGGTCAAACTATCAGATTTATTCAAACGCTCCATCGCCGCACACCTGAGAACCCACTCACTCACACACGGACAATGAATGAAATCGCCTTTCATACCTCTCCAGTCATCAATTCAAAGCGTCCTTTTATCCCCAAAGGAAAAATCCTCTGAATACCAAAGACTGCTGCCTCCCAGTGGGTTCCTCTCTCCTCTCTTTCTCTTTCTTTCTTTCTCTCACTCCGTCTCTTGTCCGGGTACAATTCGGTCAGTCCGGAGTGGGTGTTTCTGTCTTTCTGTCCTCGTTTATTCAGCCATCCCCTATTCCTCCCTCCTGTCCCAGCCCTCTCCTTCGCCCCGGCACATCTCACAGAGAGAGAGAGAGAGAGAGAGAGAGGGAGAGAGAGAGAGAGAGAGAGAGAGAGAGAGAGAGAGAGAGAGAGAGAGAGAGAGAGAGAGAGAGAGAGAGACCCAGTGCCGCTGCGCAAAACGTTCAGCTGCCAACCTGCAGGTTTCAATCCGTCTTCAGCCCCCCCCAGGGCCCCTGATGTGCCTCCGCGGTCACGACGAGACTTGTCGTGGGGACATATCCGGAATCAGCGGCTTTAAACGAGCCACATGGTCGTCGCTGAAACTCGTTATTTGAGTGTTTGACTTGTAGAGAAAAGTCTGTCTGGAAATGGCTCAGTGCGCACGGAGCAGGTGCCTGCCTGGCCGTGCCCTGCTGCGCTGCGCTGCGAGCTCTATGTTAAAGGCACAATGACAAGGTTTTCACTTCAGGGCAAAGTTAGTTTTATAAAACTATCTGACTATAGCTGTAAAGTCATACCAAATCTTAAAATAAGACTGGCTGGTGAGAGTGGCTGAGACCTGGACATTTATGTAGCCTATTCAAATATTTTTAGTGGACTTTTAAAAACATATACTACATACAACCCAGGAGACCAACAGCACAAAGTACAGATTAATAAAGACAACACTGATTTTAAAAAAGAAAGAAAGAAATACAAGTAGCATTAATTACAGAGTTTATCAGTCAATTAATCATCCTATGTTTCGGTATCTGCAGGGCTTTTATGGTTGTATCTATCAAGTTGTCTAATGTTGTCCAATATTTTCATCAGCACTTCTTATCTTGATTAAACAGATAGATTCTGCAACACTATTTTTATGTGAAACTCCAGCAGTGTTTAGTGGACTAAAAAACTAAACCAGACCTTCAATCAGCATGTGGATGAGTAGATAATGACCGAATTTTCATTTCTGGATGAACTATCCCTTTAAATCAGTCAGCTGACGGTTTGACATTATGTGTTTCACATTTTGGGAAATACATTCATTTGCTGTCTTGCTGAAAGTTAAATGAAAAGACTGATTGAAGGCGATTAGCTTAGCTTAGCATTAAAGCTGAAAATGGGGGAAATAGCCGGCCTGACTCTGTCCAGCAGTAAAATAAAAATCCAACAACCAGCACGCCTAAAGCTCACAGAATAACGGCTAAATTAAAACTAAGTAATGAGAGATGCACCATTACCTTGAATAAATTATAGAATTCTCTGGATTTGACCACTGGAAATATTTGGGATAATGTAAGGACACGACTCAGAAATACAGCAATTTAATCTGTACAGAAATCCAAATCCACAGCAAAATTTTGCACTAAATATATTTCCAAAATGCCACTCTATTTCCTCTTATGTTAGTTTTTGGGAGCATTACAGTGGATCGGTCAACACCAGTGCTTTCTTCTATCAGGCTGAGAAAAAAAGACTTCTGTGCACTTTATAATCCTTTTATACACTCAGCTCCTCTGCTGTTGAAGAGACTTTGTGACTTGCCCTGAGGGGAGAAGAATAGGAGTCATGGGAAACAGAGGCTGGTAAAATGTGCCAGTGGCTGGCTGAGTTGAAACGCAGAATAGCTGCACTCCAGGTGTGTCCCTGGGGGACTACTACACACACACGACAAATGCTCTTAACACACACACATGCACGCCTTAGCTAAACAACTGTCCAGATGCCATAAACACTATAATCAAGTGGATAAGGATTCTGTCCTCCTCCCTCCTTCCTCCTTTTTCTTCCTCTAGCCTCTTCCTCCCTTCCTGTCCGTCTGTCGTCCGATCATCTGTTGCCCGTTTGCAGCTTTGCAGCAGACCACACACACCAAACAAATACAGATGCAGACACACATGCCCCTGTATGTCTTCAATTAGGGCCGGAGGTGCTGACCTAAAATCTATATCAAGATTAATGATCAGATCTGCCTCAATAATAATAAAGGTGATAATATAATCATATATTTAAACATCACCCCATGTGTTTCTGTCCTCACTGTGGCTCCTCTGATATGTTTTTCCTCTTTAATTAGATGAGTCATTGGCTGTGCATCTGTTGTCAGTTTATAGATGTTTATTGAAAACTGCAATGTGAGTACATTTTGGTTGGCAAGAGATTCATAATATCTGTATTTCAATAAATTCAGTTTACTGTCAAGTCATATACACAATTTAATATCAGGACTATCATCCTGAGCTGCAGTTGCAGCAGTTGTCTCAAGACTTAAATTTCTTTTTTTTTTTTTTAGCCACGTTGATTTGCTGGTCCACCACTTTGGTCCACGATGAAATATCTCAATAACTATTTGATGAAAAGACATTCAATATCTCGAGAGGAATGAGGCTGTCTGATTTTGGTGATTCTAGCAAAAGTATGACATTAACTTTTTTTCAGAAAAATTATATCTCAACAACTGTGGGACAGATTTTCATGGAATTTGTTCCAAATAACCATAGTGCACAGAAGATAAATCCTAGTGACTTTGATGATCACCTGACTTTTCCTGTAACACTATTCTGTGTTATTCTGTGGACTGGCACAAAATTGTGTAACAGTGAGACTCATGGATCCCTGGATGAAACCTAATGAGTGTGATGATACTCTGGTTTAAAGTGACATGTCTTGACAAGTATCAGGTGAAATGCTATGAAATTTGATACAAACATTAATGTCACCCTCACCCTGAACTGTAAAAACTTTAGTGAGCCATTATTAAATTCTAAATTGTAATGTTTACTAACAAAATACTTGAAAAACCAGACACTACATGTCTTCATATTAGCATTGTGTGCTGATGTTAGCACTTTTACCTAAGTACAACCTCACAGAGCCCCTGGCATGGCTGTAGGCATTTAAATATTTGACTGTAATAATAAAATAATAATAATTTGACTGTTCTGTACTGACTGTTCTCGGGACTGATAAAATAAATGAACAAATAAGGCTTAAGGCTAAAAAGCCAATCAGAGAGCGCAGACCTCCGCAAAAGTACAGTCTGCTATGTTATGCAAATCTGCAAGCACAACCACTGGAAAAACTATTAAGGAACCTGCAAAATGTTTTAAGACAAGACACAACTGACTCAAATGAAGACAATCTGAATGGATATTTTAATTAACAATGTCAGAGTGTATGATTGTTAAAGCTAATAACATTTAAAAAGGCTTACTTTGCTTATATATCAACCTGGAAATGCACTACAAATTTTGCTAATCTTGCAACACACTCCAGTTTTACTATTAACTTTTCTAACACTGTTAACAAATGTGAAAAATAATTTGTGTATCTGGCCTGTGATTCGGATCTGTGCCAAGCTTTAATGGGTTCCTCTTTGGTCCATGCTACGCCTTCCACCAGGTTTCATGAAAACATTCATTTTTTTCCTGTAATTTTACTGACATGCAGGCAAACAAATGGCACCAAAAAAACCTTAACCTCCTTGGCAGAGGTAATAAATACAAAGGCATGGAGATGTGTCATGCTGGAAACAAAACAATAGCACAGTGTGTGCAGATTGACTGAGCAACTGTTTTAACTTCGTTGTACATAATACAATATTGAGGAAAAAGATGACAAACAGTTACTAAAATAGAAAATATCAAAACCAATTAAGCTCTCTGAAGAACCAGTAAGGCTTTTTTGGTTTAACTTTGTATTCTGTGTTGCTGCAGTCCCAGGTGTATATTAATTGACAGCTCCTCTCTACAGACGCAGAGGCCAACAGACCTACAGACCTGCCCGATGGGTGACCCATGCTGCTGTGTCCTCCCTGCATGTCCCCTTTGTCATCTATTCATTTCTCTTGATGTCTTCGCTCTGTCCCCGTCTTTATGTGCCCCCTCTTATTATTCAATTTTCTTTATTTTCCGTCTTGTTCTCTGCCTCTTTCTCTCTGTTTCACCCCACTCCTAATCTGTTCATCCTCCTTCTGTCTACCTCTCTACCACCATCGCTGTGGCTCTGTTGAATAAATGCATCAGTCACATGGTAGAGTTGATCCACAGGTCATTTCGCTCAGTGCCATATGGTCCAACTGTGAAGCTTCATAAAGTTTCTGAAGTCAGTGCACTGCAACAAATATCTGTTTACTATAAGTACTCTTCCTTCCAAGAGATCAGATTAGACTCTGCATTACTGTCACACAAAACAAAACGTTTTAATACTAAAGTAAATAAATCAAATCTCCCCAAAAAACTCTATTGGTCCACTCATCTTAATTCCTCACGTATGTGTGACATGGAGTAGGAGGATCTTAGTTTTCACTTTTAGCATATGACACACCTCAGGAATTAGAATAATGTGTGTAGTTCAAATCAGCTGTCTCCCTCTGCATGCTTTCAGGTGATATGTGATAGATCTCGCATTTGTAAAAACTTGGATGGTACAGCACCTGGAAGACTTTGTGGTGAGACAGTATGGATAAAAAGTAAAACGTTTGACAGCCAATTACACTCAGTCTGACACTGAGAAGGTTTAGGAAAGTGTTATGCACAGAAAACACAATTTTATTTTTAATGAAACTTCATGCAGATATTTTTTCTAAGTTTTTCTTACATATTTTTCCTCCATGATGCAGCTTTTTTTGAGAGCAGCACCTTAGACAGGAACCTTTGAATCAATAATCCACCTAACAACAGCTGGTTCTTTGATTTTGGTGACATCGTCTGTGATAAGCAGCACTAGTGTTTGCACTGGAGCAACAAATTGTAATAATAAAAATGATCAAACTCCGCCACAGTCTGTTGTATTTCCTCTGCCTTCCTATAATTATCACAAACAAGCCACTGATGTTGCTTTGACAAACACAGAAATCATCATCTCCTGTGCAGCAGAGGATTTCTTCCAGGAAACAGGAAACCCCTCATTTGTGTTTATAAAAGCGCATGTTTGAGCTTGAACTGGGCAGAGAAGAATATTGACTGCATGGTATCAATCAGCAGCGATGGACAGACAACAACAAATTCTCTCAAATGAAATGCTGTGCGGTTTCAAAAATTTGACAGTGCAGAAGCTTCAGCATTCAATAATGTGATTTTTTGATTTTTATTTGATTCTGTTTGAGTAGGACACTTGCACACACACACACACCAAACAGAATTGCACTACTATATTCAAGGGGCCCTGGTGTTGACCAAATGAATTCCCTAGCCCCTAACCCTAACCCTACCCATCACAAGTATTTTCTGATTGATTTTTGATGGATGGTAGGAAACGGACATATGCACAGACAGCTGTGGACACCATGGACATCCACTAGTTCTGTTTATATTAATTTCTGCAGTCTGCTTGGAGGATTCATTTCACACATGTGCATTTGATCGGTGTTTGTAGTGGCCATATGCACAGATTTGCAGGGTCGCAACAAATTTGATTATGCAGATGTCTGTACAGAGCTCATGCTCATGCAACACCTTCTGATAACGAAATTTACGTAACACGGACCCCAGCAAATTCTTGCAAACTCTGAGACTCAGAAAGTATAATACCAGTTTAACTCTTACTCTAACCCTAAGCTAAACCTAATTCTAACTCTCACTCTAAACCAAGTCCATCCATCAATTCATTCCTCTGTTTATCTGGGGTCAGGTCATGGCAGCAGCCAGGTATTCCAGACATTCCTCTCCCCAGCAATGCTTTTCAGCTCCTCCTGGGTGATTCCCAGGTGTTCCCAGGCCAGATGAGATATTTAATCCTTCCAGCAAATTCTGGGTCTACCCTGGGGTCTCCTCCCAGTAGGACAAAACCTCCAAAGGAAGTCGTCCGGGACCGGGAGGCATCCTAATCAGATGCTCAAACCATCTCAACTGCCTCTTTTCGACGCAAAGGAACAGCAGCTCCACTTTAAGCTCCCTCCTACAATGGAAACTAATTTTGGCCACTTGTCATTCTTTCGATCACTACCCAATGCTCATGACAATTAGGGCTGGGTATCATTAAATTTTCTATACCAGCACAAGTATCAGTACTTTGGCTTTGATAATGATTTTCTGAACAAAACTTTTTTTAACCAAATCAATTTAAAGGAAGAAGCTGTTTAAAGACCTTTGAGCAGCTGGAAAAACTGTTTTTACTCTGAGCACTTTACTCAACTGGATAACTGGACTAAAATTAAGAAACGGATGGAATACATGTGTAGTATTGGACTAGCCCTAAATAAAAAATATATATACGGTAACTGTCAAAACTCCTTAGGTATTGAAATTTGGTATTGAATGACATACCCAGCCCTAATGACCACAGGAGAGGGCTGGAACATAGATCAACTGGTTAATTGAAAGCTTTTCCTTCCAGCTCAGCTCCTTAGTCACTACAACAGTCCAGTACAACGCCTGAATTACTGCTGACGTAGCACCAATCCACCTGTCAATCTCATGCACGTGACTTCAGGATACTTAAACTCCTTTGCTTTGGGCAGCAGCTCACTCCCAACCCAGAGGGAGAAACCCACCATTTTCAAGGGAACCTAAAACCAAGTCTTAACCTTGAAACAGCCCTTTAAACTAGTGGGGTCCAGAATTAAGGCCCCACAAAGATGAACGGAGTGCAAATTATGGTGGACTCCAACAAATACAGTTAAACAAGCCCACACACATGCATAGTGACAAAAGTCTGCAATCTGCAAACACACTTAGTATTACATCTAAACAAAGATCTCTGATGCTTTTCACTCTTTCCTTTTCACACATAAACACAAACACAGACACATACTTGAAGCCCCCCTGCCCTACATTTTTAAGATGCTAGATAACCCAGGGCGTGGGGGCTTAGCACTCTACCAGTGACAGACAACTGAGATCACCATGTCATTCACACACAATGAGCTGCATTTACACCAGCAGAAGAAGAAACATGGTCTGTTTGTTTTGTGAGCTCAAGCAAAAGCTCTGGACAAGTTCAAATAGAGTTGACACATACAAGGGCGTGCATACACACTCATACACGGGAACTCGGACACACTGACAAACACCTCATATTGTCATCTTTTTTTCTGCAACAACCCCCCGCCACCACCACGCACACACACATACACACACTCTGCTTTTGAGCTCAGTGTTAATAACAAGCGGCAGGTTAATATGAGGGCAACGAAGGACTAAAGTGACCACAGCCTACTGATTAGTCCAACTAGTCACAGTTATTAGCCGGTGTGTCATCTGGCACCAGGCCTGTCGTTCCCAGACCGCTGCTAAGCTGACAGCGCTTAAGGTCGTGATACATTATGCAGGTTTTCATGGCAGCACACTCGGACAGAGGTGGGTTATTCAAGAAAATACTGTTATTTATTTAAGAACTCATTCAAGGCCACAGACAGTTGGTTAAGTACTTATGACAAAAAAGTACCATTAACATGCACCGCGGGTTCATAAGAGCCATCTAGGTTGCACACACTGTTTTTTTTCATTTGCCATTTTTAGCCATGCTAGCAGCATGGTCCTTGGGATGACAGTGTTGGTTTGTGGGTTAGTCGGCCAGTCCAGCACTTTGGTTCAGACTGAAATATCTCAACAACTATTAGATGGATTGCCATGAAATTTGGTGCAGATTTTCATGGTTGTGGTTTTAGATGCAGTTCCTCTCAGGATGAATTCTAATAACTTTGCAGGTTCTTGAAAGGTGCTGTGAGTGACATTCACTGCTAGTAGAGGTCACAATAGACCACCAGCATCTCAGACCAAAACAAATAAAATTGAAATAAGGAGGAAAAGAAGAGAGCGCCATCTGCTTACAAAATTCAGATCAAACTGTCAAACTAAGCATTGCTCATCAAATATGGAACAAGATTTGGTTACTACATTGCTTATTTCTTGCTTAAAATGTTGTCAGAAACATTATTTGTTGTACCGTTTAGCTGTAATATAAGAAATATTATTAACAGGCAGCTGCCATTTTGATGCTGTTTTCCAATGGAGGCTCCAAAAACTCAGATCAAACTGTCAAACTAGCAGTGTTGATCAAAGATGGATCAAATTTCTTTTATTGAATTGCCCATTTCTTATCTAAAATGTTTTAATAAACATATTTTTGTGCACCGTTTAGCTGTAACATGAGAAATTTATGAGAAACCAGGCCTCCATATTGAAAACAAATCCAGATAGGACAGAGCTGAACTCACATGCACAAACACGCACATACATATGGCGAACCAGACGACGAGGAACAACAACAACAACAAACACAGAGGGAGTGTAATACCATTGTCTCCTCTGGACAACATTACTCCACTATATCTTAACATAGCAAATAGTTGTTTTCTGACATCTGGTGAGGCTGAATGTTGTATATTGCAACTTTAGTGTTTAATGTAGCACCATTGCATTCAGTAATGAAGCTGCTTTTCAGGGGAAACAGATTATTGGTAGCATCTTGATAAAATGCCTCTGTAAATTAGACTTCTCTAACTCACCATGGCCTGCAGCCTAATCAGAAATAATAGCGTTCCATTACGCACACAGTGAAAAATGTAATTGTGATTTCCCAACTGGCCATTTAGCTGGTAACATTAGTTCTGAAAAGGAACTGTTAGCTGAACAAAAAGTGCCCTCCTGCCAGAGTAGCTAGCCAGATTCACAGAGCTGGCAGCCACAGTCCAAGAAGCATTTGGCAGGTGGCTAACATTTCTGCTCGCTGTGACTTGTCCTGAGCTGCTTGCCTGTGGGGAGGGAAGTGGACGACAGGAGACAATTCACTGAAAACACTGTAATCATGCCTCAAAGGCTCTCAGTCCATCAACCTGAGGAGGCACTAAAACATGTTGTTTCTTCTGCTATGTAAGTCTTTTCTTTTCTTTTCTGTTTTTCTTTGCTTTGCTTTTCCTTGCTCTTCTTTTCTTTTCAGTATTCAAAAAGCTCCATATTTCCCACATGTGATAACACTGATAACCTTTATTTAATCAAGTCAGTAGTCAAACTTATTGGCTCTCTGTGTCAAAAAGCTAATTAAACTCTGAAGAATATTGTGTTCTAGTGGGTCTTATTTCATTTTTCTGGTATTACACTATTTGCTCTGTCATAGTGCAATATGACATAATGAAAAAAAGGATATAAAATATAATAATATCCTGAAACCATATCTTTAATATCACCCAGTGCTGAGATAAATACGGTGTATTTTGAGAGAATTTTTGCCAGCAGAGTCTTGATCCTCTGAGAAATTTACAAGTAATAACCTTTACACTTTTAGGAACAGTACGTACCATTTGACATCTATGTCAGAATCTCTCCTGGAACAAACTTGAACTTTGCAATAAAGAACACAACACAGGAGATTAGAAAAACACCTTATTTTAGACTTTGGTGGCATTTGTCAAACATCAGATTTAACACTTGATCACTTTCATTTATTTAAATCTGTTTTGGCCTTGAGAGAATTTCCCTCACATTTAAATGTAATGTAATGTTATAATCAAGAAAACACTGATGTCAATATCGGGACAGAAATGAGTAAGAAACAGTATTTTCTTTGTTCGTGTCTAACACTGAATGAAACTAAAACCCACCTGCTTTCAATGTAACTCATATTTCTCCTTAACTGACTTATTTTGGCTTGTGCCACTGTCAGGAGAGGGATTTTTTATGCGTATTAATTACTTGATCTTGGCTTCTGCTGCATGCATTGGTGTTGCTTTAATTGGACCAACTGGGCTTTTCAAACCTTAATATGATCTTATGAAATATGCCACTTGGTGAACGCTTTCATCTCAGGCCTCTCAGAGTGCGTACATTTTTGCCATGTTGGCCCCAGTTGGAACGGGACCCTGTATACAGTAACTTTGGCAGCGTGTGACTGTGATTCTGTATGCACCGAGCTACATCGCACTGTGTCAACACTTTACTCTCTATGGGCCCATGAATAGAACAAAACTGGCCAAAAAAAAAAAAAAAAAAAGCTCACCACTCCCCCAAAAACATTATAACCGTTTGCCACAAACAGAAAACTTTGAATAATTGAATTTCACATATTTTCAATCTGTACAAATTGTATAAAAGTACTATGGGTCTAAAGCCTCCTGATAAAGATATAGTGTTTCTCGTAAAACAGTTTTTAAAATTCTTCTGGTAATTTGAAGGATGTAAAAGATTGGAATGACTAATCTTAGAAAATAGGTTGCACCTCTGGATTAGTTTTTTCTTCTTTATCTGCAAGAGATAAATAAAGTTGTAGTTCTTTTTGAAAAAAAAAAAAAGTGTATTGTTTAATGTTGTGCATTTATTTAATTGTCTCAAAAGATGTTCTCTTTCTTGTAACCACAAGAGGATGTCAAGGAGGATTGGTTGTGGGTTGGGGATTTGATTTGTTTTGGTGTGTATTTATTATCAGTTAAATACCAATAAAAAGAATATTCAAAAAGGTCTCATTTGATGCTTTGCACTAATTGTGTTAAATAAACACATTCCTTAACAGTTGAGTCACTGGTGCTTTAAATGTTAGACTTTAGACTCTTGATCTTGCCCTCAAGCAAAAATGTCCAGCAAGCTGTCGCTCTCAGGTTTCTGTGCGTGTGTGCGCGCGACAGTTTCTAATTTCCTCTGTGTGTGTGTGCGTACCACTCTGAGATACACACAGACAGATAGATGAATAGGATGGAGGCAAAGTGAAGGCTGGTTGCTAAGCTAATCAATGGATGCATGAATGTAAGGACAGATGAATAAATAGACGGATGGGTGGAGGAAAGGTGCTGATGTCTCATCTGATAAGGCCTGTTCCAGTTAGTGTTTCTGTCAGTCTTCCTGGAGGATAAAAGGTTGGCAGAGAGAGAGAGAGAGAGAGAGAGAGAGAGAGAGAGAGAGAGAGAGAGAGAGAGAGAGAGAGAGAGAGAGAGAGAGAGGAGAAGCTGCGAGCAAAGTGTTGTTATAAAATCTTACAACTGTGTGGTGTGGGTCAGCATTAATCAACTTTTTGCTATTCACCTAAATTACGATTAAGTGCTTTATCTGCTGCATCAGATCAGGGACAACAGGAAGTGTTCACTGGATATTTCTCACATTTTTGTTTCAAACTCAGACACACAAATTTACCATCAATATGTTCCACAATAATTCCACAGCCAAGTCAGTCTAATATTGCTGTTTGGCATAACTTCAGACCAAATACCAAATAAGTAAAATAAGGCCTGTCCTGAGGTATCTATTAGTTTTTGACTATAGGAAAGTGGGGAAAATTCCCCCAAATTACTGTCTCAGAACTATCTCTTTCACACACGTAGGCTTCTATGTGATTTTCTTCCAGTAACTGATGTAGCATTTTACATTTTTCCATTCAATGAACCTCCCCTGAAACTGTCTGGAGTGACCCTATAGGGAGCCCTACCTCCCACGGTGACAATATCTCCCCCATAGGATGTCAAATGTGTGTGAGATCAGGAACGTCAATCCAGAGGAAACCTGTAGAGGCAGTTAAGAAGATCAGATTGGTATTGTCATCAACACCAAAATAAATAAATAAATAATGAGTTCAGAGCAGCTTAAAATAGACTAATTGGGAGTGAATGAGAGTATGACATCAACAATAACAATGGCAGTCTTGCAAATCCAGCTGCTGGATTGCAGATGTGTTCCACTCTTGTGGATTGTGTTCACGTATAGAACAGAGCTGGACGAGATGATCTAAAACCTGTTGTGTCCCTACTGAAATACATCAAACTGTCCAACAAATACACCCCTGGCTGAGATATGGAGCCACTCATGTTAAAATAAAGAAGAAAAGAGAGGCACAAACGACACTGACAGACAGTGTTCTACAGTATAACAGCAACCCCTGCTGGTAGCTTTTTGGTAGTGCACCTAAAAAAAAGAGGAGGTGTGTTTTTGGCTGGACAGGAAGACAGGAAGAAAATCAGCCAAGGCATTTATAGAGTAAGCTATGTGTAGAATGAGATGTTGGGGAATAGCAAACTACAAGTAATTAAACTGTAGTAGCTTGCTAGTTGCTTCAGCTGTATTCATATTTGTATAGTGGTTCAAGTAGTTAAATTACTTATTACTTTTGTGTAGTTAACAACAAAAACTACAATCAATTTTGGGCCATAAAGGGAAAGGAGAGAGTTTTTTTTAAATTATTCACTATTCCCTACTGTCTGATTAAATCCAAATGGACAAACCAAAGCTGACATTGCTGTACTTTCTCATGAATAGAAGGATATTTTATTCTTCTGGTTTATGTCTGACATGTGAACAAGTGGGCAGTTTTTTCTGCAATAAACTCAGCTGAGTGGTATATTTTTTGATGGCATGTGTTTTCTTTTTACAAATGAGTTTGAACTACTCCCAGTAGCTCTAGTAAAACAAACAAGATTTCTCCTCAGGGTATTGTAAGCCCATGTGAAGCATTTGACAGCTAGCGAAGCTCTGCTTTCAGAGAAGCTTCCCTAACACTGGTTAACTGTGTGAGAAAATAATTCTGGTGATCCATCCAAGTCTGAACTAAATAATTTTCTCTCCTGTGTCTGTTACTTAAGAACAGGTTAGAAAATTGTCTTGCCAGAATCACTTCTCTGAGTGTTTATTGTTGTAATACTTATTTCACCCACAAGAAGCTGAAGTGCACCACTACCCCATGTTCAAAATAGGAATTAAAGCATTCACGTTTTCTTCCAGGTGAGTTTTAAAGGTTGGGTGGGCTATTCTAGAGAAAGATTGTTTATCTTTGAACCCGACAACCAAATAAATCCTCCTTCAGTGCTTCTTCATAAGATTTATGGTCCCTTTTGCTTTCCGTCGTCACCCCCCTGTCCTGTGCACAGTGACCTGTTGCTGAAACAGTGTTGTGTGACTTGATCCGAGCCACTTTTTGTTCACCATTTACAGAGCTAGAGCTGTGTAGAGACATCTAACTTTTTAGAGTGCATACACAGTTTGGGGAGCTAGAGTAACATTTGGAGATATTCGCTGAATTTAATAATAAAAAAAAAAAGTGTATTAGATTAGAATAGCACACCCTGCCCCGCCAAAAAAAGATGTCAGTATTAACCTGACAAAAATTAATTCAAAGAAATAACCACAGGAGGAAAAAACAATTTAGATTAGACAAGAACCACCAGATTTTTTTTCTCACTTGCCCTTCAGGACTTCCACAGATGACTTCCCAGATATGAGACCCACTGCCTGAGGATATCAGATGCCTTTGCAAGAGAAATCAGGAATGTCAGTCCAGGTGAAAGGTGGTGCACATTGTATCCTCAGCCTTTCAGAGAGGAAAACAAGACAAGATGCTCATAGATTAAGCTACATGTCCCTGTACCCCTGTGATAAAAGAAGAAATTATACATAAAAATAATTATAATTATAATATTATCTGTCTCTGACATCAAAATTGCCCTTTAAGTTGACTGTGCTAAATGAAAAAGAACATGATGGAACTCTATGTAACAGGGACAGAAACTGAAAACATTTTTTTTCTACTACACACTAAAAAGTACAGAAATGCAATTTCAAATACAGAACTAAAAAGACTAACATGTTTTTTCTATTTTTTCTTTTTCTTTTTCTATTATTATTGCTATTTGAATAAACTACCTGCTTTAGTGAGAGTTTTAAACATGCACAAACTGAAATGTGAGCCTAACTCATGTCCATTATTGAGCAGAAAAGACCTAAAGATGAAACCACATGCTCAGAGTATTATCAGTTTGTTTATTAAACACTTAAATCATTGGTTTAATACAACAGAACATCAGAATGAGCTTTAGCTGCAGACTGTGATACTGTGAGCTTATATTGTCATCAAACCCAACATTCAATCTCTGATAGCGGAGAAAATAAACACACCTGCTGAAAATGTTTGGGCCGCTCACTCCGGCCTCGTGAGGTGAACATAAAGCAAAGAGTCCCTTTAATTAAACGAGTGAATCAATCATTGAAGTATAAAACTGACGATATCAACAGCACAATGTAGAAGATGGCGTTGAAATACATTCTGTCAGACTGTCACTACTTTAAAAACTGCTGTTGTGCTATTTAAAGGTGGTGTCCATAAAACACTGATTGTCAATAAAACTGAGGCATGATCACCAAAATACAACAAGCACTTTTTTATACCCAAAGTGAGAGATATCAGAGCTGGGAAGAGAACAAGAGATTAGATGAACACTAACTGTCATTAGCAGCAAAATAAGGATCTTAAGGCAAATGATTTCAGGCTGATTGTTGAACAGTCAGTGAACCCGTTTCAACCAGCTTTGACCACCGGGAACTCTTTCAACACTTTAATACATACGAGACACTTGTGCCTCACTTCTGCATATTTCTACTTGCCAGAACACAACAACTGATGCACTTTCCAAAGTGCCTTCTGACAAACAGGCAACTTTTTCCATCAAATTTAACACGATCACAAAACCCTTCAGCCAGATCACTTCCAGACACGGTTAAAAGAACAAACGCAGGTAGGCGAGGTTTTTTAATTAAAGAAAAACTGAACCCTTGCTAAGTGTGGATATAAACTGTGATATCTCCATAGCAGACTAATGATTCACTAATGTCTGCAGCTTGGGGTAGAAGTGATGTTTGTCATGTTACCTGCTGACTGGCTGTGTGGACAAATCCAACAAAAAATGATCAAAGAATATGGAAATCTTTGCACCTGTTCATATTAAATCTTCTCAAAGCACAACAAACCCTACCAATAAAATACCAGTGAACTTTACATGAACATTATTAAAACAGTATGTTATCATCCAAGATCATGAGGATTTATGAGATCAGCAACTGAGACAAAATCTCATGAAGAGTTTATCAGAGTAAACCAGAGAACATCACCAATATCTGAGAAGCTTTAAAGCAATGGTTCCCAACCTTTGTCCTTTAAAGTGAAGTAAGCAAGTTTAGAGAAAAACAGTTGAGTCACACACACAGTGCTGTTAAGTATTCTCTAACAATTTCATAAACTTCTTATTTATAGAGGAAGGTTTGTTCTGTTCTGGGAGAAAGTGGAAACAAAGAGTTTTGAAGGCTCAAATCTACTTTGACTCAGATATGACTTGTCAGATTACTCAGTCCTACAAGTCGACTGACTGAAGCAGCGCTTTGGATTAGAAGATAATGCTACATAAGCACAGATTTACAGGAATCATGCATTTCACTGCTTACAACATCGAAGCACATTGAGAAAAACAACACGTCCTCATACCTAAATGACATAATAGGTCAGTCGTTGAGAAAAATTGATGAGATATCCACTGAATAACTCACTTCAGACACTTGGAGGCAGTTTACTGTCATATACAGTGTGTGTTCATTCTACCCTTGGCAATGAAGATTTCCTGAATATACTGTACGTTCACCTTGAATAGAAAAACTGCATTTGTATAAGTAATAATTTCACTTCTGGACTAAACTAAATACACATCCACTGAACCAGGCAGTGTTATTTTGTTTAAAAACAAGTAAACAAGTGTTTACTCATGAGTAACCATTGATTACAAACACTGTAATACTGTATGAGTAATATGAGCATCACATATCCATGCTCTTCTTTTTTATCATATAGTTTTAAATGTGATTTTCTCATGCTAGTATGTCTAAGCACATGATGGCAGTCAGTTAACTCTGAGGTTATTGTTCTGGAGGTTAAAGGAGGTTGTACAAACCCAGTTATCTAAACATCAGGCCTGCTTTAATGCAGGTAACTCAAAGCACTACAGGGAACTTTCATATTGTGTTAATTTTGGAGGCCCTATGGGCAAAAGTGGCAGCGTTTCCACCGCCAAAACCAAAAAATATAACATCCAAAATAAAAATAATCTAAAGAAAAAGCTCCTCATGCTTCTTTTTAAAGGACCAGTAGGATTTGGTGGCATGTATTGGGGAGCTCGTAGATACCTTATCTCACCATCCTGTAACAGAAAGTATGCTGGCCCTGAAAGTCATGCAAACCACGACAGGCTGTATTTAGAGCCAGTGTTTGGTTTGTCCATTCTGGGCTACTGTAGAAATGTGGCGACGTAACATGGTGACCTCTGTGGAAGAGGACCTGTACCCTCTTTAGATATAAATGGCTCATTCAATGATTGTTATTTTGGGGTGATTATACACTGAGGAAAACATACTAGAGTTTTTGTGATAGCCGAATTTTAAACTTTTCTAAAAGCAAAAGGTATTAAAAAAGGTAGTTTATATCTCTTTTGATACCGGTGCAAAAAGAAAAAAACAAAGTCCTTGGCACACAAAACAAGATTCTTTTTTTCTTTTCTTTCTTTTTCTTTTAAAACAAGCTGCACACAGCATGGGAACAGAAAAGGTCAGTGAACAGCAGGACAGTGAAGACTAAATAGAGGTGAGTAGAGTCTTGAATGAACACTCAGATCTTGTTTTTTCTATAACTTTGCTATTTTCAATACTATAATTAACTGATATTGAATTGTATTAAATGTGGCATTGAAAAAAATACTTTGATAACCTTAAAACATACTCATGAACATTATATTCCATTTTTGCCACATTCTGCCAATAGATACCTGTAGGTCTTACACACTGTACCTTTAACTGGCTAACGTAGCTTTGCCTGGGAACATGTAAACATAGGCTCTTCTGGTCTGCATATGATCTGATTTCAAGGAGAATTTGACTCGGTGACAGGAAATAAGAATAACTGTCTAGAAATAGCCAACTTTCTTTCTGATGGTCTTGTTTGCTTATGTAGGTCAGTTAAAAACTCCTTCTCCTTTAAGGAGAAATAACTACTGTTTATGGTTCTCACAGCATTGAAAATATATATATACATACATGTATATATGTGAGTGTGTTTATGTACATATACATACTCAAATTTCATTTAAAAAAAGAAACACTTTTATCACCTAAGTGCTTTTGTCAATTAAAAGCATTGCTTAAAGGTTCAGCTGAAGTGCTCTTTAGCCATTCTTCTCTTTAGTTTTCTTACAACATCCAAAGCAGAATATAGATACAAATTTTATATTTAAAGAGACAGCTCACCCCCAAAATCAAAAAATTGATATTGTCCACTGGCCTGTAGTGCTACTTATTCATTCAGATTTTTTTTTTTTCATGTTAGTTGCCTAGTTTTGGAGATAATGGCCGGCAATCGGCATGTGGAGCTCAAAGCACCAAAAAATACTTTTGAAAAATTCAAAACCAATGGATGATGTGGTTACTATCCACAGACCTTGTTGTGAGCAGGAAATATTTCTTTCTATTAGAAAGAAAGTAGCTCTGACAGATTCCAACGTAGTTCCAGTTGATTCTACTGCAGAAAGAAATTAGTTCCTACATGAAACAGCTCAACATGGTCTGTGGATTATCTTGAGCACCCAGGTCATAATTTATATAAAAAGACATTGTTGTTGAGTTTTTCAAATGTATTTTTTGGCACTTTGAGCACCACTGGACTCGAGCCATCTATTACCGTGATGCTGGAGAGAAGACAGACATCTCTATAGCAGATATCTCAAAAACTCTGCAACTCACACCAAAACAGGACAAATGGATACATGGCACCACAGGCTAGGGGAAACATATGTATTTTTGTTTTGGGGTGAACTGTCCCTTTAAGGTCATTGGACTCTACTGTATGTTTATGTTTTGTAATTAAATCTTGTTGGCATAACTTTACTCCAATTACAGATATTTGGCATTACTACTGGTATGAAACACACATTTTTTTTGTTTGTTTGCTTTTTACACAATAAATGCAACCCTTGTTAGAAAAATTCTAAGAAAATCAAAGCATAAGAATAGATTTGCTCTCTGAGTTCTTATTTGTTTAAAGAAATAATGACATTTTATGCCACCATGAAAGTTTCAACATATCACATGCCATGTTAAGAAAAGATACTGTCAGATATCAGGGGTAAATAAACCTTTTTAAAATAATTATTTATAAAGTTTCTAGATGTTCTCAGTGCTGCCGCTTGTTTTAGTTCAATAATGTGGACTTAATCCAATAAACACCTATTTTTCTAAAGCAGGACTTCTTTTGTTTGTGCATTAAATTGTTCCTAACTTTTCTATATACATTGTGCCTCTTAATGTCATACAATTTATCGCTGAATTTTATTATGTAAACTAACTAATACTAGCAGCTACACATAAATCTACCTGGGCATCAATCAAGTTGTTTTTCACACAATGTGGATAAATTCTTATCTATTTAACATGGAGGTTCCCCCAACAAGGAAAAACAATAAAACACCCTGCAACCAAAGATTCATGATTTATGTAACTGTGGTATAAATGCTCCCTCGCTGTGTGTCCTCCTGTCTCTCCCAGCAGAGGGCAGTATTGAACCATCAAGGGCATCAGTCCAGGTTTTAACTGGGGAAGAGGTCACTAAATGTGTCAACATGAAATATTCTTCCTTAGTTTCAGCTCTTTCTTGTTCGTCTCCCGGTTCAAATGAAAATCTCTCGGCCTTTGACGTTCTATAAACACTCATCAGGTTCAGCAACAGATCCATGACACACTTCTGGTCCAAAACTCAAACAAAAACAGGGAATACGGGTCTTGCTGTTCCACACCAAGGACACTAAAAAGTTCCTTGTTCCACACGTAAAGTCTGGGGCCTCTTCATGAAATCTGAGTCTTTGTGGGCTCATTGAAGCAGTTGGATCATCGTCTGTAGAAGTGGCGGCGCCTCTTTTACACGCACGCCTCTAAATTCAAGGATAAAATCAAGTACAACCTGTGTGTTTTGTCTACAGGTTGAAATATCTGCTTGCCTTGAATATCAGTCATCCACCTCATCCAGTCAACGCTGGAACAGATAGTGTGAGTTCAAGTCATCCACGTTGCTCCGTCGCTGTGGTTTTGAGGTCAAGTACTAAACGTTGTTGTCCCCACATTATTACTGTACTACCCGTCTATGTACTGTATGACAGTTTCTGTCACAGCTCTTCTAAAACTTACACCTCCTCCATCACCTCCATGACGATCGTCCGGGGTCCAGTCAGAATCAGGTTGCTGACGGCCCGGTAGTCCTGAGAGAGGACATTCAGTCCATTCACCGACACTACAAACTGACACACCTGAAGAAAGAAAGAGAGGAAAAAGTTAAAGTGTAAACAGACAACTCTCTCCCTATGTTTCTATGTGACATTATCGTACACCTGCACACAACACCTGATCACTTTATGTTTCCTCTGAGCCTTGCTCCACTCAGAGTGAGTAACGTTTGGGTTGGTGGAGAGTGAAGGGGAAAATAACGTTAGAAGAAAACATTTAGAGAAAAAGCATGAATTTGTTCATTCATTTAGTTTATAATGGAGGGAAAAAGTTCACAGAATAAATCAAGCTCAGTAGCATAGTGAAAGTGAGGCCCATAGGGAACCAATCTAAACCGGATGATGTCATTATTCGAAGGCCATGACATTGTGCAATCAACCCTTACTTCATAATAATACTGTAGGGTAAAGCGAAAAAGTTGTCTAATTCCACTTTAAAACTGAGTCAAACAGATGTGGAAGTGAGACAGTGGAAGTCAGTACAAAGAGACAAGAGACAAGAGGAAGAAAGAAAGACAGGACTTGCAAGTAACACTTGACTTTGTCTTTTTTGGGGAATAAAATGCTCATCATCTGTAGGATTGAGCATGGCAATGAAAAGATAACATCATGACATGGAAATAGTGTATTTACCAATGTCATGCAGTGTTTGGAAGGTAATCAATATTTGGATTTGTGGTGGAGAAGTGGGCGATGTGGTTAGAGAGGCTTCTGTTTGACATTTTTGTGCTTTTTACTGTGATTCTGGATCTCTGACACAGACTGTGTAAAACAAGGATACAGTTACTGAAATGTCATCCACAGGTTTCTGAAGAGTGGTTTTGAAGTGTGGTGGTTCTGGCTGTTACCATCGTGGCAATGTCTGACTCCAGCTAACTCCTGGCTAATCCAAAAATGGTCAAAGATGTGGAGTGTGAGTGGAGCTGAGGTGGCCAAATGAAGAGGCAACCTAACAACTACCCACCCAAACGCAAATACGCAACCCAGTTTGTTTTTTGTTAACTGTGCTTCGACACATCAACACTGGAGTTATAGAAGAAATCATTGCTATATAGCTGCACACAGAAATTACATTTATTCATACATCAGTGGAATAATTTGCCTAATTTTGGCAAATCTTTAGGTTGTTCTCTGGAAACACAGGCTGAAGGAACCTTTTAGTCTCTTGAAAAGTTCCTGAAACTAAATGTTCCAGGTACTTGGGTGGAAATGTGACTTAAGAAGCATGTCATGTCCTGTTTGTTTTATTTGTACAAAATGCAACATGTAAAAACAACACAAAAGACAATATTCCCATTATACAATGGTTTATGTCCCAAGCATTCTCGCTTTGTTGCCTGGAAAGGGACAGATTAAAGAGTATAATCAATCTTCTCATCTAATTCTTGACATGTAAATATAAGTAACTACTATACAACTTTAGGTCAACATTATTAAGCAATGTTGACCGAGGTACTGTATTTTATTACACAGCAAATCTAAGATCAGGTAGTTTTGTGGCATAGAAAAAATACACATTTTGCACAGGAAGCTGAATGAAAGGTAGTTATCAGAGGCCCAGCAGCCCGTTTTTTCCTTGAGATCCCCAAACAGAAGCAACAGGTTAGCTCCAAACATTTTAGACCCACAGTTAAATGTAAAGAGACACTTCTAAAATAATATTTTCAGTGGAGTATTCCTTTAATAATATTTGTCCACTCACAGTGCAGCTAGCAAAGCCTAAAAATGAAACAAATTAGGCAATCCTTCTGTAAGAAGACACTGAAATTAGAGCACACTTAAAGCTGCAGCAGTAGAGAGAAACAAGTAAACACTGATAGTGTTGCCTGGCATAAATTACAGCAGGTGCAACATGACCACCACACTCAAATCAGTCCCCCGTCACGCCCGGACCCCACCTCCCTTATCGTTATTGAACCACTGCTCCAACTCTGCAGCTCTGACAGAGATAAGACTTGTTGCCTGAGTTGCTTTCTGGCTGCAGCTCTTGCAACACGATGCTGCCGTTTCTGCTGCTGCTGTGGTTTGTTTTTTGCAAGCTATTACAGGCGCACACTCACACACACATGTAAGCACGCTCCCTGTTCATTGGCTCTGGAAAGATTTCCAAAGACCCTGAGAGATACAAAAAATCTGATGCATGTCAGAAAGAACAAAAACAGATAATCACTCGGATATTTATATTGCCTATAAATGGATGAAGTGCAGATGTAGACTGCTGAGTGTCGATGGAAGAAAAACTTTTACAGATGTGTTTTATGGGCTTTTGACTCAGGAAACATCTTACATGGAGCAGCTATTTAAACCCTGTCTGTTCCTTGCATAAACTGTTATGTTATATGAGAAGAGTGGAAACATGCAGATAAAGGTTACTATTTTGGGCTATTTTCACAGCGATTGCTTCTAAATGTTTTTCCGGCCTTCCTAAATGTTTCAGGAAAGGAGCGATCGGAATAGGCAGAGGGAATAAGTGGAAAGAGAGATTAAGAGTGATAGAAGGAAGGGAAAAAAAATCGTTAATCCTGTGCTGCTGCAGAGGAATTTCAGCCTGTAATCACATCTAAACCTCAGCAGCCTATATCCCAGCACTCGCAGAATCAAAGTACTTTCCTCCATGCAATTCTGGACACACTCTCTTTCAATTCATTTCTATCACTGTTCCACTTTTCCTTTCAACCTCTTCTACAGTCTTCCAACACCTCCCCCTCTCCTCTCTCCCACTGATGCTTCTCTCCTTTCAGGCTGTGGGGTTGTTAGTCTTGGCGGGGGCCCAGCTGGATTGAATGACTCCTTGCACTCAGAGGGTTAAAAAACACTCTCATACAGAGAGAGGAAAGAGACAGAAACAGACATAAAGAGAAGACATAGAGGGAGAATAAACAACACATCTTAAGAGACCATGCTGAGATATGGAACTTACATGAAGGGATAACAGTAACAGCTGTGTACAATGTAGAGAATATCTGTCCTTTACAAAAATACTCAGGTGATAGATAACCTGAGGCCATGTTTGCATTAATTTCCCTTGAGGAATTAGAAAAACAGAGAAACAATAAGTGATTTAATTGAAACCATCATATGTTTGGGTTCCCTGGTTGGTTTGGTGTTTTAAAGAAATAGTTTGACATTTTGGAAAATGTGCTTATTGGCTTTCTTGTCGAGAATAAAATGAGAAGATCAATACCACTCTCATGTCTGTCCATTAAGCATAAAGCTAGAGCCAGGAGATGGCTAGCTTAGGTTAGCATCCCTTAAGATGGGAGGACACTAAAGGTTTTTGTTAATCTATTAATCACTACTTTTTTTTTTATTTGAATAGCCAAAATGTACAACTTCTATATTCACACTGTATTGATTAATCAACTGAGCACATCAGAGGTTTTGTCCATTACAGTCCTAATAAAGTTTATTTGACACAAAGTGACTGTGTCCTCAACAACGTTGACCAAAAGAGAGAAGTAGCATTACTTGGTGCAGTTTGTTGATTACCACAAAACAAGAAAAGGAAAAATACTGAGCCACAGATGGCTGAAGAGATGTAGACTTTATAGATTCGGCAGTTTAAAATCACAGCCCAGATAGAGTGGCCACACAATGTAAAATATCCTACTACTCTACCAACATTACATCAAGCTCAGTTTGGAAAGGGTCCTTTTGCAGCAGCCATGTGAGAATTTAATTAAGGTTCTTTTTCATTCAGATCAAACAAAGTCAGGGTGCTGCTATTACACATGTTGGCTCACTGGAAATGTTCTGCTACACTAAATGGAACCTTAACTAGTGTCACTGGTAACACCTGTGTTGACAATACTATTTCATATCAATATGTCTCCTATGACAAAGGTATCATGACCTTACACTGAACATCACATGAAATGTGATCTGGAAGAAATTTAGCTTGAAAAGGCACCGATTTGGCTCAATTCTCAAATTACTTCTAGCTCATGAATCTTTATACATTATATCTTGTTTATTTAATCTGTGCAAAAAGATGTATAAACAACAAGTTTTGGTTTTACAGACAGAAGCCAGGAGCAGTGACCTCTTGGAGTCTGCTGGTTGCCAGGCAACTTCATGGTGATGACAAGACTCCAGGCGAGTCTCAGCAAGACAGAGAATAAGCAAACTGTTCCTTGAGAGACGGTCAGACTATTAGTTCTTTTATGCTTCTCAACTGGTTATAATTGTGTGTGTTCAGCATAATCATAATTTCAAAGATGGGATTAAATACATAGCATATATTATAAGAATCTTCTGAAATTGCAACCTGCTACACTTCCTGATTCATCTGAACGTCAAACGCCTTCTAATATTTAAATTTCAAGGTTCAAAATCTTTTAAATGGGGGTTTAGAAACTATTACTCTTATGTGTGGTTCAAATAATTTAACAGAACATATAGTTATGTACACTCACATCTAATGGTGTGCAAACACAGTGTATGGTACAGGGTGCACAAATGGACACAAAGTAAGACAAACACACATGCTCTACCTGCGGCCTATGGAAGTGCATTAGAAGTGGCTCTAACAGTTACATAAGTGCTGGGATCCATTATGGGCAGCACAATGCTGATGTGTGCGTCTGTCTGTGTGTGGTGGAAAAAGATGCAAACAGACAGAGATGCAGTGTTTGAAAGTGTGTGTGTGTGTGTGTGTGTGTGTCTGTGTGTGCATATTTGTGTGTGTGCGTGAGAGAGAGAGAGAGAGAAAAGAGAAGAGCCTCATAATGGTTTTTACTACCCGCTCCCCTGAGGTCAATGGGTGTGAGTTTCTCTTTTGGCCTTTTGCCTGAACCGCAGTGCCAACACCTCACAGCACGACATTCCCTCTCCTGGATTGTGTTGCTGCTTAATTACACATCAATAAAGCTACTCAGGTGAAGCGGGATAGCGATAACCTTCTAGGAACTGCAGGGAGTGCAACGAACACCGCTGCACACGAGGAATTTAATCTACAGTGATGATACTGAGTAATTACACAGTCATTATGGTCTTAGTCTTATAGGGTTGGACCAATTAATAGATGCAATCAACTGATTAGAAAAATTAATTAATTTAGCCTTTAATATTTTCTGTTTACTTTATTAGCTATGTATGACTGAGGAAGTGGCTTAAATTAACATAACTAACATTACAGCCTGTTATTATTGTTACTTTCGTTGCTCCTCTACAATGCAAAAATACTTAATAAATCCATGTCATAACCATTTTAACTTTAAATTCAAACACTACAGTATAAATACTGATTCGATAAACACTGTCCAGTTCAAGGAACTGGTTGACACAATGATTTAATTCATCTGTGTCTCAACAATCCTTTTGTATTTGAGGTCCAGTATTTCTCTTATTAGACATCTGACAAATTACACAGAGTGGAAATGAGACTATTTTTAAAATATGCCACTATAATCATCATTCTAATGCACTTTGTGTCTATTTTCCAGGACCATTAAGTTTTTGATATTTATTTTGGGTAAATTATTTGTTATATAAATGTACTATCTTTAGAATAATCAGTAAATTATTTGTTAAGAGTATTTGACTAAATGGAAAAATAATTGTTAGATTAATTGTTAGGTGGGGTCTTACCTTATGTAATTTTTTGTCATGTATGATGTATTTTTTTTTTTTTAGAAGCAAAATATAAACATAATTGATTTAACTGAGAGTGAAAATCTCATATTTCTAACCAAATATTCTGGTTTTGATTTGATTTTTGCCCTCAGCTCATAAAAGATGATATTACCTTTCAGACAAATTCAAAAGCTATAAAAACACAAAAAGGTGGAAACAACAAGATTAGGACTAAAAAGTGTCACATGAAACAGTATGGATGTAGGTCACACAAGCAGCCCACACTCAGGTCAACAGAGCTAATCACAAACGCGCACACACACACAGGACGCCTTTATAACCAAGCATGAACCATGAGTCATGACACATGTTTCCATGGTGATAAAATAAAACTGCTGACAGTAACCAAAGCAGAAGTGATATTATTTTCACTGACCATTTCCTCTTTCCTACCAATGCTCCTCTACCTCTGCCTTCATCCTCATCCTCCACAGTCCTCTTCACTCCTCAGCTCACGTGTCACTCTGAGTTAACATCCTGTTCCTTACTTATTCAGCAAAACTTAAATTAGCTGCCATTACGAGGAAGAAAAATTTTCATGTTTTTTTTTAAATCGTCACCTTTGGACTTCCATAATGCCTGAGGAAAATTTCAGTGTTCAATTTATTATTCCAAATGTCCTCTGGACTTTAGCAGAGGTTCATTAAATATTCAAAAGCTGACCAATAGTTCATTACATGCTTAATAACTTCTTGTGTCCACTCCCAATTTCCTTCTCTGCTCCTCTTTGTGGCTGCTGCTGGTTCTTTCATTCAGCCCTTTCTCCTCCTCTCTCCTCCTCTCTCCTCCTCTTTCCATGTTGTGGTTTAAGTCACTGTGCTCTGCATTCCCAGGATTCCTCACTGCCACTCTGCTTACATACTTTCATGCCAGCTGTGGCAGCAGAGCCACCATTACCTGGTTTTCCTTCTTCCTGACTTTTTTCCTCCCTCCACACTTTTCCTGCTATTACAGCTACTCTCTGCTCCTGTCCTGACACATCCTCCTCATGCAGGCTGAAATTACAGGAAGTGTCCCTCTATTTGTCTTTGTATTGCTTCCCTTTTCCTCTCTTTCATTCTTGTCTTGCAGTCTACACTTGAATATAACAGTATATATACTGTTAATTATATATATGTTATATGTATATATATATATATTACATATACATACATATATATATATGTTATATATACTGTTGTTATAGCTACATGCAGACTTAAAGATGAAATATAAAACACCATAGTGTTTAAAAATCCAAACAGTGAGCTGGTGCCATAGATGGCATATTTAATAGGCTGAAGTAAATGTTTTTTCAGACTTCAAGCTCAGGCAGGCTGCCTGCAGGCTGCAGGGAGACTGAACTGACAGACAGCCAGAGCAAGACGAGTGCAACATTAAACTTTGACACTGACAAGCAACAAGTCCTGCACTGTAAGTTGCACAGCTGTTTATAACTGTCAGTTGTCTGTCTATGTAAAGCTCAGTCCATTCAGTCCAGTCACGAAAACAAAATCTCACTTCCCCATAAACACACGCTCCGAAGTTTGAGTTCAGTGACTGTCTGCCGACTCAGTTAAAATATTGCTCAATTTACCAGTTATCAATATCTACTCCTTCTAAAAGATTATTAATGATGTATAATGATCTCTTACAACTAACAAACAGAGGCTAACGCATTTGGTGAACATTCAATGCCGATTTTAGCTCCAAGTTTGTTTTCATGTAATCTCTGATGACATATCATGGTAATTTTATAATTTAGTGTGGTAAAGATATTATACATATATATATACGTTATTCTCATTTAAAGGGTAATTCTGTAATTTTTAAACCTAATCCCTATCCTTACACATTTTTTAGGTTTAAATGAAAAAGAAAAAAGTTTTGGAATTGGTCCATTAGGTTGCCTCAGCTAGTAGTTGCCACTGACAGGCTCAGATTTTTATTCATTTATATAAATGACTGATAACATACTGGAAATGGTCCCTATTCATAAGATCCATACATCTCCACTGTCCTTCCTTACCTTCATGCCAGCAGCAGCTGCAGGTCCACCAGGGTCCACGGCCTGGATGTGACAGGGTTTGCTGCCTCGCACCACAAAGCCCCAGCCCACAGCATCACCTACAATCTGAGGAACAACAAGAACACTTGTTGATACAATATGACATCTCACTGTTTTTGCAAAAATTTGCAACTGAAGTGGTCGCCAGATTAATTCACAAATGTGTATTAATGTGGAATCTCTCAGTTCATTCTTGATTTACAAGGGGCGTTTTCAAATGACTCTGGATGCAACTGGACCTACAACCAATCAAAGCCACAAAACGTGCCGAAGCCCTGAGTGACATCATGGAAGGAATTCAGTTACAGAATATTGATCCATGTTTGAGCAGCACTACCTAGTTTGATGATCTGATCTGAGTTTTGTGAGCCTGGTGCGCTTTAAACACGTGATGTGTGCCTTTTCAAATCTGGACCCATGACACTCTTCTGTCAGTCATCATATCAAACCTGACCCAAGATAAGCAAACCGTTGAAATCTGCCCTCAGATTCAGTACACAATGGTCACCTGACATATCTGCCAAAGCTACATGATACATTAGCTCACAGAGTCATCTGTTCCAAGGCTGAGTGAGTAGCCTTGTGGTTCAATTCTCTCTATAAACATAATATTTATATCTTGTCTTGTTCAAATTTTAGTATTCTTGTCAAGTGTGATGATCATTTGGCATCATGTGGAGCTCACACTCATCTGAGACACAATGCAGAGTGAAACCAGTGTGTGTGTGTGTGTGTGTGTGTGTGTGTGTGTATCTGTGTTCACGTGCCTGAGCTTCGAGAACATACACAGGACTTGAGTGCCCTGCCTCAAGTAGCTACAAGTGTGTGTGTGAGAGGGAATGTGTGCATGTACGTGTGTGTGTGTTTGTGTCCTACAGTGAATGTCTTCTTTAGAAAAGGTCCCCCTGGTGTCTGCAGCTCCTCCGGACTCACTTGTCTTTTCAGAACTGTTGAAATACAAACACACACACAGACATACAAAATGTTACTTGCTACCATGATAACCAAGCAAGACAACATACTCATGGTTACTGCACACACACATACATGCATGAAAAAGCATGCATGCATGCAGACATGCGCGCACACACACACACACACACACACACACACACACACACACACACACACACACACACACACACACACACACATACACACACACTACTGTTGGTGGAAAAGTGTGTATATACGTATGAATAAAAAAGCCCTAATGTCAGTCACATGCTAACAGGCCTGAAGGCCCACTGCTTCCTGAAACACAATCCCCTCCTCCAACTTCCCCTGAACATTACTCACTTCAACATGACTACACACAGCTTTAAATGGACTTTTGTGTCTCAAAAATTATTTCATCTTCATTTTAAGTTCACTACATTTGAAGTGATGAAACACAAAGAATACAAAACATAGGGCTGGGAAGATGGAGCCAAAGAATCCATCCATGTACATACCATGCAGACAATGATTTCTATGATGTCTTTAAACGAGAGCTTCCATGATTATTTGATTAATCAAATAGTGGATTGAAAGAAAATTAGTTGCCAACTACTTTTTATAATCGATTAGTTATTTCAGTCATCATTCAAGAAAAAAATCATTTTCATCAAAACATTTGCTGCTTCCAGCTTCTTAAATGTAAAAAATCATAAATGAAGAGATTTGGGGTTTTGGACTGTTGGTTGGACAAAAGGAGCATTTTGAGTCACTTTGGGCTCTTTAGGCTTTTTTTTTTTAACATTTTAAATACTAAATGGTTGATCAATTAATTGGAAAAAAAATTGACAGATTATCAGTAATGGAAATAATCTTTAGTTTCAGGCCTTATCTATAACATTTCAATTACATACTTCTAATTACACTGCTTTATAAAAAGTAGGCATGCTGATTCACTTCAGCAGCTGTTTCATATATGTTTATTTTGCTAAACCAAGAAGGAAATCTGTGCAAAGTCATGTTGAACTTCCTTTAAAGCGTTAAAAGGACTTGAACTGCTTCTTCCACACAAACCTGAGAGCACATCCTCTGAGACAGCCTGTGGCCTGTGTGTACTGAACACTATGTGAGTTCTTGACTAATCATTTGTGGTCTGTGTAATACTTCACTCTAATCTGATAAGCGAGAGGAAGTGAAGTGAGAGACCTTTTATCCTCTTGATCTTGACATTTCTATAATCTCTCCGTGGATATCTGATCTGATCGACGGGACTACTTTTTAATACTTCATCATCGTCTGCCACGTCCATTTCATATCAGTATCCAACATCTTTTATTTAAACTGTCTGGCTTCTTAAGTGCCAAAATGTCTTATCTTACCACACAATTACTAAGGTTAATATGAAGCAGAGGGGAAATTTTCCTCTGTGTGTGTATGTGTGTGTGCCTTCCTTTTCCTGTTCATTGTGTATTGTGTGTGTGAGTGCTCATGTTGAGGGGGTTCTGCTGCTATAAAGAGACTCTGTCAAGGACTCTGCTTGGATTAGACACATCAAAGGAAACCACACAGTAGTAAAAACACACAAAGCAAAACACACACACACACACACACACACACACACACACACACACACACACAGAGCTCAAAGGCATCATTTCATTCACATCTCCACTAAGAAGTTAAAGTAGTCCATCCCCACATTAAACGCATGATTATCACTTTCTACAAGCAGCACATATCTATCGCTTATATATATCCATTAAAATAAAGCAAAACGTATAGATTTAAGACCAATATTTATGGTATAATCAATATCTAAAATGGTACACTGCGCAGGATTTTCCCAAAAGACTTACGATTCACTACAAGTGTGTGGCAGAGTCTGTTTTATTCTTATTATGCTTATTAAGACCAACAACATACAGGCTGACATTTTTTCAGGACTGGGATTGCTTTGGGTACTTGTATTTAGTTACTTCCCATCTCTGAATTCCATAACATAACATAAAATTAACATAATGCTAGTCATCCTGTTGTCTCTTTTTATCCTTTTTTTTTCTCTCCTGTCTGCTCTAGAATGGAAGTCGTTCTTCAGAATCGGGACAGGACAGGATTTTTTTTCCTGTGCGAGTGGGATGACGCAGTGAAAATCCACTCCCTCGCCACCCTGACAGCCATTACGCTTTCAGTATGTACACAAAACATTGATTATGAGATGGATACAGTTGGTCATGCTTTGGGACAAAATCAGTAACATGACTTGGTCAGGTTGCTATTGTCTGTTGCAGTTATAATATAGTAGTAATCATACTATAAATAAACTCATAAACTAGACTGTGTGTGTCCACGTCATCTTACCAGACTTGGGGTTGCACAGGACAGGTGGACTGCTGCTGAGTGTAGGACTGCTGCTGTAATACCCGCTGCTGCCACAGCTGCTGCTCATGCTGCTCCGCCGAACTCCGACCGCCACCTTGATCTCTTTAGTGGGACTCACTGAGACAGAGAGAGACAGAGAGAGACGTTAAGACTAAAGAAAGACAGGGGAACAGCAGGAGGGGAAAGCAATAAAGGAGGACTGGAATTAATTGGACCGTTTATTAGCTCAGCTCTTCTACCTGCAGGTCAATAAACAGTATGAAAAGGACTAATCCTCGATGAGTTTACATGAAGCCTTTAACCTCATTAATATTTAAAATCATGTACACTTCATTTTGAAAAAAAAAAGCCTCAATCAGTTGTGCAACCCCAATTTAGAAAAGATGGAATGATGTGTAAAACATAAAAAAAAAACCAAAAAAAAATAGAAAGCAGTCAGACCACAGCACCCTTTTCCACTTTAATGAGTGTGATGTGAGCTGAATAAACTAAATCAAATCTGAGGCTGAACCCACAAAACTCCACAGATTAACTACTTGGATTTCAGAGGCCAAATTAATTGGACAATGAGATCGAGCAACAGGACTCAGCACTTTTTACCATGTTCTTCTGACTGCCAATACAAACAGCTCCACTCTATTATCTTTATGTGGCAGACACCACCAAGGACACCAGTCATCACGTGTGTGTGTGTGTGTGTGTGTGTGTGTGTGTGTGTGTGTGTGTGTGTGTGTGTGTGTCTCAACAGAAGATAATGCAAACGGGGATAAAATATCACTGTGACAGTCAGATGCCAGAAACCACAGGAAACATTTAAGTTTTATGAACACACATTTTTTAGAACAAAAAAAACCCCACATCAAATGTTTTCTGTCCTCCACAGTTTTTTTTCACATTTAATTTGTGTTTGTGAGTGTGGTACAGTTTCTACCTGAGAGGAAACTGGTGTTTCCTCCATCTGAGTTCTGTTTGCGGAGACAGAAGGGGCTGTCGTGACTCTCAGGGATGCTGCGACCACGTTCGTGAAGGAGTTCGATCAGTCGCCGCCGTCGCCGGAAATTCATCCTGAACTGGTAGAGGAGGGGCCCGTCGACAAAATGATGCTTGTTGGTGACTGGAGACAAAGAAAAAATGGACATTGAGAGAATAAATAAATTTTGTTAAAGAGAAAGAAAGAAGGAGAGATAAGATGAGGTAGAAAACATATAAAGCTGTTTAAACTTCACCATCAACCTTAATACCATCTCCTCTAAATTTCTCTTAGGAACAATCTTTCTCTGTTAAAGTTAGTTTAGTCTTTTGTTCCACTGGTCAGTTTGGCTAAAAACCTCACAGCTTCATGTTTCCTATCTGAGCTGAACTCAAACATAAACTGACTTCACAGTCTTGACATCAGCTGTGTCAGCTGAGCTGATAAGACCAGCTGAACTGAGTACAGTTTTTAAATATAAAAAAAATAAAGTTTGAAAATCTTGTCAAACACAGAAACAGTTTTTATTTTAAAGTTAGTTTTTCAAGGACTTATTAGTATTTTCTGGATTCAGAGACATGAAAAGAGTGAAGATGGATAAAATGTTAAAACTCCCAGACACGGGATGAGGCACCGGTTAGCATTGCTCCAGTTTAGATAAGCTAAACTGGTCATTCATCAAACAATTTCTCAAAAAATAAGTTGATAGACTTTTTTAAATCTATTGGCCCCTTTTATGGCTCTTGCAGTCAGAGGCGGATCTAGGAGTTGAGGAGATCCGGGGCTAAGCTCAGAGACTGCAACCTTTTTTTTTGCATCCATGTGCAGCAAAATGTTTTTGCCCCTCTGCTGACATGTCTTAAGAACTTAAAGTGGCCTGTGCGTACCTCACAGGGCCCTATCTATGTGACTTGCAAAGTGTGTGTATAGGACCGACCGGCTCTGATTATGTGTTATATTAAGTGTTAGAGCAGCAGTTTCACCTGAAGTATCTCCTATCTGTGGTTTTCTGGCGGCTCCTGCTGCTGCTGATGTTCAGCTTTCTGTGGACGGTGGCGCCGGTGGCTTTTATAAAAATTGTGGATGTCTTCTTCAGGGCAGGCTACAGAGGCTATGTCCCCGTTGGCGGCGTATTACTGCCTCTCTGTTAGACTCTAGTACTGCACACTGATACACATGCAGTGCAGTCAGAGACTGAGAGAAATTACTTGTACAATGTCATTTTCAAAATGTAAAAGATGTGAGGCTTTTGAGAAAACATCCGGGGCTTGAGCCTCAGTAGCCATCTCCTAAATCTGCCTCTGCTTGCAGTGTTAAACATGATATTTTCCCATTTTTGTCTGCTTGTTTTGATTTATGCTCTTGTTTGCTCATGCCTTTGGAAAGGAGTTTGAAATGGTAGGCTACATAAATAAAAAAAATAAATAAACTACAATTATTATCATATACATCACATGAAATGCACAGGCATCCAGCTATGTTGTGAATCAGGAACCTACTTAGAGACTGAAGTCCAACTGCCTGCGTCTGGTAGTTTAATAAGTAAGACTGTGTTCCCCTTAAACTGGTTTATATTCCTGAGCCATAACAGAGCTGTAATGTCATTTCTAAATGACTCATCAGGCTCATTCATACAGGATAAAAAAAAAAAAAATCAAATTTAAATTGCCACACTTCTCTCTAAAAATAGCAGTTGTTCCTCTTATCAAACCTCCCTCACGGGGATTTTCTGATCCTGATCCTTTTCTGATTCTGATGAAAGACACAACCATGGTCCTAACTCTAATCCTGAAGCTTCCAAAAAAAAACCCCATAATTTCCTACTTCCCATGTTTTCTTGAAAAACTGATCATTAGATAAAATTGTTGGATCATGTTGCACTGGTAAGCAAGAATAAATTACAAATAATAATTTCCTCCATATATATATTTAAATATCACGTATCTATGTTTTTCTTATCTTTAAGTAATCTTTCTGTACGGGTGAAATGAATCCTGGGGCTTAAGTCCAGCTATCAGACCATTTATTGGACTGGCAGCTGTTTTTTAAAATATTTTATTACTGGGGACAAATGGAATATGTGTAGAGAGAAATAGAAATTCTTAACATTTTTCATCTCTACATACTCCTTGCCCATCCCTCTAACATCTTTCCCCATTCACCCGCAATCCTGGTTGACAATGCATAATACTACAAATATATAGAAATATCCAACAGAAACAAATAAAGCAGAACAGGTGCAAATAAGCACACAGTTATCAGTGCAGAATGAGGATAAATTAAGAGATAAATTAATAAAAAATTAAAAAAAAATGACAGGCAGTTTTGTTGTGTGTTCAATTACAGCTAATCTAGTATATTTCCATTGTGTAGTCACTGTTTCATTTATCAGCCTTCAGCAAAATCAGAAACGCACAGTGGGCTTGTGGTTAGTTCACATGTCCTGTTGTGGGTGTAAGGCTATTGTTAACCCAACAAAATCCTGCTATTATATGTGACCGAAGAAGAAAACACAGTATAGAACAGCCTTTAGAGGAGTTTTATTCTCCTCTTGATGCAAATAAACTGAGTGAACTTCTGTCAACGTGAAACTCTGTTTCTCTTCTTCAGTTTAATCTGATTTAGGAGGATCCTGCAGCAGAAACAGCCTTGGTTGAAGATTTATAAAGCCTTGTCCGGTATGATTACAGCCTGCTGTTCACTGTCTTTGGCACAGTGGCAGAGCAACTCGACTCAGAGCACTTATGTGATTTATATTTTTTAACATGCTTTATGTACATTATCTGGAACATTAACTTTTAGGTCTGTTTTAAAGCTGTGTCTTTGTGTGAGACCAAAGTGGGTCATATGAAAGAGCTAACATATTGTCCCACAGTAAACAATGACAACCAGGCACAATGTGGATCCATCCAGACCTGCCCTCAGTACATTTTATATATGAATGTGTGAACATGACCTCTGTCCAGCAAAGCAGAGAGCAGGAATGCATATTAGCTAGTCTATAATGTGTTTCTAATCGGGCATGAAGGCCTGTAAACACACTAACTAGAAAGCTAAATTGGTTTAAATCACTATGTTACTGTACTATAACAAAGGTATAGAGTAAAGTCCACATATCACCTGTGTAACGTCTGTGCTTTTATTTCCACAGGGAGGATGACAATATGAAGTGAGGCTGACAGGAAGCAGTTCAGGCTGTGCTCTTTACAATGTATTGTTCCTTAGGGCCACATACAGTCTGTAAGTACTTCCACATGCCAAACTCCAGTTACGATGAAGGTTATACTGTACATGTTCAGTGCCTCAATTTAATGTGATTTATTGCATTGTGTGTTTATTTGACAAAAAGCGCAGTCAAGTGCTGTGTGTATCTTTAAATAGAATTAAAGAACAATCCTGTGTATCTACAGCCCATCATGTGATGAAATCTGCATAATACTGCTTGTACAAATAAAAAGTAAAACCTCCAGCACCGAGGCCATGTGACTCCTCTGCAGAAATACACATCCTTATTGAATCAGACATGGGTGTGAGCAACAGACATCAGCGTCAAATTGGATTTCATGTCATGTGGTGACCCAACAGAGATTCATTCAGGAAGAACGTCCATTGTTAACCTAAATCTTGCATAGAATTTCATAGGAACGAAAGGGACAAGACCCTATAAATATCTAGCGACTAAAGAAGTGTCCCTAGCAATAAACATAAAAATAAACCCACTGCTGTCTGTAAGTGTCTAGTCAATGTTAATGCAATACAATATTGTGACAAAGCACCTATAATGTGCTTTTAAGCGGTTTATAGACAAGTCTTTTTTTATTTAGCCACAAATATGAATAGAAATTATGAGCTCATACAACCACTGATCTTTTGTGTCAAATGTATCTGTCCCCTCAGACACACACTGGCACTTGACACATACATGGTGTTGCCAACTCAGGGATTTATCAGGACTTATGATGTTCATTGTCCCACCAACAGTGACATGAAATATCTGCCCTTGGTGGACGCACTGCACAGGCAAATACAAACTAAAGCCGCTTGTGTGGGTTAGCAGTCACTCCGTGTTCTACAGTAATTTTTACATGTCTTGGGAATACCTTGGAAACCTTTTTAGTGAGTAGACATCAACAACTGTATGGCCTATCAGTGCAGCTGATGCTAATTATGCCTTCAGTTTACTTAAATTTACTTTACTGACTTTATTTAATGAGGACCTGCAAAGTCAACACACATTCACAGCTGTCAGTGACATGTTTTCACTGCACACACAGCAGAAACATTAATGCTCTTTTAAAACAAATAATAAAATATAATTGAGAAAAGTGTCAGGATTAACATACAATAGAACTAAAGCTGTCATAAATTAATAGATACAGGCAAATCCATCTACCCCAACTTCAAGAGGAAGCAGATGGCAGCACCCACGAAAGCCTAAAATAATACCTATCACATAATAAAATCTGTTCTGCATCTAAATGGATAAGATGAGATAAAAATTGTTGCCAATGTTATTAAGTGCAAGCAAATGCTGAGGGTTCAACTGTGTGCACACTTGCCAATGAAACTCATCAATTTATCTGGGTCAGACGTGCTTTTTGTTTACTTTCAGCTTTGTATGCCTGAAGTGGTTTGAGGATGAACGTTGAAAATTTCAACAGGGAAAATCTCTGATGTTGTCTGGAACACAGTATATAACTTAGTTGTGGAAAGTAAGTTGGTACATTTACTCAAATACTGTACTTAAAGTGATAGTTTCACCCCTGTGCTGATGTGAGGATGGGTGAAGATCTCCAGTTCACAAAACGCTCCCAGATTCAGCGGAAAACAGCTTTGCAGCCAAATCCAGTACAGTTGAAGTGAATGGTGACCAGTTTTAAAATGTAAAAAAAAAAAAACACAAAAAACCCCACAAAATGTCTCCATACTGCTCGTGTCAACTGTAGCCTCTCAGACCTGATCTGCATGCACACGCCTGAAGTGTGTACACAAGCTCTTGCCCAAGCAGCATGGCTGCAGCAAAGAAATGATGTTCCTCTTCTATGTCGAAGCCCTCAGACATTTTCTTCTTTGTTGAAAGTTTGCAAGGTCATCTGTTCGCATAACAAGTCACTATCTGTCTCTGTTGTCTGAGTTGCTTCCAGGTAGCATGTAAACACAGATGTGAAGGTACCAGCGAGAGCCTGTGTACCTGCTTCAGGCGTGTGCATGCTGATCAGGTCTGAGAGGCTACAGTTGACATTAAGGCTAAAAACATGGCATCTTTTTGTGTCATACTTTAATGTCGCAGCTTACAGACACTTGGATTACACCACACGAGCAGTATGGAGACATTTTGTGGGTATTTTTGTGTTCTTTTTTTTACATTTTAAAAGTGGTCACCATTCACTTCAATTATACTGGATTTGGCTGCAACGCTGTTTTTTTGCTGAAGTTCCAGGAGTGTTTTGTGAACTGGAGATCTTCACCCATCCTCACATCAGCACAGGGGTGAGTAGATATTGAGTGAAATTACATTTTTGGATGAACGATCACATTAAGTACAATTTTAAACTACTTTTCTTGAGTAGTTACATTGCTGCACTACATTTATCTAACACTTGATTATTTACTTATTCAGATTTTACTGGCTGATGCAGCATAGCTGGTAGAGCAGGTTTTCCATTAAGCATTGAGGTAGTCTGAGACTCAGCTGTTCTGTCCACACATCTTTGAGCAAGACTCGGCACCCAAAATTGCTCTACATGTGTCTAAAAAGTGTATTCATGCATATAAAATAGGATTTAATATGATATTATAATAGTTTCAAGTATCCAGCTGTATAGAAAGTAGGTAAAATTAGCTTTCCCAGTAGAGTACAGTATTAAAATGTTTCTTACATGTAGTGCAATGCACTTGTGATAATCCAACAAAGTCTTTTCACACAGTGGGATTATAAGTACTTTTATTTGCTGTCTCCAGCAATGACTATAAACTGAAAAATCCCGTAAAAGAAGTGTATAAATGTCTCACATATTCACACAGATAACATGATAGCCCTGGCTCTCTGCTCTACAGCCAGACAAACTTGTTGACCTGACACCCGTGACATTCAGGTCACATTTTGCCCATGTTTATTACTCCATCACATTTTGAAATTCTATTCACTCTTGAACGTAGACAGGTCAGGTCAAACACAGGAGACACACAGAATCATGACCAGTGAAATACAATCCCAGCCAGTGTGAGGAATAATGTGGGTCAGCCCAAAACGAGCTGTAATGAGTTTTAGGAGTGGACGAGAACAGGTGATGAACTCACACAGTTTCCATTTTCCCATTTGAGACCATGCTAAACTATTTTTGTTTTGGGTGCGTGAGGGCTAAAAGTTTTTTTGTTTTTTTTTTAAACTTTAATAGAGAGGTGTAATCTAATCCAGGTTGGATCTATCTAGATATACAGTATGAACTGGGTCTCCTCTTTATTAAAAACTGCTACAGACTAAACTGAGTCTAAAGGGTATGTTTAAGTATGCAGATAGGGCTGTAATCGATAACTCTACAACAGTTATCAGATTACATGTCCCAAAAGAGCAAAGCAAAGGTAACAGTGTTATAAATGGCTTAAACTTAATACCAAAGCCAGGTCGCCATGATGTGCCAGCAGAGCTTTTTGATGGGATCATGTAGCAGTGAGACGGAGCTACTTAAACGAGTTACAAGCTTTACTGTCACCAAAAGTCATTCACAGATCGTCAATCTGTCAATGGTATAACCTACAGTCAAAATATGTGCCCTTCAGTTGAAGTGGGTTCAAGCAGACACCGCAAAAGGCAAAAATACCCTTTAAAATACATGAGATTAAGATCACAATTTTGTATATAGTCAGCACAAAAAGAAACATTTTCATTGTGCATATATGAGAAAGTTAACCCATTTTCCTCACCGTGTTGGATGATGCCATGCTCAAGAAGCCTCCGTCCCAGCTGCTCCGCCTCCTCTCTGGTGGGCATCTCGCCCTCCTGCAGCAGCCAGTCGATGAACTCAGAGGCCACCAGCGTTCGCTCAAATGTCCCGCCCTCCTCCTCCCTGGTTTGTACTAGATTGTTTTCTGTGTTCATCAACCTGTGGTCAGAAAAGAGCAAAGTTCTGTAATTTTAAGAGCACTACCCTTTAAGAAAAGTCATAGGGCGCCGCATGCATACAGTAATAACCGAGTATCAGACAGTGAAACATTTTAAAGATGAGAAGAAGAGTCTGAAAACTAAACTGTCCTTTCTAATGATGCTGTGATTGCTGACGGCGTATGCCCAAATAAGAATTTAGTAATGTCTGTTGCTTTAAGTGTAACGTTTTGATTTACTATAACTGTCATTATATCTCTGTAACCTGCAAATCAGTGGAGGCCACAGCCCAGGGACTATATGGAAATTAGCTTATAGCATTGTCCCTGCTAAATAAGCAATAAACTAAACTAAAATAATTAAATCCTACACCAGTGACACTCAGTTTAAGGCCCAAAGGCTAAATCTGGCCCACAATAAGGTGCTGGACTGCTGCAAGGCCTGCTGATCATTTTGTAATTCATGATGAAAATACATTTATTCACATGTGGAGTTTATACCAATTAGTAAATGTTCAACGGTGTCTCTTGGCTTTTGCTTGGAGAGTTGCATATTAGCTTAAACACACCAAAGGAGCTTAAATGTGCTATTCTGTTCCTGGTAGGAGCAGTTTATGCTTATGGTTTATGAATTATTATTATCAACATCTGTGTGATGTAAAGATGTTCCAGCTGTGTTTAATGTTGTATAAACTCTTTCAAATGTTACGAAAGCATTGTCAACTAAAATGCAGTTGCTGCTATTAACTGCAGTAACATATCTGATTTATACATATGTCATATAGGCTTTCTGACAATCCTTGTGCACATGGGTGCACATCACAGAAGAAGAAGGTCGTGGGTTTGAACCAAACCCTGTTTGAACAGGGTCTACTGACTTAGAACTGGATTTGGTGTGCACAGCATCTGCCCACTGCTCCTAACACTAGGTTGGGTTAAATGCAGAGACAAAATTGCACTGTGCTTTGTACACTGTACTTTGTAGTATGATTGTATGTGTGACAATACAATTGACCTTTACCTTTAATGTAGTTAATCTGTCATTTAATTTGAAAATATAAAGAAATATTTCAAAGAAAAATAAGTTATGGGCCTTTTAATTTATATGTAAAAGTGGCCCAGACACACTTCATATTACGGGAATGTGAGTAAATTCAGCAATTCAGTCAGTTCAGCATCTACAGTGCACTTTTCTACGCTGCATCAAGAAAATTAATTTTGCAGCTCTAGCTGACATCTCCCTGCATCTAAGTGTTATATACAGTATATACCTAGCTTTCTGAAGTTCTCAGAAATGCTGCAACATTTGTAACTGATAGCCATATTACAGCCCTATAGTGCTGTTGAATTGTCTAAGAGATGTGTTCTGTGTTCAGTCACACTGGGGTTTTTATGAAAAGTAAGTTGTTTTTTTCAGGGGGAATTTCTAGCAGGGAAAATTAGCAAAACCAGCAGCTCTGCCCATTTCTCCACTCTACCCCTAATCTGTCAAAGTGCACAAACATTTCACTGTAACTGTCTGCGGATTAACATGTCAGCCACATAAGTGGAGCCATTGAGAATTCAACTTAAAAATAAATGTTACTCCGAAAGCCTCATACAGCAAAACTACAGAGCAGATTACAATGATGACAAGGTAATTATGTGAAGAGAAGCCTTCGAAATCCACTTCACTGACAATCAATGAAAGGCTGACTCAAATACATAAATGTGTTTCACAGCAGTGGATAAGGCTTTATGAAGTTTTGACTGTATAACACAAAATACCACAAATGACCCCGTGTTTTACTGTGTTATTTACAGATGTGTGTATTCCTGAACAGTATCTACTAAAGGATTACATTACGAGTGGTGTGCTCCCTTCTGAATGGCACCAGATGACACACAAACGCTCAAAAAGTGACAAGTACTCACATGCACAGAGCAGAACTGCTGACTCTCTCTTAAAAAACACATTCACACCCGTCACTCACACTCAAACACTGTCATCTAAACATTCAAACAATATAAAACAGGCAGGCAGTGCTCATCAGAAACAAAAAGCTCACTGTGGTGCACCTGAACATGTCAAAACATGTGCTAGCAACAAAGTGTACATCAAAGAGATACAGACGCTGTTTAGCTGGCACAAATTATATTCCCACATTCTGTTTAAATGGCTATCAATCATTCTGACTGTCAACTCTACACACCTAAACAGTGTAATACAAACGGGCAGAGATCTGGGGATATAATGGCTGCAAGGAGATTTGCACGAAAGCTTAGATGGACTAAAATTATGGAAAGCTGTCAGATAAAGACACTGAATATTTGCACTAGCAAACACATCCCACAGCCAAAGGATTTAGGCTCTATGTAAGGAGACTTCAGCAACCAACCTCTCACCTAAATACAGCAGCCCCAACTGGATCTGTCAGTGAACAGATGATCTTATAATTTGTATAGTATTAGCTAAACAACAGGCACAACTTTTGTCAGAAGATTAAATATGAGCCTCCAGTGAACAGGCTGACGAATGATGAAGAAGATTAACACCACTCTCATGTCTGCACACTAAATATGAAGCCACAGTCAGGAGGCCGTTGGCCTAGTTTAGCATTAAGACTTTAAGCAGGTAAACAAATTATGTGGCTACGTCTGAAGGTGATAGAATTCATAAACAAAAACCTCTAGGGTCCACTAACTTCCTGTAGGCTCTGCTGGTTGCCTTGTAACTGATCCTGGCCCAGACGTAGACCAGGACATAACGTCCCAACCATAATCAGCAAATTGTTATTTTTAAAGTTGTGAAGTGCTAATTGACCCATCCACCACTTCTGGTACATGGCACAGTTTTCTCCTTTCCTGTTTCCTGCACTTTCATATGTTGGCAAAACGCTAGCTAACTAGCTAACCAATGTACATCAATTATTATCTAGCTAGTTAGCTAGCAGCTGCATATACATACTGCACAGACATGAGAGTGGTACTGATCTCTTCTTATCTTAAATTTCCCCTGGAACTTCATAAACCTGCAAGATAATATGGCCAATACACTCAATAGTAGGTAATAATACATAATCAAACTAATGATGATAGGCTTTATGTGTAAATTTATGATTATATTATCATTTTAAATGAAGTCAAACAGGATAATGTTGACATAATTATGAAGTGTAATTTATTTTTCAAACTCAAAATGAGACATAGTCATTAGTGATAAACTTCAGTTTGGATACCAGCAGACTGACTGCACATGATATGCGCATATCTGAAAGAAAATTCAAAATACAAGAAAATTGGTGAATGTGACAAGTCCTAAGAAATCACTTGTACGCACCACTTCAAACAAATCTGTTTGTACAAGTGGATCTTTCATGTGGCCCAATGTTTAGTATTAACTGATTATGGTCATTTATGGAGCAGGCAGGGTTGGTCTGGCATGGACAAACCATCAGTTTGTCCATGGTTTATAGCCAGGGAAAACAGCTTCTGCCTTAATGAAGCTAAACGAGGATCCTAATATGTGAAATTAAACTAAATGAAACTTAAATCAGGTGCAGCTGCCTGTAGAAAGCCTCCTCTTTCTGCTAGAACCATCTTCTCTGTGTGATACATTCAACTGTGACTAATCGTCCACAGCTGCAAACCCACATTTCAAGATAACAATTATATTGTCTGTAAACTTGTTCCCAGGGTGACAATGTATTCCTCAAATTTCAGTTCAGCCTGATGCTTTAAAGAAAATGGTCTGAGGTTCACACCCAGTCCTTGACTCATGTAAAGTCAACATACTGCAGAACACATGCCTTGTTTAGACGTCAAATTATGATAAATTCTGAGCATTAGCAGGACAAGTGGCCCATATTAACAGCCAACATCATAATACAAATATTGAGAGAACTGGACATAATGTTCCATGAGACTTGGCTATGTACACAATGCAATTTAATCCATGTAAACATGCTAAGTCAACATATCATGTTATGTTATCTCAAAAGGACTGACTCAAAGTACTGTACTCAAAGTCAAGCACAGCGCTTGCAAATGGCGTGGCATGAGACTGTATATACAATAATTACGTAAATGGATCATGATAACTTAAAGTGGGACGAGGCAAGCTGCCATGACCTGGATATGCACTCAGTGTTGTTCTTTCATCAGCATAAGCAAGTCACCTACAGTGGTCTCCACAAAGATGTGACTGTAGGACCACCAGGCTTTTCTGTGCTCTCAGTTTGGCCTTGTATTAAAGAGGGGGCACTGAAAATGCATGAGAAATGAGAAATGCGAGGAGATGAAGAGGGAGACAAGAAAGCAGAAAGGAGTGAATATGATGCAAATCTATTTGTCCTTTTCTCATTGTAACACAAACTCCAGTCTGCAGTGTAGTTCATACACTTCATACTACATGATCAACCACATTTTTTTTATATCACCTCGACATTTCTGTCCATATTCACATGCACCCTTCCTCTGTGTTCACACTTTTATTTTTTTAAGCTGTCAATGTGAGTGCCGTTATCGTTATGAATATTTAACAAAGAAATGCAATAAATGATTATGAATAGTGTTCATGTTAATTTGCCCTTTGGTTTGGTCTCAGTAGGTATTTAAATTATTAAAAGTGCAATAAAAGCAGTATCTATTTCAGAACCCATATTTAAAAATTAGGCAATAAATTTGTTTTCTGTTACTCTACGTGTCCAATGTCACTTAATATCACTTCATGACCCCATTTTAGCTGCATTGTTGCCACTTCACAACTAAATAAATCTCTTAATGCATTTCTGTTCCACAAACAACACAAAATAATATCCTGTGCACATAACCAGTTCTTCTCAAATCTGCTATATTTCTACAATCTCGGTCACAGTGACCACATGGAACAACAAGTAAACGATAAGATTACTTACTGTACTTATCAGGACTTTCAGTACATATTAGTATTACTTTAAGATAATCTTGAAACATGAAATGTTCAAATGTCTTTATGGTAAAACTTCCTTTGTTAATGACCTTGTATGTTGGACTTCCTACTGTAATAACCAAAGACATTCCTCCTGTCATCAGTTAGTCATGTGGAAACAGGTTCAACTCTCAAGCAGATACAGTAGGTAATGTAATTAGCCAGTCATTACAAGCTGCAACTTAGCCTCTGCTGTGCATTGACACAGACATCTTTTTTTGTTTATATTTGAGTAACACATGATAAATTAGTGTTATGTTTAGAAATTAAAGGTTGTATTATTCTCTCTGGATTTAGCAGCGTGTATCTTACTTTACAGAAAAAAAAAGATGCTGTGTGTGATGGGATGTCAGGAATGCAAAAAAGGTAACTGATAATGTTAAGAAGTGTATCCAGTGTCCAGTTAATGAGCTACAGCATGCAAAGCCACCAGTATGGTCATTCAAGGACAGTGGTGCCTGGGCAGTGAAAGAGTTTCTGTTGAGTCTTTGTTGAGTGAAAAGACACATGGTGCCTTTCAGTCTCTCATACACATTAAAGCACACAGTAATGCAGGAAGTGTTGATGCACAAACATAAAATAAAGACGTGTGTGCACATGAGAGACAGTGCCTGCAGAGATTGTATCAGAACTCAAAAAGAAGGTACATATTGGCTAAGGAGATTGTGAGGTAAGTTTGATTCATTATCAATCACACTCAATTTTAAATTCAACAGAAGTGGACTAAAGAAGTTAACCTTTGTGGATAGAAAAGAGCAAAGCTAGGACCTTCCTAATTGTTGCTACTCAGGGGCCTTTCAGCTATGTATGCACATAAAAGCCCACCGGCCGACAGAAAAGATACTGGCTCTACTGGACCATCTACTACAGGTGTAACTGTGTGTCAGCATGGAGCAGGACATTCTACCAATTTTTTTCATTTGATCCTTCAATATGAGCCTAAATCATCTTTAATTAAGCAATTCAACCACAATCTACTTTACACACGTACACAGAGAAACAGTCCACAAAGTGAACAATGCCTTAAAAGGTCAGTAAAACATTGTCCTCTCTGTCTAACCCTGTCGCCTGGGAAATGCTGTCATAACAACAGTTTGAAACCTTCCTGTGGTTTGTTTACTGGGGTTCGTGCCGATTGTGTTGACCACTGACAGAATCGGAGATCAATGTGTGAGGAGGCCGTTTATTTTTCCAATGGAAAAACTAACTGTGAAATTGGCTGCAGGGAAAGAATACCTGATGTAACATGCTGTATGTCCATGGAACTTGTACAGCATGTACAGCATGTGTATGTGGAAGTATAAAGATCTATGCTCTAATGCACAGTGTAGTGTTGATGGACAAGGACAAAGACATAAAGAAGCGACAGTGATAACCTGCCACTGCATTGTACACAAGTGCTTACTGAAGCTGCAAGGAAACTGACCTGAGCACAGCCAAGCTGTCCTCCAGCACCAGCTGCTGCAGTCTTTCATTCTATTGCATCTATTATATCCACTTTTATACTACATTATAGAAGTTCATTTACTGTTTCAAATCCTTTTTATAGTTTGTGTCAACAGTAACTTCAAACTTTCAAATCTATTTTTGCCAACCACAAATGACTGCATCCATTTATTAAATTTAAGAACTGAAAAAGCCAAACGAGTCTCCAAAAATCACCAAAAAATAAGTGGAGGCACACGTCTATCACACATACTAAACTCAAATCAGAAAATCAAATCAAAAGACAACAGTGGAAACAAACAAGAGTGCACAACAATTAGAATCTACAGCCATGCTAGAGGTTTTGTCAGGCTGCACTGACATTAGTTGTTTATATACTGATACTGAGCATGAATGTTTACTATGTTCACCATCTTAGTTTAGCGTGTTAGCATGCTAACATTTGCTAAACACAAATTGCGGCTTAAGATAATGGAAGTGTCATTAGCAAGAATTTTGTCAAAAAGAAAAATGCTGAACAAATAAAACATTAAATCACCAAAGTCAGTACAAATTCATCCTGAGGATGACTGACAACAAATTTCATGACAGCTCACCTCATAATTGTTGAGATATTTCAGTCTGGAGCAAAGCAGTAGACTGACTGCATTTAACATTTTTTTTAACCCTGTTTAGATGAAACTATGTCTACTTCCATATACTTTCATATGACCAAAGCCATGTCAGCAGTACACAGCTCTGATGACAGCTATACCATCTTGACAAATAGCAATGCAGGGCACTGAATTTGATGAATTTACTGTTTATAGCAGCCTCAACCCTATGGACACCCAGCCCATCCATTCTGCTCAGCTCAGAGGCTCTGGCAGTGAGGGAGGAGGACTGACCCTGAGCAGCAGCAGGCCAGGCAGGACAGACTTCGACAGACAAAGAGGCCAGAGTCTTTACTGGGCAAACTACAGCTCACAACCCACTGTATCAGCAAAGCTGCTGGTTATTTTTTTTTATAAATCAACCGCAAGAAAAACACAAACACAACAAGAGCTACATATAACACAACCTCAGGGTGAGAAATTAACTTTTTAACATAGAACATACAACAGCCACTGACAGATAAACGTTCCAAGTCTTTAACAAATCAATAGTAAATCTCTATTTTGTGTCTAAAATCTAGTTGCACCAGTCCCTTTCATATTTGACCAGCATTTGGCTGGTAGCTAATGCTAATTTCACACTCTGAATACAGCCTTTATGCTTGACTCAAACTGTTAACTCATGGTGATGCAGAATTAATGTTTCTCATTACGGTTCCAGAGGAGGAGTGACCTGCATGAGCGAAAGCAGCCCTCAAGGCTTTTGCCACACAAAAGTGGGCAGGGTTTTTATCTAAATTGGGTTGGAAAAAAAGATGGACATGGACTAACCTGTCATCCCTTGGACCACACCACTATCATGGCCAAAAAGAGCTTTTAGGTTTGCACAGTCAGCATTTTTTTTTCTAGGGATAAGTTGAGAAAATCAATATTTATAATAATCAACTTTATGAGTACACTGTGGCAGGCATCTAATAAAATCAAATTTTCTGTTCAAGATTAACAATTTGCATTGGCTTGTAAATTTTATTCATTTTGCCAAATGCTGAATGTTTGTGGTTATTGGTCCCGGTGTATCCTGAAACCCAGAGAAACAGCTAATTCATTTCAAAAGTGCTGAAACATAATTGGATCTTTGTAAACCTCTTTTATCAAAGAACCAACGCAAATGTGGTGTAAAATTATGAAAAGTACTGACACTGATCCTTCCTGGATGGAAGATATCTGCACTTTGCACTCATTCAGGCACGAGACTAGGAGGGACAGAGAGATGGTTGTTTTTTTATGATGCAGGACTGTTAACCTGTGCTGTAAGCATGAAGCAGCTCTAGTTTGTAACCACCAGAGCAAGCCTGAGGGGTGTGTGTGTATGTGTGTGTGTCCTGGGCTGCACCATGGTGATTACATAAACACATAGCTTTGAGAGCTGAGACGACAGATGTCTCCCCTTGGACTATTTCTTCCTCTTATGCAACTGCTGTGTGTGTGTGTGTGTGTGTGTGTGTGTGTGTGTGTGTGTGTGTGTGTGTGTGTGTGTGTGTGTGTGTGTGTGTGTGTGTGTGTGTGTTGTCTCAGAAACAGACATGAAAAATAGATTCACACTGTGTATGTGTCAAGAGACACACAGAAATACAGTTTACTTATGTGACAAAGAGGTGGCAGGTTGTGTGAGATGGGGCGGGAGTGTCAAGTCGGGTGTGTGTGTGTGTGTGTGTGCACTTATTTGGTTGTAAGTGCAAAGACAGAATATGTGCATCAAGCCAAAACTGTAGAGGTGCCACCAAAGAGAGAAATGGACACACAGGGCAAACACTTTGGGGGTTACTATGGTAATAATTAGTTTCATCACTGCTGGAACAACAGCATCGTGGGTACAAAGCAGATGACAAACAAAAACAGTCCTATTAGCAGTGCCCTCATCCCTCATCTAAATCCAGCCTGTCCCTGGATGCATTCTATGAGTCAGCTCTCGCTAAGATTCTTCCAATATCCTCTGATTTTCCTACGCATGTAGGCTTTTATCATGGTTAGAAACCATGATTAGGCTCAATAATAGATTCTATAATCTAATTTTCTTAAAATCTGCTCCAATGAACTCAATCAGCATGCTGTGGAGGCTGCCAGTGACTCTCACAAAGAGGAAGGCAGGAAATACATGAATGGTATGTGCTATTGTTTGCCATGTGGCCATGGACTTCCAAAATAGTTCACTGTTCATCAGATCAACTAGCTTCACCGGGAGCATCTTTGAGAAGGGAAGCCTTAAATCTTAAAAACAATCAGTATTCTTATCAGTGCATCACAGTAAACACAGACAGAGGAGGAACGCAATGGAGGCATACACCTGCAGGAATATGGAGTGTAGGAGTTAAAATGTATGTACAAGTTAATACACTTCATGAGAAGTAACTCCTTAACCAATACACAGTTGCATGGTATCTTTTTGCAACCGATGTCTTCAATTTGTATGTAATTTTTTGCTACCCACTATGAAAAACATCACGCAACTGTGAGATGATCAAAGAGTTATTATCTGTCATTTATTTCATTATTATCTATTAAATAAATAAGGGGGACATTTCCAGTTTTATGTATTTTGACCATAGTAATTTTTGTACTGTAACAAACTGGTGCAGGCTGAAAACTGGGTACTAAGTAAACTCTCAGAAAGTCACACATTACCATGGTGAGTTAAGCCATGGTAAACTGTGGAAGACTCACTAGGGAAAATGGTATAATGGTTCTCCTTTTTTCTTCACTCGTCTTCCATCTGTTTACTTTTCCACCTCTCTCTTTTCCACCCTACTTGCTTGAAGTCTGTGTTTAATGCACAGTTAAAAATGGGAACATTTCCAGGGACAGCTCTGGCCAGGGACAGGCCACCAAAAATGGGGACTGTCTCTATAACTGCAGATATAGGAGTGATATCAGTCTTCTCATCAGACCATTGGCAAGAAAACCTCTATGAATTATTCATTTACAGCAGTGGTTTCTTAAACTTTTTCTGGCATGCCTCTCTTCAGAAGCCAAAAAAAGTCCACACCCCCATCCCATAATTTTGTTATCATTAACAATGATAGGGGAAGCAACTAGAAAAAAAAATCAGCTGAATTTTAGTCAAATGAAGATCAGCAAGATAACATCACCAAACTGATTATTTTCACAACATAAAACATATTAATTCAACTAAATTTCATTCAGATTTTTTTCCCTGGTCATCTACACCCACCCTGCAGCGGCTCTGTGACCCACAGTTTAAGAACCACTCCTTTAAGGCTGCAGGCTAAACGGGTGAAAGAGAAAATCAATCAAAAAACTAAGAGATAAAATGCCTGGGGAATTTCTTTTTCCGTTACGCAACTATGCGAACAGCCATTTCCTTCACTCCCTCTCATAGTTCCACTTCGACTGAGTGGTTGTGATTGTGTTACATGGTGTGTTTATGTGTGTCCATACTTCTCATAGATCCTCTGGCCCCTCATGAACACTTTGGCTTCACTGTCCAACGGGAAAGTGCCATCGTCTTTCCGGAAGCGGTAAAACAGCTTCATGTCTTTAAACTCCCGGTGCTCATCACACACTGAAAACACACACACGCATAAACGTTTTAGATTCAAAGTATCATTCATCAGCTGTAGTAATTGCAGAGACAACACATACAGCTTCTGTATTTTCTTTTAGATTGTATCTTGATATTTTAGTATCATAACCAACATGCAGGGACTTAAATTACATGACCTGAAATACATACAAATCTCTTACAAGCAATTAAGGTAACTCTGACAAACTGCTAATTTAATTTACAACTAAATGCATTAACTTTAATTTCAGTCTTCCACTGTCACCTACAGATGCTGCGTTACGTTGGTTGGGGTTAAATTAATTTGGTAGAAAATAGCATGCAGTGTCACATAATGGCATGATGGGAACTTTAATTATGTTTGCATAAAGCAGTCACTAAAATACAACCAGGATCAAATCATTAATTTACAGCTGGTATAAGTTAATATCAAACTGGCTCTGTGTGAACTTCAACTAAAGAGAAAAAGGCAGGCAGCTCTTTCTGTCTCTGTTTTCAGTGTCTGGTCAAATGTGAAGCGGGTAGTGAGACGCTACGTTGGAGCCAAATTGGCCGGGAGACATGAAGAATCATCTTTTAAGAGGCATCGATCGTTCCCAGAAAATGTCAAGAAAGAAAGACCCTTGCTGATTTAGAAAATGGAAAACACATATAAGACTAAGACACAGCTCAGCCTCACCGTGGTGAATGATGCTCTGGTCTAAAAGTTTTTGCATGATCTTGATGGCCGTGTCTCGGTCTGACGCCTCCTTGTGTTCGATCAGCCAATCAATGAGTTCTTTGGCCACAAAACAGTTTGGGTAAGTTCGCAGGTGGTGCCGCCGGTCCTTGATCACCTTCCCCTCGTGGAGCCGCAGCCTGGAGGAGGAGAGGAGAAAACATTTCATGAGAATTTTTGGATATATTCTCAACATTCTCAAATTCCACAATTTAATGTGACATATATCCATTTTATGACTGTTTACTTACTTCACGCTATTGTAACGTTATCTTTGCCTCCAACCCTAGCAGTTTTTCATCCTTAAGTTACTTCACTTTTAACAGTTAGCTTAGTACATACTATATTTATCGCTCATTTCGTATACAGTGTTTTTGAAGATTTTGATAATCTCATCGGTGTCTTGGATAACCATTAGCACCATTAGCTAGCTAGCATTGTCATCTTCATTCAAGCTTGACAGAACGAAAATAAAACTCACTAAAACCGTCTTGGCTTGTCTTTCAACTTCTCCAACAATCAGAAAGTCTGCCCAAACCAAGGTTGGTGATTGTTGGAGCAGTGGAAAGATGAGCCAAGACATTTTTGGTGAGTTTTATGTTCTTTGTATTTAGAATGAATGAAGATGACGATGCTAGCTAGCTAATGTCACTAACAGTTCTCTAAGACACTCAGGTAAGTATCCAAATGGCCCAAAACACTATACAAAGTACAGATGAATAGCAAACTAACTGTGAAAAGGGAGGTAACTAACTTAAGGATGAAAAATCACAGCGTTTTTTAGGCAAAAGTAACTTTATTATAGCATTGATAGGAAGTAAACAGACATGCGGCTTTTAAAACTGATATACGTCATGCGCTACGTTGAGCAAGTAGATAATTACTGAAGTGTTAGATGAAGGCTAAACTTTTGGTTCATCACCAAAAGAATAAGTGATGACTCCATGAATGCTTCACCTTCTACAAAATAAAGCATTACCATTATTATAAAGCATTATTCCCTATTTTAGTTATCTATGTGAGCTGCGTGTCGTAACTTAGTTTATAAGATAAAATATGATTTACCTAAAGAGCAAACAGACCATTCATACAAGGTCAAATCTATGTTTGTGGCATCAGACAGAACACATCAGTCCTTGAGGTTAATGCTATTCAAACACCATCTGCAGGGATTTATAATGTGACTATATCGCATGATGACATGACAACCCTCTCATGCTTCTATAGTTGGCCTAGATAATGGTTTCACATCATCAAGGTGACCTCTTCCTGAACCTCAGTATTGTGAAACAGCCCACTGCAGCCTTAGCCAAGCTTCCTGCAGCTAGCTAGTTCCACTCCACGCTGAGCCTGTGTGCAGCTGGCTAGCATCACTCCGGATTAGCAATGACAGCCCTGGTCCAAGACTGCCCAGCAAGTACCCACACACTGTTCTGCCAAGACCCGAGATGGGCAAACAAGTTACAGACTTCCCTTCCAGCCAGGCCTAGCATCATCCTCTCCTCCTCTTTCTCTCTAGCTTCTGAGAATTTCGGTCTAATAAGCACATAAATCATCTCAAATGGGGCTGGAAGAAAAATCATCCATCTTGGTGGATCGTTAAAAGAGGTTGTCGTGGTAGGTGTTCTTCTCTGTAACAGCATTTCTTTAAGTTGTGCTGGATCAAACAATGGCAAGCAGGGGTGTTTCTGAATGAGTCTCCCAGTATGACTATAATGATGCTGAGCCCCAGGCTGAAAACATTCACCGAGCCTGGCTCTCTGTCACAGTCTGCCCTGGTACAACAAATGGCTTATTCACAACTATGAACTGGTCACAGGACTTACTACAGCAGCTGCATTTGTCTGTGTGCCATGGTATCTGTCTTTCTGTCTGTTTTCTGCCCTGAAGCACATCTGCTCCAACATATAAGCAGTCGACACGAGGGGACATTGTTATCAGTACCAGGAACTATGTCAGTCTTGTTCCATGCTTGACTTGTGATAGAGTGATCAAACAAAGGTGTGGATCACGTTTGGGCTTTTATACCACCAGTGTTTCCAATCAGGTCTAATTTGATTTTTATCACAAGATAAAATTGACTGTGACTCAATGCCTGCGATCAATTCAGCCCAAAGGATAAAATTAAAGCAGGGAGTCAAGGTAAAACACTAAGGGAGAACATCAATCATTAAACTGCCCAGTGTGTGGAATAATAGCCTCCAGCCATGCTAGTAGCTATGAGAGACTGCACTAAGGCACAGCAGTGCTTTGACCTAATATGTTCAGAATAAAAATGCAACATGCTGTTAATAGGCAGGTATGTTTACTGTGTTCATTTAGTTTCATCATCGTTTAACATGATAGCATTCTAATATTTGTTAATTAGCACTAAGAAGAAACGCAGCTGAAGCTGGTGGGAATGTCATTGGTTTTGCATGTATTTGGTCAAGTACTGGACAAATATAACTTGTGAACTGACTGCAAAAGCTGCTTCTGTCCCCATCTATTTTGTAACCAATCTTGACATCTTATGACTACCATCTTGTACTTATTTCTTATCTCAACCTTTATGTACGTTGTTTGGATATACGCCTGTAAATGCACTAGATGAAAGTTTATCCTGAGGAGGACACATCCAGTATGACTTAAAGAGAGACAAGGAATAGGAGAAAGACAAGTCTTAGTCTTTTTTTTTAACTGAAGGCCACATGTTATCATTAAGTTATGTTTTAAAGGAAGAAATTAAATTGCAGCACTAGTATTGGTGAGAATTGTAGTATCCCAGCTGGATGAAAAGACTTTCATTGTTAAAGATAGTATAGATAGTTGTTACTCGAGACATGCTGCTAGCGTGGCTTAAAAAGCTCTCAGGCCTACTGCTGTGTCTGTAGAACAGGCAGAAAGAGGTTCAGTGACAGAGAACGAGTGTTGTATGTCACAACCTCAAGTCCTTTCCCCCAGAACAGCAACTTCTCAGAGCACTCAGGGACAGCCACCCCAACCAACCCTTCGTTCACTGACACCAGCCACACTGCCAGCTGGCAGCCTCAGTATACAGCTGTGCCAGGGACACTAACATACACACAAACACACAGTTTTACAATGACAAACAGGAAAACACACACCGGTGATAAGCAAAACAACACAGAAAAGTACGACCAGACACAAACTGTTCTCTGGAGGCGATAACTGTTACTTTTTATGGCTCTTCAGAACAGGACGAGATTTCAGTGTGTACTTCTTCAAAAACAATAAAAGCTCTTACTCAGTTTATCCCACCCAGCTGGAAAACACAATTCAGTGGCATATTTCCTTGTAGCTCAGTGGGGGGGCTGAAATTCCAGGCATTGATGCCATGCTTCACCTACTGAGCCTCTATTCACTGCTGGGAGCGCGAGCCAGAGAACACCACCGGGGTTAGGGGCCTTTCTTTACGTACAGTAGGTCAAAGGGTGCAGCATGTCAACAACACTGCCAAGGTTAGCAGCACAATCGCCTGATAATGATACAGGGTTAGTGAGTTGATCAGTCCCTGTGTAGCTCAAAGAGCACTGTATTACTGGAGCAGCAAAAATCACTCATGTGTTCAAGCCCAGAAATAGCAAAGCAAAAGAGGATCCTGCAGCAGTGAGCACGGGGAGAGTTGTGCATGTGTGGACTCCTCTTTGTTTGGTAGTGCGTGCTGGTGCAGCAGAGCTGAAACTGGGAGGGAGAGGTACATGCATGATGATTAACCTGCTGTCATGTTTACAACACCCAGTTTTCTCATAAAGTGTGTCGTGTCCTGTCATGCCCTCATCCATCCTGATCTGGGCCACAAAAACATGCAGGATTAAGCATGAATACTAATTAAATAAGGATTATTTATTTCAGACACGATTTACTTATTATCACATGTATTAATGACTAATCATCAGAATGGATGGGTTATGAGAAGATGGGCCCCTGGGCACAGAAATGTAATAGGTCCCCCACTTCTCTTTCATAGGTGCAAGACACCCAGACTGAAAATGACAAAAAATGACAATCTTCTTGTAGTCTTTTGTGTTTCTTTGCAGTCATTTTCTGTTTCTTTGTAGTTGATTTATTGCACTTTGTAATAATTTAAGGTCTGTAATAATTTTGCACCTCTTTGTCTTATTCTGTTTCTCTGTAGTTATTTTGCTTTTTGCATTTTGCATCCCTTCACATTTAGAGGTAGCCTTTTTTTGTGTGTCTTTCAGTGACATTTTGCAGATGAACCTCGGGGCTCCCTGACCCCTTGAACCTCTGAGCTTGTACCTGATAGCCCACCCACGATTGTCAGGTGTATTCATGAGTAGTTACCAGGTGTATTCAAATTTGGTGTTCAGTTTATTGACAGATCCAGAAAGAAATGCCACAAACTTCCCTCAGTGTGTGAGCCGCAGGACACCCAGAGTCAGCGGGGCGTCCTGACCAGACAGACCGACCTACCTCAGCTGCTCTCCAGTGACGAGCACCTCGGCCAGCCGCTCCAGCTCTGCAGCCTTCTTCTGCATGGTGTTCCCGATGCCGTCCATCTCTCTGCTAACACATGAAGCACAGACCCACCCGGGTGTGTTTTTTGTTGCCAAACAGACACACACACAAAGACATCATTCAGCACAGAGAAAATGCACCAATGTTGCATTTTTGTAAATGACTAAAAATGCTGTGCAGCAAAACGTGCACCAGTTGACAAATACACAGAAAAGGGGGAGGACTGTATTGAAAAACAAAGGCATGCACACATCCACGCGGTGATGATTTCACACAATAAACAAAACACTGACACCTCGGTTTTTAACTCACCCTTCAAACACCATGGAGAGCGAAAAGAAGAGTTTATCAGTTATTCCTTTGAATTAACGAGCATCGGATTTAATCCATGTCAGGAAACATATGCAACAATGCAGCCGGTCACAAGTCACAGCCCAGCCTCAGCAGCTCCATCGGTCCACTTTTAATTCCACGAAAACCTCCAAACGTCTGCACACTCACACAATAATGCATGCACGCTACATTCCCTAAATGAATCCCTCTATATATTTATCCGGTGTTGTTGTTGTTGTTGTTGTTGTTGATGCAGTGTCTTTGCAGTGCCTCTCAGCGGGCCGCCTCGGTTTGTTTGACACTGACACACAACACACTAAAAGGGATGAATGCACGTTTTTCTCCACGGCGCAGCCAGTGCCCATCCACAGAGCCCCCGCATTGGGAGGACTCTGCTGTCGTCACTGGGGGAGTTAACCGGAGGGGCGGGGTCACAGAAACATGTGAGTGCGCTCGATTCACTCGCCGCCTAGTGCAGGAAAGAATCACAGGGGCGGGACAGGTGGGGCATTGGATGTAATTTTACCATAATAATGGAGTTTGTACACCTCTCTATATAAAATGTGGACTTACAATGTAAAACATAGATCATGCAATGTAACATGCATCTAATGTAATAGCAAACACACACATGAATTTTCTTTAAACTAAAAGCACAAAGTCAAGTTTTTTTCTGAAAAGATTGTAGCCTATTTGTCAACAATAATCATATCTGTTTGTCTTACATTCCACAAAAGTGAATATGTCTCCAGTATTTTTTAAATTTAGTTTTAGAAATAGGTATGTGAGCTTTTCTCCTTCCCACTCAAATCTGCATCCAGTTGGCTTTTGGTGGTTAGGTCTGATTTATATTTAAGGTCAAAACTCTGAAGTTGGGGTGTATGTGACATTCTGTTTCATACCTACATGATTTAAATGTTGTTTGTAGTGTCGGAAGAAGTGCTCATATTTTTTACTTCAGTAAAAGTAGTAATACTGCAGTGTACAAATACAAAAGTACAATAAATAAAAGTGCAGAAATATCAGTATTAAAATATATTTGAAATACCAAAAGTCCTCATTATGCAGAATAGCCAATTTCAGAATAAAAGAATGAAAGAAAGAACCAGGCTATTATATTACTGGATTGTAGTGATGCATTAATGTGTTAATTTCTTTCATGTTCCAGCAAATAAGGATGGAACTAATTTCAGCTACTTTATAGGCTGCTGCTGGGTTAATTAATCTATGATAATACATCATCTTTTATTAGTTGACTTATATTTTGAAATGAAAATCCAAGCCTTTGAGGTAAGTGTAACTAAAGTCAAATAAATATAGTGGAGTAAAAAGTACAATATCAGCTTCCAAAATGTAGTGGAGTAGAAGTATAAAGCAGCAAGTAGCATTGTTGAGTCCCAGGATGTCAAATACTGACGTCGTGGGTTGTAAGTGATTATTGAAAGGGAGGGGATTATGTTATATGAGTCTATATTATGTCATGAGTCATTACTACTATGCCATTAAGTTCAGCACTTGATTAAATGTATTTAATTTTCTTTACGACTGGTCATTTGTTATGTGTTTCATAATGACCCTGATGAAGACGGTGGTGTAACAATAAAGTTGTTCTATACTACATGTGTGGCTGCACCTTGACCCCTTTAGATGTTTCTCACATCTCCCTGCACCTTGGAAATAAGTGAGGTTGTGCTAGAAACCCCTAGTCTAGTCAGTTTTTTTTGCAAAACTGCTGAAAATGTGAACATGCTAACTCTGAGTAGCTTAGATTTACACTGAGTGCACCAGAAATCCAAATTTTGAGCTTTTCGTTGCTGATTCCCAACAGGATAGCTTGTGAGTCAGCATCAGCAAAATGAGCTTGTTTTCCTGTGAGATTAGTGGGAGTTCATCTGCCTGAACGTCCTGTTACTACACTGATTTATTTACTTCAATATACTTTATATGTTTGAATGCAACTCCAAATCTCCTTTACAGTAATGATTTATTTTTTAAAAACTGTTATTTTTTTTATAATATTATAATAAATGACATATCTTGATCAACACACAAGGACTAATAGCTCTTTGGACTATCCAACAGAGATCATAAGTTATGTGGACAGGCTCACATGTAAATAAAAGAATACAGAAATGCCTCTAGACACAGAGGCTGGCACACAATACAGGACACAATACAGGATTTTAATGTTTGAGACTAATTTAAATGTAAAGTGTCACAAATATTATGTAGAGGATGTAGACAGTATAACTGGTGCACATTAGCCTGCTATTCACAACATGTGAAACAGGCAAATTCCTGTATCTGAAGTGAATATAAAACCAACGCATCCACCAGGACAGATGAAGTCATCTGGCTGCTCATTGGCTACACTGGTAAATGTGTATGTGTGTGTATGTATTCTGCAGAGTATTGGTCTTTTGTGAATGTTCTCATATTTAATAGTTTCTATCTTACATCTATGGAAGACCACATAACATAATAATGTGTTTACCTGAGAGGCAAAGTGTTAAAGACAAAACCCACAGTGCAGAGTACCTGTCATAGATATAACTGGGCCTTCACCACAGTGAATCATCAGTTGTCCTGTACAAATATTTACAAACTCAATAAATAAAGGAAGACAACACTTCACTTATCTTGTTTTTTGGTGAACACCAGCACACAGGTAGCCAAATTCTCACACACACTCCCTACATTAATCCAGATGTGATCCAGCTAACGGGACAGATACTGTTGCTGGAGTCCTCTGTAAGCTCAGACATTAAAATATGTTGCAATACTTTTGCAAACGATGTGGGTGTGTGAGATAAGTAATAAATCAGCTAAACACGTACTGGGTTTTACTCATAATTTCCGTGAGATTCCAGCACAAATCAGTCAAGTCCTCCCACTGCTGCTAGAATCAACTCTCCCTTGCTCACTGCTCTCCTCTCTCTTCTCTCAGTCCTATGATCTAACAGCTGCCTGAAAAATGCAGATTAGCTGGAAAACCTGATACCAGAATATCAACTGAACATTACTGTTAATATGAGTAAATATAATGATAGATAATAATTTCATAGTCTGCCAGCATCGTCTAGCTGGGCAAATTCTAGTTGTGATTTTGCAATTGCTATCCTTATTCCATCCCTAGATTATGTTTGATATGATAGACCTGGTTGACTGGCAGCTAATTAGTGGTTTTCACTTCTTAATAACCTCTTAATATTATTTATAAAACATTCATGCTAATAAAGCATATAGAACTGGACTGATACTCAAAACTGTGACAGTGCCCTTTCATCATCCTCTCTGTGTGATGTGTCTAGCCACCCACTGATACTTCTGATAAGCTCCTAAGTATTGTTTTAACTATTATCTGATACATGGGTATTTAAGCTATTTTCAGGTCTAATTCACTGCATTTTCTTATTTGCATGCCCAATTTTGGGGGGGTTGATATATACACTTGGCTGCAGTATGTCTACCTCAAGTTTACTTGAAGATTTTTACAAACAGGTACCAGTATAGATGGCGTTTGTATACCATATTTTGCCAATCCCAAATGGAGAATTATTAAATAATACTAATACTACATACTGTCCACTACGGCACACCTCGCAGTCAGAGTATGTGTTGTTGTGTGTCTAGTCTTTCATTTTGCAATCCACCCTTCCTCCACCTGATGACTAGGTCAGCATTATCATCATCATCCACAACTGAGTCCGTCAGCTGTGCAGGAGGCTCTTCCTCATTGCGTTGGCTGACACAGATTTGGTGTTAACACAGGTTTGTGCACCTCAGGCTGTGCACCCACTGGATTTCCAGCTGCCTGTCATCTACTCTTCTTGATACACCAGAAGGGCTGGGTTTGAAGAGATTGCAGCCTGGCTGTTTTTAAATTCCCCTGGTCCAAAAATTCAGTCTACTCTGTTGTTACTTGTGCCTAAGTCTAACCGTTATAACTCTTTATAAGAAGCCGTTTACTTACAACTTGACAGTTTTATCTCTAGTAGGGCAGGAAGGTCATCACACAAAAAAAATCGTCTGGCTCATAGACTGTGTGTAAAATGAGTGAACCACAGATCAAGAGCTCCCCCCACAGGCCGTGGTGCAGAAGTGAAATCACTGACTAACTTTCCCTTTCTGTGCTCCTCAAAATAAGACAATAAAATGTTAAACAACAAGAACAGACATGCCACGGCACACAACATAAAATTTAAGAGTAAACTTAAAACTTTATATAACCACTACATGTATTTCATTTAATGAATGCAGGAATGCTTTTGTTGAGAGTGAAAAACACTGCAGCCCGTTGGCCAAATCTGGCCCCTGATAGAGTGCTGTGTAGTCCTCCGAACATTTTCTAATTCACAGTGAAAATGAACTAATTGATACTGAGAATATTTTTTGGATTATTTATATATTAGTAAATGTCCAATAATGTTCCTTGGCTGTTATGTGGGAAGTTGAATAGTAACCTACACACTAAAAGAGTTTAGTCATGCTACTTGTCTGATCCCTGGCAGAAGTGGTTTATTGTTTATTAAAAATTTGAGTGATTGCATGATGGAGGAGCTTCCAGATATGTTTAATGTTATCAGAGTTATTAGAGCCAGACAGACATATTGGTCAGACAATATTATTGGCCCAATATTGACTAAGCACAACTATATTGGTCTGTATTGGTATTGGTATATTTTGTCCAATTTTTTTATTCTAGAAAAACAATGCAGATTCCTCTTCTTATCTATTTATTATTATTATCTATTTTTACAGGCAGCATTTAATGTATATGTGTTCCTTTTCTTTATTCAAGTTCCTTTAATGTTTTTTATTTTTGTTATAGTTATAATATTGTTAGAATTATTAAAAGTGCCCTGACACACACACACACACACACACACACACACACACACACACACACACACACACACACACACACATATAACTTTCAAATGTAACCTAACCTGAACACAATAAAGAACTTCAAAGAAACGTGTTATTGGCCCTATTTATTTTTTTCATATAAATACTTAATATTTACAAACAAATACTATTCATACGACAAACAAGAAAACGATTTGTTAAAATAGTATTCATTTTTGGTTATAACTAGGCCCTGGCCTACTGTCATTTTGTATAAGTGACAAAACAACTTGTCTTTCCATGCTTTACAGAGCTGTGGAATGCTACAAAACAGGAGAGGGGGCCTGTGTCGGTGTACTGACACTGTTGAGCTCACATTTGCATGAAAACCTGTTGCATGTATCCAAACTAACCATATAGCCTGTTGGGAGGATGCACTACTTTAAGTATGGAGACTGCTGATTGGCTGAGGGCAAAATGCCTCTGAGACATGTAACGAGTATTATCTTTGACTGATGATCAGAGTTGTACTCAACAAGCGCTTGCATTGATCTACCAATATGATCAGGTAATTTCTATGTATCTGTGAATTTTATTCCTCTTATATTAAGCTGTTTTCTGCAGGTCCTTAGAGAACTGTGATATTGTATATAAGTAATGTGTTTCCTTGTTTGATTTAAAATTTGTGTTACTGATACTGCATATTTTCACTGTGCGTGCTTACTGTCACAGTAATGTAAAGTAGAGAACAGATTGTGACCTGATGATAGCTCACCAAAAGTCTTTTACAGATCATCCTAAGGGGGACATTTTATTTCATTTTATTTTTATTTAGATAAGTAATCTCATTGAGACACAGGGTCTAACTGTCAAGAGAGATCTCGTTCAGTAATGATCTAAAATATAAAGACTGTGAAGGGTTCCCTTCATGGTATGAAACAAAATTAGCAAAAAAATGAAATCAGTGGTCTCTGTTTAAGCCAGAATGCATCCCAGAGTTCAACCCAAAGTTAATGCAAGGGTTCAGTGATTTAGCCAAGTCGATCATTTATGTTTCAAAGTTACAGTCTTTATAGTAGAACATTCCTTCTTTGTGTTTTCCCACATTGTTGTTGTTGTTTTTTTTTTTGTTTTTTTTTTGCTGCAAAGGATATACCCTGTATTTGACAGATATCAGGTTTGTGTAGTGAAGAACTGATAGCTCAGACTGTTAGTTTTCTCAAGTTTGGTTTAGTTTCTAACTTAATGGTCCACTTAGAAGCCTACAACAAGTCATAGTGCTCTGACTGACCGCCTGTGAGTGCTTTGGGATGGGGGAGGAGCTCTCAGTAGCACCCGCTGGTAGTTGAGGACAGTAACCGCAGAACGATATGTGCTTTTACGGCAGAGTCTCCAAAACACCAGAAAAGTCTCCTATAATACCAGAAAAAGTCGTTAGATTTGTCGCTAGTCGCTTTTGACAAAAAAAGTGGATTTGGGAGAGGAGGGAAGGAGAGAGAGAGAGAATCCAAGAGGATTTGGAAAGTCGCCAGATTTAGTGAGAAAGTCGCCAAGTTGGTAACACCAGCCCCTGGGGTTATTGGAAATGCTTGCAGCAGCAGGGAAGAAAAAGTGTGTGTAGACCCAGAACATTTTCACATCTAAGTTGGTGACTTTAGAGTTTATTTCAACAAAACCAGCATTTGTAATTGTTGGAACAGTGGAAAGACTAAAAAAGAGTGTTTTGGTGAGTTTTATATTGTTTCTGTTGATTATTCCTTGTAAGTCCTTGTAAAGGAAAAAGGGATCTTTTTCTAAATACATATAAAAAATATATATACATGTTATACAATGGTTGCTGAAAACATGTGAAAAGACTTAGAGCAATGTAGCACTAAATTGAGGAGTTAGACCAAGAGACTGTTGTTTACGATTTCTGTGTTCAGGGTTTTTTGGGCAGAGTTGAAACATGGCTTGGTGATGCACTGGTGCCATGGTACCAATTTCTTCAATAGTCAATCTTAACAGATTTGGATCTGAAATCATTAATAGGTCATTCTGGAAGAAATGACCCCATAAACCCCTATTGCTTGAATATTATTCTTTAAAATATTATGTCAGACTGAGATAAGTTGATGAGAAAACTTTTCTTTTTTTTGGTCACTACAGAGTTTCAAGGAGGACGCAAACCAGAGCAAGAAAGTCCCTGCAGGTGGCAGCTGTTCTTCTTGTGGTCTATTTCTTGTGTTATCTGTGGACAGATAGCACTGACAACAAAAACATCCACCTACAAATTAATGAGAGAAAGGATTACAATCAAACAGAGCGGACCAACACAGGTGCCTCCTATGTGTACTCCTGGCCAAGATGTGAACAGAACATGTCTGCAGCCAATGTGACAGGCTTCAGCTCACTTCCTGGTCATATACAAGACTTTCTCTACTATAGACACTGTCGACATTTTCCCATGCTACTGGACATTCCTGACAAATGTGGAGGAGTTCATGGATCAGCAGACATCTTCCTTCTACTTGTCATTAAAAGCTCCCCTGTGAACCATGACCGCCGAGAGGTGCTGCGCAAAACCTGGGCTAAAGAGAGGTTACACAATGGCGTGTGGATTCGAAGGATCTTCATCTCAGGAACGATGGATACTGGCTTTGAGAAAATGAGACTGAACAAACTCCTAAAGTTGGAGCAACGCGAGTACAATGACATCCTCCAATGGGACTTTAGTGACACGTTCTACAACCTCACTTTGAAACAGATACTCTTCCTAGAATGGATGGAAAGAAACTGTCCACATGCTCACTTCCTGCTAAATGGTGATGATGACGTCTTTGCCAACACGCCCAAGATGGTTGAGTATCTCCAAAGTCTTAAGGACAATAATGGAAACAAGCATCTCTTTGCCGGCCATCTGATCCAGTATGTGGGGCCCATCAGAGAAGCGTGGAACAAGTATTTTGTTCCAGTTCAGGTGCAAGAGTCAGACTCATATCCCCCGTACTGTGGTGGAGGGGGCTTCCTGTTGTCTGGCTACACAGCTATGATCATATACAATATGTCCCACTCCATCCCCATTCTCCCCATTGATGATGTTTACATGGGAATGTGCCTGGCCCAAGCAGGACTTGGTCCTGAGTCCCATATGGGTGTGAAGACAGCAGGACTGCCCATTCCCTCCAATAAAGTAGATCAATTTGACCCTTGCTATTATAAAGAAATGTTGCTTGTTCACAGATTCCTTCCAGCAAACATGTATCTCATGTGGAACAGAATGCAAGACCCAAATATGAAATGCTGACATGCATCAAACTTTCAAAGTCTGAGACTGTGGGCCCCATGAAGACAAAAAGGTCTTACACTTGCTTAGTTTTGCTCAATTCTTGGTTGTGTATTGGGTGATTATTATGTTATTTGATCCCACAGACACTCAGCAATTGACCAAGACAACCTAATACTCTTCTTTGAACTAACTTCTGCCAACACAAAAAACATAAAAAGGTCTGTCCTGAAGTATTTATTAGTTTCTCACTCTGGGAAAGTGAGAAAAAGTAAAATTCTCTAAAGCCACTGTATCTCTGAACTATCTGTTTGACCACATCACACACAAATAGATTATTCTATGTGATCTCCTTTCAATAACTAATGTAACCACTAATGTGATAATTTTTCACTTCCATTCTCTGAGCCTCCCCTGAGGAGGCCCACCTCCCACTTTAAAAAAAAAACTCTAGTCCCAACAGTGACTTCTCACTGAAAGCAATGCAAAGTTTTGCTTTGTCTTACTTGCATCAGTTTTACCACTGGATCATTTTTGGAACTTTTGTGGACAAACTAGTTTTCAGTAAACAGTTGAGCATGGTTGGCTCATCTGTGGGTCGCTGCTGCAGACGGGCTGTGAGCCCCAGAGGTCCCCAGCTCTCGGCAGCTGTCTGTCGGCTGTGAGCCTCTGCTCTGCCTGGTCTTCTCCTGGCAACACTCAGCAAAAATGCCACAGTAGACTGAAAATATTTACAATGTTTTAAACTTCCACAAATAAATGATTGACATGACTTTCACAGTCACATTTTTACACAATCTTCATATGGAATCTACTTGCATGAAATGCATTTTATTCCTTTTCTGTGTGAACACACCACAATGCATTCAATTCAACAATGACAGCTGTGCCACAAATTCTGCATGTATTAAACCTAAAGTGGTGACCGCCCAATATAAGATAAATCATGTATATTACTGAGAATGTATCACGTTATGTTGTTGTACTGGGCTGCATCATGTTGAAAGCTGTTTCCACTATTCTCAACAGGGACTTAAATTACACTATTAATTAATAATTACCTACTTGATAAATACATGGTACGATAGGAAAACAGTGTTCACATAGTTATTACAATGAAATTGTTTATGGCATTATGCATTTTAAAATTATGAAAAATTACTGTACTTGTACTTACTCTATGCTCTAGACTTTAAATCAAGGTTTTAAATTTAAGGTAAAGGTTTTGAATTTTTATCAGTATGGTACATGGTGTTGTTGCTTGGGAAGAAACACAGCATTTGGCTAAGCCTGGGGAGAATGGTTTGCTTTCATAGCTATAACTATAAAATAGTATACATTTTTAAAATGATAAAATACTGGGAACAATAATGTAGTTTGGGGTCAAATGTAAGATCCATCTGATGATCAAAACTGGAGCAACGTGAGTACAAAAGTATAAAAAAGTGTGGGAAGCATGTGTGTATCGACTGTAAAATATAGTGGTTTCTTAATAATAAGAATGGTCAGCACACTGCAATATATGGCAATATTTATTCTAGTATATTTACACACTATAATCAGACAATCGTCACAATAGTACTATTAGGTGTAGACATTAAGTAGAGTGTCAAACATTTGTTTAATGAAAATGTGTGACCCTTGGATAAAGCTAAATAAGCCTGGCTAACACGCTAACCAATTGGATACATTCGACAGTAAGTTGCAGCTTATAGACTTTTGATTTCCTTTTTCTTGGAAAAATAGAACACAAGCTTGAAGTTATGGGCTAATACTCCGCACTAAAACTGAACTGCACTTAATCACCTGAAAAATAAATCCATGTTTCAGTAGCATAGCCCCACTGGCATCATACTCACTACCATGGATGTATTAGAAGAACTGGACCGCCACAGTGCCGTCCATTTAAAAAAATAATTTTGCAGTGACTGCCTCACATTTACACAGGTTCACATATAAATAAATATTGATGTTGCCGTATAACGTGTCCTTGTGTCCTCTGTGGTAACGATATAGGCATGTGAAGTTGGTGATTGCTGAAATAAATCCTCCCATAGACTCCAGACACTGGTGGTGGTGTTTGAGCACTCTGCTGAAACTGGGAGGCTTTTGAGGCTGACGAATCTGGGTGGTGATGGAGAGGTGGACAGCATAACAGCAGCATGAAGGAACTACAGGTGGAAAGAAAGTCACATTTAAAAAGATTGCAGACAGATTACAGGCTAACGATGAGGGTGTGTTGCTATGTTACCAGAGAAACGTGACCACCTGATTACAACAGCTGATAACACAGTTGACAGCCCCAGATAGTGATGACAAGGAAATTATGAGTGAGCATGCATGAGAGGAGTGAAAGGCACAATGATTGAGAAATAAACTATAGGCCTAAGCATGCAAAAGGATAATCTTTCTGAGTCAACGTTTGCTATGGCTTCATTTAAACTACCTGTAGTTTCAGGCATCAGGATCATAGTTTTTCATAACCTGCTTTCAATAGATCCTCTTTGCTGTTAGAATTAGGCTCCATTCACTGTTTAACATAGTTACCATTTATACAAATTATTCCCATCTTAGCCTTCCATACATCTTACTACACAATAATAATTTTGTTTAAATAGTGATGAGTCCCTCTAGTTTTAATGCAGAGCCTCCTTCTTCATTATATGTTACAGAAGTATGCAAATGTACTGTCTGCCAACAATGCTTATCCTAGTAATGATAGTACATGACGGCTGTATGACAAGTTCTTTTTTTGTTTGTTTGTATCTACTGACAACTATGACAGATGTTATGCCTGGTGTTCATGTTCATGTCCAGGAAACGTGTAGCAAGCACAATGAACCTCAGCGTCTTTGAGAATGTTGTCAAACTTCATTTCTGTTTGTATGAGTGTGGGAGACAAATCCTCCCTTCCGGATGTCCTCTGCTATGTTTTTTCACTATTATTTAATGTTTGCCTATACCCTGAGTTATCATAAGTTCATAACAAGCACCCCAAGCTTGGGACATTTTGGTCTCAGGGGCCCCAAAACCCCTTTCTGTCCTTCCCTTTTACTTTCCCTGTTTCTGGGGACGTGATGCAAATGCAAATATTAAGGCACAACAATTGCATAAACAGTCACACAAGTATGAAATTTGGCAGCATGTATCCTGAAACAAAGGGGAACGGAGCAAAGTAAGATTCTGGGGCTTGCTGACATTGTATTTTCAAATGAAACCCACAACATCCCCAAAAAGGCAAGAAAATTACTGTGTTTGTGACAAATTCTCATCAAAAATCAATGAATGAATTTTTTAGTAAAAAATGAATTTTAGCTGTCCAGATAGGTGCAATTATATTTCTTGCGTCTCACCATATGTCACATGTACTGCTGCTACTGTGCAAAGTGAACACCAACAGGAGAACAACAAATGTTTTTTAGATGGTAGTCAAATTTTTTATGTTGTACATTCACACATAGTGTCCAAAGCAATACACTCAAAGAGTATAGTTACAGTAGAGACTAACATGTCTAACATGTGATCAAGATGCCAACCACAATAGTTATGAAACATTTCTGATCGTTAAAAACAATTTTCATCTCGGATTCTTGTTTGAGTGTCGTAAAGGAAAACAGAATGACGTTTCAAAAAGCAGTCATCCAATTGGTCTAGCAAGACGATAGGTCCGCGAAGCCCCATTACTCATTTGCTCAAATATGATTGCGCGAGGCAAGAACTATTTCCGACTTTAAACACAAAAAAAAACTGAATAAAGACAGGTGGAGAACTTTTATTTTCTTGTTCATCAACAGCAGATCTTTTAAATGCAACAAATATTATTTTGTGCTCCTAATATGGGAAAGAAATGAAGCGAAAAACGGGTTCGTCTTACAGCCTACATAGATCGTAAAGTCTGTTAGCCTAGTGGTTATGAAAGTCCGGCGCGACATCTGCTGGTTAACGAGAGTACTACTCACAAAGACAGAAGTAAAGTTTGAAATTTACAGTTACAGTAATTTCAAGTACAATGTGTGACGTCAGCTGTAACTGTACGGGCCAGTGGCGCAATGGATAACGCGTCTGACTACGGATCAGAAGATTCTAGGTTCGACTCCTGGCTGGCTCGAATCTTTTCCGCATTTTCCTTTAAGAATTTTGTTGTGCACCATGAGTCCGGAAGTAAGGTAACTAACTAACAAATCAAGACCGTATCTAGACGAGAACCTTGGATTCACACGAGATTTATACGCGTTGTTTCATTTTGCACCTTGTACAAATGCATTGTGTTTTATAATGCCAACGCTGTAGTAGTATGGGTATTAAAAACCTGGTAAAGGTTAAGAAAAGATCATAGTTTGGGTGATTAAAATGATTACTCTGGGGTTCCCATTTCGACACGACAACAAATCAGAGCAAGATTTTATGATGCGAGTGGGAGCTCTTCTCGTGTTTCTGTTATCTCCGGAAAAGTTTTTTATTTTAGTTTTCTTCGGCTGAGGCAGTGGAAGTCACTGAAACCAGCTATGAATACTTACGTCTACATCAAATATTAGGCTATGTACAATATGATTCTGTACAATTTATGATTTTAAGCTTTCCTCGGGCCAGTGGCACAATGGCGAACACTCGTGTGTGTAGTTTTACATCTAACATCTGCAAAATGTTAACACACTTCCTTTCTAAATTAATTGTGGCATATTCTGTTTTATTGTGATGACAGTGACAATCGACGAGAGATAGAAAGAGCAGAGTCGAGCACACGGTCCGGGCTGGAATCGAACCCACGCCACTGCAGCAGGAAGCGAGTGCTTCCAAGACTTTCATGCTACCAATCAGTCAGCGGTCGTAGCTAAGATTTCTTCCAGCAATTGTCAAATACTGACAAGTCAAACCGAATGTGCGGAGACACTGCGATTGCCGAGTGAAATTTCAAAATCTAAATTGATAACAACAACCGATTTAGATCGCTTCACTTCTGACCAATTGCTACTGTCAATACAAATAACTTGGCGATTATACTTAGGGCTGCAACTAATGATTATTTTCATTATTAGCTAATCTGCCTTCACAACTTATTGATTAATAATTTAGTCAAGGGGTCTTATACAGGGAGTTTGGAACCCAAGGGGGTCACCAGAATTAATGCATGGAGTCCCCCAAATTATGTCTTTTTTTTCTTCTTCTTCAAAAATTAAAATATGTAATTATGAACATACACAATACCATTAATCTAATATAACAAAGATAAACAATCGTGTGAGCTAGCTACTGAATCACTATACACGCACCTGTCCATAACAGAACTTTTAGCTGCATAGTATTGAAAGATACTGGCCACCAGCTGTATTATTATCCCAAGTGTACAGTTAATGTTGTGAGCCACGACTGATCGTTATATAACTTCACAAGCACGAGACTGACATACCTTCTTCCTCAAAAAAACACCAGTGAAAGTCCAGAGGGTGCGGCTAACGTAGCTAACATTAGCCATGCCTCATCTGCTCCTGGCCCAGCAGTGAAGACCCCTTAGGCCCACCCCTTTGTTTTGCAGAGGAGGCACATGTGGCAGGTATATTTATACTTATTTATATTAATTATTGTGGAATATGCTGGTTTCTGAGTGGTACTGGAAGTGATTGGTTTTTTTTTTTTGTTTGTTTGTTTTTATTACTTTATTTTTTATATACATATCAGAAATTTATCAAGTTTTTTTTTCCAGGGATTAAAAAAGTAAAATGAAGTCATGTAAAGTGAATTTGAATTTTAATATGTTTATTTCTTTACTCTTGTTTTTTCCAGCATGGTGAGACTGTCTTCCACCTGGCTGGATACACACCTTGCCTGGATGTCCAAGGTCCTGTTCAAGTGGACATCAATGGATGGAACTACATATCACTTCAGGATACATTCCTGGACCACAGAGCATAATCTGTAGGCGAACAAAACCACCTTGGAAAGACGTGAAAAATGTGCACCTTTCCTATATCCTGTCAGCAGTCTGAACAAAGCCTATGAAGCATCAAATAATGCATTCATATTAATAAATATTAAGCAGTTCTACTTGTAAAAGTACCAATGTAAATAACTGTCTTCACTAAAAGCAAAATATCACATGATGCCTTGATGAATTTACATTTTTCTACTATAATAAGTCAAAAAGAGCCAAATTAAAATTGAATGTTTGGCCTATTGCAATGCATTTATTAAATACAGTCTTTACAACAGTCATACAACACATATGTATGTTTGCTCTTCGTCTTAACTACAGTTGGCTACGAAATAAGGACCTCAAATGACAAGCAATTTAAGTATTAAGTTAGTAAACTCAAGACATGAATAACATGAATGGTAAAGTAGGCAATCAAAACTGTACTTCCCACAGCAAATCCATCCAACTAGTATTTAACAGGTTTTGCACAAAAGTCAAAATTAAACAAAAGTAAATGAGTATAGGTCTACAATATATCTCTTTTTTAAATATACAAGTTTGAAAATGTAACAAAATACCTAGACCTACAGGCCTAATACTAACCTTATCATAGGTGCATAGAGAACTCACAAATCTATCTCTAAGTGCTTAGAGCAGACTGCATGTGACAAAAGTCTGTGTATCTATTACAGAACAGTACAACCTGGATCTCTGAAGTATTCCTGCTCAGACAAAACAAAACAAAACAAAAAAAGTCATAAAAATGTGAAATGGGAAACCCTAAGCACACAAAGGCATAGCAACCTCAAGGGTAATGGCACTGTTTATTGGAATGATTGTGTTAAAAAGGATTATCTAATATAGTTTATTGCATACCGAACTTGCATATGAAAAATGAATAATAAAGATGGCTCTGGTTACCCCATTTTGAGAAGAAAATTAACACTTTCTATGGAGCGGTAACTGTTTAAATATGCAACAGGAAGTACTGTTAATTTCAACAAAAATGTGTTACTTTTTTGTATTTTCTCCTCTGTAAATAAACTCCAGCTCTTATTGCATGTAGAAACTGATGTGGAGGCACAGTAGAAATCCAGCACGTTCTGTGAAAAGCCTCTATCGGATGATTTATGGATCAATTTTTGAACTGTAATTACACAGCAGAAATGTGAATGTGAAGATATTTACACAGCCAATGCAAATGATATTTACATTTAAAACAAATCATATGGCAACACTTCTGCAAAGTCAGTATGCAGCCAGTATAATGCAATGCTTCACTACATTCAAAGTAGGGCTTTGGTATATTACAATACTTCATTAGTGGGTCAAAACCTCATTAGGCATAATGGAAACGTCATCAACATTTCTGTGGAAAAAAAAAACATTAAATCATTGCATTAATCAATCCTCTACAACAAGAATTGTACATATTCACTCCTGCTGTCAGTCACTCTTTGGCAGTTCCTCTGTTAACCCACCGGGTGTCTCCCTCCACCTATGGTGAAGTTAGTAGGAGGCAGCGGTGATGGAAGAGGAGCAGCCTGGCTCAATGTTCTTCAGGTGGCAGGAGTGACAGAGAAGGTGGCCGTTGAGAGGGTAGCAGCGGTGACCCTCCTCGTCGTTCAGCTCCATCTTACATTCCTGAACGACAAAACAGAATAACACGGGATGAGACGCATCCATAGGAAGGTTACATGAATAGAGGATAATTGGTTTGATTTCTGCCCTGTATTAACCTCATTTCCAACCACTGACAGATAAGGCAGCAATAATTACCTTGGAAGTAAAGAAATACAGCATATAGAAGAGGTTCATTTCAACATTTACATTTGGGGTTGTGTGAGCTGCAATAGATGGCAGCCGACATGACCCCCACTTACAGAAGCAGAGAGGAGTACAAGTGCAGAAGCAAAGCAATGTGCTTCTGTGTACAGAGTCAGTAGCAAAATACTTAAAAAAGGCCCACCTAAAAAAACTTAATATCACTTTAGTGTATGCCATACTTTGAATATTTTTACCAGTTTACTTTGCTGTCAGAAAGACTTTCCTAACGGGAAACTGGTTATATGAGCCAAATGCCACTCTCTCAAAACTAACCAAACTCCATAGGCAAAATTAGTTATTTTACTTCGCAGAACACAAGAGTTGCTGGTCTAACACTGCCTCAATCTCTAAGTCTGTTAGTGTTACGGTGTGACTTTGGTGTTTTAAAAGGTTATTCAGATTCTCTGAAGTCACACAATAACACAACCAAACCTTTGGAGTTTGGTTTGTTTGGAGAGAGAGAGAGAGCGATATTTGGCTTATATAACAGTGGTTTCCTGCCAGGAAAACATGTCTGATGACAAAGTAAAGTCTAAATATAGCGTACACTTAAACTGATATTTAGTTTTTTGGGTGGACCTGTTGTAAGTGGCTAAAATACTTTTGTTGCTGACCCCATCCACAGCGCTTAATTTCTTTACTTCTGTGCTGCTACTCCTCACTTTTCTAAACAGGGGGCACATCAACCGCTATCTACTGACTATTAGTAACTCATACAACCCCACTTCAAATAATTCAAACTATCCCTTTAAACCTCCCAATATTAGCAAATCTCAAATCTTTGCATGCTGAGTAAAGAAAAAAATGCTGTGGTTGATAAAGGATTTTTTTTCTCTGCCTTACAAGTTAAAGTTTCTTTGAACTACTTGAAAGATTAAAAAAAAAAAAAAAAAAAACACCAGACGGATGCAGACACTCAACAGTTAAAGACGACTTTAACAGGGAGCTGCTCCTCACAGCCCACTGATTTTTATTTTCATGAGGTGGAAGAACAGCAGCTGTCAATCAGCCTTTGGTGAAAAAAAGAAGAAGCACTTGAGCAAAATGATGAGATAGGGATGATGAGGTGTTGCATACCTGCTCTCTTAAGCAGTACATAATTACTGCCAAGACTGTAATTAAGATCGGATATCTACTCATAATGATTTCTCTTAATGAGACATTCAGAGGGGGCCTGGCTCAGAGCCCCTAAAACATGCATGTCTTCAAATGCCAAGCTTCCGCTTCGGGTTCATAACAGAGAAATGAGACGTGTTTCAAACCCACCTCGCAGTGATAGCATTCCACATGATAGTCTTTGTCCATGGATACAACTCGGATGGTTTCATCAGAGCCCTGGAAAGAAATTCAAACAGACAAACGCAACTGAAGCCAATCTTGCCACAAGACTCTCCACTGTCTTATTCTGTTCAGGCTGACAAAAGCTTAAAAAGATCAATAGGAAAGTGTGCACACACTGATGTCAGCCAAGAGCTCAGTTGTTGTACGCTACTCCTCTGCATTACAACCTTGGGGCTTAAAGCTTTGCCAATCATTCTTTTAAAAAGCTCCACTATCAGTGAAGTTATGTCTTATTTTCTGATTTACTACTAAAAAAACAAGAAACAATATTCATAACAGATGCACCAATCTGCTTTTTTTCAATTCCAATCCAATTCCAGTTCCAATCTGTTGACACCAATACACGATGCTGAAACTGAACTTCAGTTTGCTGGTGAAAAGGTCTGTGTCCGTTGATGTTGACGGACTGTTTCTGTTTCACATCCAATCGGATTTTTCCCTTCATCTGGAAAGCTTGTTTAGTATGTGTAATGCAACTTGTGCAATGGCTTGCAACCATTGTGTGATGCTGTAGGATTGTTGCTTGTGACATTCACATTTGTTGCAGGTAGTGTTGAGAGACAACCTCTTTTCCCATAATGTACTGTAAAGGTTTGATATTCTGTTTTGCAAAATGTAGCTAGTACATTTCCCCACTCTGGCTGCATGTTCAAGTGTATCTTGGGATTCATTTTCCTTTGATTTATTTGTGTTGCATATATGGAAGCTATTTATCACTCATTTCATTCTATTTACCATAGTATTTACAAATAGAAAACATGTAGGGTTGTGGAATTTAGGTTGGAGCACAAAGCAGTGACCAAAGTCCAATACATAATGCCTAATATCAATAATGGATCAGATTGGTAACATCTCTAATAACAAGAGAGACCCTACAAATCATATTGGCACACACAGATAAAGACACAAAACATAACCACTAGAAGCAAAAGATTGTAGCAAATCATTTACAAATCTGTACAAAGATCCTGTGTCTCAGATTGTCTGTGCTCTTTGTCCTCCTGATTATTAATGTCCACAGAGACAGGAGCTGTTTCTTTTTCAGTCATCTTCTATCTCTGGTTTCAGCATTAACCTGAGAGGGAACTCCGCAGTACAACAGCTTATATAAATGAACAAGACAGACTTAGCCCCCTACCCCAACACACACACACTACCTCTCCTCTAAATACCGGCCTAACTGCTTACTCAAAGGGGAGGGCAGGGGACATTCCTGCAAAGTCAGCTCTAATTTTGGACATTTCTTTGCTTTTGCCAGCATGTCCTGTCTGTGTGTGAACTGAACTTTTCTCTACTGTGTGATCTGCTCTTCTTCAACACCACATCAAATCAAAGCCCACAAATATTAGGCCTCACATTGTTTTGACCTAAAGTCTAGTGGGAAATATGGCTATATTGAGCTATCTGCTACTTGCACAGCTTAGTTTTGTGTTTGGGTCATAACAACTGAGTAAACATGAGTAGATAAGGATTTATAATCTGCTGAGCTGCTGGAGGCTGAAGGTTCACAGGTAAAAAGGTGAACAGCTTCTACATGTAATGAGACTGAATCATTCACACCATGCTGTTACACTTTCCTCTGTGCCAGCATCTGGCTTCTGCTCAAGTCTACAGTGGGGCTGATCATTCTCCAGTCAGGTTAAAAAAAAAAACATTAATTAATGATCATACTCATATTTACATCTAGGTTTATTTCTGTCACATATTGCCAGGAAATTAAGAAACCTGGCATTCATCTCCAACATGTAACCTGTGCCTCAGCCAACAACGACCACTGAGTGTATTTAAAGTTTATTCTGGTATGTCATTTAATATTTTAAGTTTCACAGTCACTTGTAAACTGAGACATTGGGCTTTAGTGTTTGCGGTAAGAGGACATGCACAGTTTAATTCTAGTTAGGGCTCTTGTTGCATGTCATTCATAATCTCGCACCTGACTTCCTGTCATCTCTCCCCTATCAGCCCACTAATAAATGCTACTACACAACATATATATGGATAGAATAAGTGATGTACTTACTACCAGAGCTAATGGAATCTGGTTGAGCAACACAGAGCAATATTTGAATATGTGGCATTTTTTTGTGGAAAAGACCATGAAAGCAAGGTAAAGTGGTGAAAATCTAAATAATCATCTTAACATCTATATCTAAAAAATATTGATTTTGTTAAGATGGCCTTTTTTAAGTGACAAAAATCTGTTTTGCTTTTTTTCAGGACTCAGTCCTAAATAAAGGTGAATGTTAACTTACCTCTGAGGGCAGGATGGGCTGGTTACAGGCTGCACATTTAGGCGCCAGGACTCTGGAAATGTGAGATACATAAAAAACAAGTTTTAATAGTTTTTTTTTAAACTGCATTCAAATAAGTAAACCAAATTTACTGAAACTGAAATCAAATTCCCTCCATCCAAAGACTATAAAGTTCACAGTACACATTTGATGCCCTTCTCATGACCTTTAAATCCGTCGAGCCTCCCCCTCTCTCCCTTTCTCCTTCCTAATGTTGACTACATGGAGATGCCAGGTTTGCAGATGTGCTGGCTTTCCCCTTCCACACGTGTTTCCCCAAATCCAAAAAGGAGTAGGAAAAACAAAAAGCAAAATGAATTCATTATTTCCACACACATGGCTGGCACCTGGACGTCTGACGGAATAACAAAGGGCCTCTCAGTGTGGATGGGCATGACTGTGGCTAAAAGTCAACACACATACTGTATACACAATAAGGTTTGTCTGATTTAATCAGCGTCGGGAACATGTGGGAACTGCTAGACAGACAGTGATCAGCCATGTGCCTGACTGTGCTGTACACGCTGTCCCAGCAGGGAGAAGAAAAGCTGTAACTGTTGAGGTACTACAGGTACTACTGTTGGTAACTTCCACTTTTTCATACACACACAAACACACAAAACCGTGAATTTTCACTCAGACATTAAGCTGTTTTTGTCCTCACAGAGCATGTTAGTGTTGATTTTGGACGAGAGGAGCACACAAGTCTTTACACCTCTAACTGGACAGTGATCTTTTCTCCCTCCCCCTACCTCCCTCCCTCCTTCCCTCTCCTTTCATCCCTGACTACACTTCTCATGTGTCTGCTACACGTGGCAGAGAGGGACTCAGTCGACCCTTCTCAACCAGATCCGGCAGTAACAAGGGAAAGTTCAGGGGCTGTGATGTTAACATGGAATATGACACCTAGACATTTCTTCCATTGTCACACTGAACTAATTTAGCACAGATAAATACAGGCCGTGCACTTGTGTTCCTTTGATTTACTGTATAGTAGCAGCTGCTCACCTGTGGTAGTCTTTGAGACAGTAGATCTTATTTTCAGTGTCCACAGTGAAGGGCACTCCGTCAAGGCTCTCATTACAGATGACACAGCGGAAACAGCCGGGGTGGTACGACTTCCCGAGGGCCTGAAGGATCTATGAAGAGAGAAATGAGTCAAGAATATTAGGACATTAATACTCCATTTCATTCTGCTACTGCTATTTCATATTTCCTCACTATTTCTATCAAATAAAATTAAACAGCCTTTGTTCTTAAAAAATCTTTGCCTTTAGATTAGATGGATTTTTTTTAAATATCCCTGTGGGTATATTTGGTTGTAACAGCAGCTGAGAATAGGACAAAGCTAAGAATAAGCCCACCCAGATATAACAAGTAATCGCACCTATCAAACAATGCTGAAAGAAAAAAAAAACAACATAACCTCTCTACACAACATATAAAATAAAGTCCAACAGAGATTAAATGGTGTGAGATACAGCACATTACAGGTACAGCTGTGGCAGATAATGCAGCACAATAAACAGACATCTCCTCCATTGTTGTCATTGTGTCATTGACTCGTGAGACTCCCTAAAAACTTGCCTTATGTTGCTTCACACTGGGTCATTTTGCCACTTTTTGGACAAGCTACCAAAATTATGACAGAAAAAGCTGTTTATGAACCTACTCTTTGCCTTACTCCTGAGATTAAGCCTATAGGAGACCCAATGCGTAATTGAAAATTCATATAGAGATTTTTTTTTTTTGTGATCATTGATTTATGTAGATAGAAATTAAGAGTTTTGCTCCTTGAACTGCTGGAAGTACACTTTCCTGCAGATTTTCAAATCTTCAAATCAAATTATAAGAAAATGAACCAGTGGACTGGAAAAATAAACGTATTATTTAGTCTAGTTTGCCTAATTTTCCAAACTATAGAAATAAAACTAGTCCATACTGTGCAACTCAGTTCAATTTTTCGTTTCCATAAAACCAACAGTCAGGATTTTTCTCCTGCGTTATTACAGAGGTGCATACATCTTATCATATAAAGGATCCGAACAATAAAACTAAGTACAGTTTATTTTCAGAACTTCTCAAAACTCCCCACCCTGCTATGTCCTGTAAAACCACACCTATTCAAGTAAAATGCCAAGTTTTCAAGGAATCCAGTGATGTGTGAAAAAAATCCTTAATATGCAGAGGCTAGGGAACAAAACAGATAGCAGCCACCAGTCAAATGCCGGTAAAATATGTAAGTGGCTGGTAGATTTGCTTCACACACCAGCCAAACCACCCCCCACCCCCCGTCATCTATTGACGTGGCTTGTAGAATCTGAACATTTTGATTGCTGGACAAGACAGTGAATTTTTCAGCCTGGCTGAAACACAATTTCCTGACTTGATCACATGTTTTGTGTGTGTGTGTCTGTTTTGTATTTTTTTTGTTACCCATTAGATTGTACATGTGTGTATAGGAGAGAGGGATATACATGCAGAGCCAATGCTCCCTCCTGAGTCTTTACCCAGATGTGCCCACAGAGAGCTCATTTAGGGTGAAGTAATTCTTAGTTTCTGCTGAGATCACCTGGCTCAGTCCCACACACACAAACACACAGAAGTACACACAGCTGGAGAGAAGTAACAGACACTCACCATGTCCATGATCAGATGTCCACATGCATTGCACTTGTCTGCAGACTGCTGGAAACCAGAGTACTTCAACAGAGAAAGACGACAGTGAGGTCATTGGAATTTGGTTATTTAATGGATGACTAAAATCTCTGACTCTCTGTTTCAGACTGAGCATGAAGCAACTCCACGATGTCTTGCAGGCACAATTCAAAGCAGGCTATAAGGTTTGGCATGTGCAGCTGTACTAAAAACTCTCCCTAAAACTGGTTAAATCACTCCTTATACTCTCTGATATAAAAAACATCCCAACAGCAAGTGAAACCTGAGATTTAAGTGTGTGGATACTGAACACATGTTTAAATAGTTTCAAAAGGGACAGTTTGGATTTTTTGAAGTGAGGTTGGACATGGTACTTATCGATAGTCAGTCTATTACCTACAATAGATGCTGATCGGCATGCACCCAGTAAGTAAAAGCAGAGAGGGTCACCAGCATAAAGCTAAGCAAAGACCTGCTGTGGACAGGCTCAGAAACAAAAGGTATTTTAACCACGGAAAAAAGGTCCATCTAAAAAAAAAGGTTAAGTCTAAGTGAACACGACATTTAGAATATTTCCCTCCTTTACTTTGCTCTAAGACAGCCTTTTCTGACTTTGGTGTTTTAAAAGAATAGTTTGGATTTACTGAAATTATGCAATAACACAAACGAACTAACAGATTGGGCAGCCGTAGAACAGCAACTTCTGTATTCTGTGATAAAATGACTGATTTTGCTTATGAAGTCTGTTTGGTTTGGAGAGAGTGATATTTGGCTTGTATAAGAGCAGTTTCCTGTCAGAAAAGGCTGTCTGATGGCAAGGTAAAGCAGTGAAAATATTCTACATATAGACAAATTTTTTTAGGTGGACCTTTTTTAAGTGGCTAAATTACCACTTGTTGTTGACCCCGTCCACAGCAGTACATTGCTTAGTTTCCATGCTGGTACTCCTCTCTGCTCCTCTAAACTGGGGGTGTGCTGACCTTATACAACAACACTTCCAACAGACCAAACTACCTGTGTAGTGTTTGAGATAAGCATTTAACTCATACAGTATTTGAATCAGTCAGCTCATGTTTATTATGTTATTATGTACGAGCAGTGGCAGTGAAGGCCTGGCAGAAAAGCAGACAGGATCAATAGCACACAGAAGGAGCAGAGCCTGAGCAAATTTAATTCAGTATAAATTTTGATTTTAATTGAGCTACTAAAAGATTTTGGTAGAAAGGCAATTAGATGTTGTTTTATACTGCACTTGGGGTAAACAGACACAGAGCCAGTGACAGTGAAAATACAAGGATGTTTTAGGAAAATACTTGTGTGTTTGTATCCTATGATAATGCATACTGAAAGTTTTCCATTTTTGCAAAGCACACAGAGCCATCCTGCAGTGGTGTGAGCAGGTTGACCGCTCTCCACCCTATAAACCACTGCAAAGTAGCTTCTCCAATTACTGACCTCCTTCCAGTCCCACCCAGGGGAGGAAACTGATATGAAACGGCTGCATGCTAAAGATGCTAAAAACTGGGTCACGAGGTCACTCTCCCTCTGATACTTTATATTGGAGTTGCAAGTGTGTAAGGCACACCAGACGAATGGTGATTCAAAGGGATAGTTTGGATTATTTGAAGTGGGGTTGTATGAGGTACTTATTGATAGTCAGTATATAAGCTACAGTAGATGTTTTTTAGCATGCTGTCAGTTTGGAAAGCAGAACAGAGAGTGCCAGCAATGTAGTGTTGTGGACAAAGTCAGCAGCAAAAGGTATTTTAGTTATTTAAAAACAATCCAAGTGAAAAAATCATTATCACTTTAAGTGTACTCTATATTTAGAATATTTCACTGATTTACTTTGCCATCACACAGCTTTTCCTGACAGTAAATCACAGATAAACCAAATATCCCTGTCTCCAAACCAACCAAACTGCATAAGCAAATCAGTAATTTTACCTTGCAGAACACAGATGTTCCTTGTCTACCAGTGCCTCAACTTGTTGGTTCAGTGTTTCAGTGTTTAAACAGGATAGTTCAAAGTCACCAAAATCCCACAACAACACCAAAAAACTGACAGATCAAGGCAGCAGTAGACGAGGAATTCCTGTGTCCTGCGAGGTAAAATGACAGGTTTCACTTATGTGAATGCGTGTCGACTTCCAACTACGATAGGTAAAACGCTGACTATCGAACACTCCAATATCAAATACATCAAGTATTTCAAACTATCTCCTTAATGAAAAATCAACTCAGACTCCTTGTTGGTCAGAAATATGGAGAGATTTGTAAATCTTGAAAAAACAGACGTGGACTGTATGAAAGTGAATTCAGCTCAGTATGAGAACAGTACTGTGTGTTATCACAATCTAGCATTTTTGAAGTCACATCAAAGGTTACAGGGCCACATACCTCAATTGAGGTATACTAGATATTGACTGTGTATTGTCCACTCACCAGAAAGTCCTCTTCACAGAAAACCTTCCCTCCAACATAGTAGAATGCCTTCCCTCTCAGCCTTCGACCTGCAGAAACAGGAAAACGGAGTCCATTAGTATCATTTCACTCAAGCAATACACAGCAGGACCTACACCTGTGACTCTCAAAAAGTGCCTCTTAGACGAAAAAAAACCCCTCTTTTTTCTTATTATTGATTAACAATAAGTAGATTAAAGCAGAAGAGAAAAGGTACATTAGTGATAGAATCTTGAAATATCTTAGTAGAAAATCTTGCAAAGCCATGAGCCCAGTCTCAGAAAATAGTTACAGCAGTAAATGCATAAAGACTGCAATGATTAATTACACCCATTCGAAGGTAATGGACCCTCTTGCAATATTCATTATATCCTGCTGAAGCCCAGGCATATAAATCAAATGGATCTATGGTGTACTGGTGTCTTAATATAATAATTCTGGGACATGGAGCAGGCGTTAGCAGGACAAGGAACACATCTGGATCAAACACATGTGGGGAAAAGGCTGATTAAATCCAATTACTTGACAGGTGCAACAGATTAAACACTCCGTTCTATTGGATTTCATGGCAATCACAGGCCAAGACCTACAACGACCTGCTATTCTTCTTTCTTTGTTCCTTTCTGGTGTCTTTCCACATGCTGTGTGTGCTTCCTGTCTGTCTGTGTGCTTTAATAGTTCTACAGCCTGGATCTGGCTTCTTTTAGCAGCACACACACACACACACACACACACACACACACACACACACACACACACACACACACACACACAGAGAGAGAGACACAAACCATAACCTCTTTGCACACTTCACATAGCTATTCCTGTCCAGGTCCCACAGGAAGAGGGAACATTCCTCACATTTTCTGAGTGGGAAGGTGAGGGAGGGGACAGCAGAGGAGAGGAGGGGTTAACCTTGGTGAACAGGAGCTGTCTTTATCTACCATGCTCCATCTCAGGCTCTGTTTACATGATTGCTTGTATCCAGATTGTCTCACACAGCCATTTAGCCACAATGGATTGCAAAGTTTTATTACTATGACAGAAAAGAAATTCAGTCATTGGAATAACCCCTGTGCAAGGCTTTTTAAATAAAGGATTTTCTTGAGATTCATTTCTGCAGCACTTGGACAACAAGTCAACAACTAGTCAGCATTGAAAAAAAAATTGGGCACATCCCTGTATTAGCTGTAGTAGGGTTGGGTGATGTAACTATCAATTATGTGAGATAATACAGTGTCCAACTTTTTCTGATCCCTTTAATATCTCTGAGAGTCTTTGGCAGAGCAAGTCACAAGTAAGTCACAAGTCTTTACACTCAAGTCCCAACTCCAGACCAACTGTTCCAAGTCCTAACCTTTGAAGTTCGAGTCCTAAACAAGTTATAAGTTAACAGTGAGTTTCCAGCCTCATTAATTAATATTAGACCTGATTTACTGTTCGTTGTGGGGCTGGGGGATTAATCAAATTTTCATTTCAATTATAATTTTGGCTGCCCACAATCATTAAAACAAGATAATCAGAATAAAATGATTATGGGGCCAAATGTCGTTGTGTTGTGTTGTGTTTTGTCTTGTGTTGTAAATGCAGTGCATCCTTCCTTTCCAGACAGTTTTAGTTCAACTTGTGTTGATTTGATTTAAACTAAGCCGACATGGTGGGACAGGACGCTGTAGAGTTATAAGTTTGCAGCAGTTGGTTTGATTATGAACTTCAGTTCAGTTACATTGACAGTTCAAAGTCATTGCTTTAAAAGATCAAATGATTGTCCACAAGATTTACTATAATTTACAGTTGCTATAATTGAATCTTTATCATATTTTGCCCCTAGGACATACATTGTAAATCGGCCTACCCATAGCCTAAATCAGTGTAACCTACCAACAAAGAGAAGAAAATTACTATTTCAGTCTAAAATGAGAGAAAAAGAGACTGACCTCACTATTATCTACCAAAGCCCTTACTGCTGTCTTAAAAACCAACAGACTATTGATTGAAAGCTACAATATGACTGTCTAGAAGCATCAAAGAAAGCAATTAACTTAGCTGTCCTTTGATGAGTCTGAATTACATATTAAATACAGCAAAACAAACAACCAAAAAAATAAATTGAAACCTCATGATTAATGTTTTATATCAATGGCACGTGGAATTGTCTGAACATGCTATTCACAATTACAATATCTTATTTAAACAGAATAATAATGGTCACGCAGCAACCAAAGTCTGGCCAAGGCTCACACAATAACTAACTTAAGAGGAGATCAGTCATTTCGATGGGGGCCAAGGTGTGGAACTGGCCTTGGGTAATTACTGACAGACAGTCTTGGAACTGTGTCCCTAAAGGAAGGCGGGAAGGCTGAAGGGGATGCATGTGAGATACGCTCCATTCCTCTTCTTCACATTCCTGTCTTATTTTCCCAGTGAGTCAGAGAGGGAAGGCTCTGAGCTTTGCAGAAAGATAAGAGCTTAATTAAAGTCAGGAGTCACGATTGACTATTTGAAAAGCATCAGAAAGAACAGTGACTATTGCGCTTTCATAAAAATGTAAAATACCTGAGGGACAGAACAAAACACAGGGCCATTTTCTAATTAAAACATTCTATGAATTCCCTTATGTAATCCCATTCAGAAAATAAGAAATTCACAATGACCCTGCCATGACTTCCTAAACGAGCCTCAACCCTGTTCTTTCCTGTGAGTAAATTACTCAAGTGAGACATCTCAGCACAGGAGCCATGTCTTTTTATACCAATTTAAGGTCTGTTTATTCTGAGATTCAGTTGCACCTAAAGTCATTTCCCGCCCCACTGGAGATATCTATGCATGTTTAATTGCCAAAGAAAAACATTTTTGCATTTACAAGAAGCCTTTCTGTTCATCTGAATGTGTTTCTCTGATTGTGAACAGCATCTGGATGGTTTGGTCAAAGTCCTGACAATCTACCCACCAGATGTGAACATACCAGTGGATTTGGGACCAATCACATCCTTGTTTGTATTCTCCAAAGATGGGCTGGGATGAGGGAGCTGATATTATGAAAGCAGGATCTCTGAGGGGGTCTGTGTACCACTGATCCTTACAAACTCAAATCACTGCATTCCTTTCCTCTTTGTACTGTGACATTACCACGAAAAAAAACCTTAGACTGGGTTGCAACAACAAAGATTAATTTAATCTAATATTAGTTCTTATCAGAGTTTAGCAAAACTAGGTTTAAAACACCAAATGCACATTTAAAATTAAGCACAGCTCTGTTACACAATTAAAAACTAGGCTTAATCTCCACTTAGAAAATCTAAGTTTGATGTTCTGTATGCCTTAACAAAACTATTCTTTGCTAGCTAGCTAAAAAGCTATTAAAATGTTACACTGTTGCTAGTAAGCTAAAAAGTAAGTTTCCTGGTTAACTTACTCATGATGGCTCAGAAAAGTAGCTCTACTTTTTCCTCCTCTGAACAAAAAATGGTTGGCCAAGTTATTGCAGCAATATGGAAAAGTAATGTGCAACACAATTTAAAGTTAAGACCTGGTTCAATCAGGTTTAAAAATTAATCTTTGTTGGCGCAAGTCTTAATGTAGTCATCAGGAAGGCACATATCGTTTTTACATTTAAATATACCAGAAAAAATATGAAACAATCTCCTAGGGAGAGGCACTTGCTTTCTTTTTCCTTCTATTTCCCTCTTTTCTGAGATTCCCACAGATTATCTGAGTTTGCTGCTGTTTAACCCAGTTCTCCTGATTACAGACTTGAGTTTAATCTCCACCTGAAACTGGGTTGTACCGTTAACTGTTTGTAAACAGTCAATGATTAGCCTGGAGGAAAGCCCCCCTGCAGCCAAGTGCTGAATCTCAGACACGCAGTCTGAGCTCTCCGAGAATGTTCTCCCGCCTCAGTCACCTTGGGGGAACTGGTGGACTGAGAGCATGGAGGAAGTTCACAGTCATAAAAGGTTGTTATGCAACTCAACAAGTGTCTTGACATACAGATTCTGGAGGAAGATGAGAAGGGATGTCTGATATAAAGACACTCTATATTTGACTGCATCAAGCTGTTTATTGTGTGGGTACATATATGTAGGTATGCAGAGTGCCCCTGCATGCTGGCTGCGTGTGGTGGATGGTGTGCTCCCACTGAATGGTCTCCCTGTCCCGCACTATACTCCCAGCTGACATAACAGCCCCCAGTGTCCTCCTGGAGCCAGACCTACAGAGGGCCCCTGTGCCTGCATTCCTCCCCAGCTGAGATGCTTTTCCCTGGGGCCACTCACAGCGAACACAACCCTTATGCCCTCACGTGGAGCCAGCTATGAGAGGTATGTAGTATGTAAACTCCTTTCTCCCCCCACTTCAGACATCAGCTTGACTCTGAGGCACAATGTGTCTGCTCCTTTTCATCTCCTTGCTCGCACGCACACATACATACATACATACACACACACACAGACAGAGGGTAAAAGAAAACACAGAGATGTTAATCTTATATTGGGGAGTGTAACCAGCAAGGTCAAAGGTGCTGCAGAATAATGGGCCTGAACAGAGGTCACGGCAGTGCCACAAATACTCCACATACCCTCCATCTGATAATTGGGACAACAATTTTAATTGGTTGGAGCAGAGAGCCGGGTCATATCTCAGCTAGGGAAGTGCACCGCTGCCCAGCCAGGAAGCTACAGGTCACACGTACACGGACAGTGCAGCCAGAGTGTTGAACCACAACTGATATCCATCTGTACCTAATTGGCCAAGTAAAATGTCTCCTCTAAACTGTAAAACCAAAACTCTGCCAAGTGTAATGCTGATTGAGGAGTCCACTGACACATGTTACACAGGTCACACTGACACAAAAAATGAACAGATCTCACTTACAAACTTCACTTTTGATCAGTGACATCTTTATGTAAATTGTCCCATATAATTTTTACTGTGTCTGTGTAAAGCAATAATAAAAGTGTTCTGAGTTTGTCTAATCACAGGAAAATGTTATTTACCACCAAGCCAAATATTAATGATTAAAATATCCCCCCAAAAATACTGGAGGTATGTCCACTTTTTTTTTTTTTAACTCATTCTCCACCTGCCTCATGTAATTACACCCAAAAGACACAAAGAGCAGATATTGTCTTTGAAGTTGTTATAAAAGTATTTTTAAGTAAATAAGCCCTGTTGCTAACCAGCACAAGGTGCGACGAGACATCACAAGTGCCACATAGTACACGCTGACAGTTAAAATCCTCACCTCTCTCTAGTGTGATCTGTGGTGTTAAAAGTCAGTAATTTTCAATGTCAAGCTTTGCACAAGACTTGGATACAGTCAAAGTATTAATCTATACTATTGCTAAGGGTTGTTTTATTGACTGATGGATGAAATAATGCAGCAAAAAGTCTTGCTCTGTGAGTCTTTGTGTGGGCTGGGGGAATGACTGGCACACCCAGAAACCAAACACCAGCACCACAGGACAGTAATCCCCAAATAATTGTGTGTTTATGCTCAGGCCAGTGAACAACTGAAGATGAAGGTACCACTTTAAGTTCAGGAAAACGGCGTCTTTGGCAGCCTATTAGGCAGAAGGTGACATGAGCTTTATATGTGAATTGACCGAGGAGAGCAGGTGAAAGTGTGAATTGGATGAATGGGATAATAGACGTAGTAAAGGTATGCTGTTTATGTGTATGTATGTACTTACTGCAGGCACTGCAGGTGAAGCAGCTGTCGTGGTAGAGGCTTCCCATAGCTTGGCAGGCCTGGCTGGCTCCATACACCGCCTTGTTGCACTTAACGCAGACTCCTGGAGCACAACACAGTATATGATCAAATCAGACAAGTCACATGAAGACACACATTTAAGTCACATACATATTGTCATAGTCACACACTACATCAATCAAATAATAAATCTCAGATATAAATTAAGACATTGTTAGTTTATTGTATCAAGAGAAAGGGGAGTAAAGAGTTGTGGAGGACATGATTCAGATTAAACCAGACAAAAACAATGGAGACAGAGAAAAAAAAGCACCACTCAAAAGTCAGGAAGCTGGTTAGCGGGCCGTATCAGTGAAAGGGGAAATATATCCCTATTTGCTTATTTAACTTGGCTCAGAGACACAGAGGTCAGTTAATAAAGTCTTTGATAATTAAACAAAATGTTCCTACCCTAACAACACACCCCATCAATGTGGCTTGATATCAAGACACTAAAGTCTACTTAATATTAAAGGGATAGTTCACTAAAATATATATTTTTCCTCTCATCTGTAGTGCTATTTGTCTATCTATGTACTTCATAAATGTGAATATTTTTTTATTTCTTTAGTTCTCGATAACAGTAAACTGAATATCTCTGGTCTGTGGACAAAACCGTACATGTGAGGACATCGTCTTGGACTTTCAGAAACACTGATACACATATTCATCATTTTCTAAGATTTAGTCCGAATGACTAATCAAAAAAATATCAACTGATTAATCAACAATGAAAATAATCATTAGTTGCAGCCCTACCTTTAAAAAAGTCAACAGTAATGTCTCATTCCAAAAATCATGACCCAGTTACTCAAGTTAATAAGCAGATGTTGTTGTGAGCAGTGTCATATAACTAACGTGACTATTTTCTTTCTACTGAACAACACCTGCCAAACATATCACTGCAAAAAGAAAACATGGATCTTTTCATGGATGAGAGGTTACGGCCCAGTCGAGGAGGAAACTATCCTAAACTATTACAAGCACATGCCTCTCGTCCGTGAGTAGACTGATGCACGCCTCCTTCTGCGCGGTGAGTTGGCGTGCGTAGTTTGATAGAAAGACAACAGTTCTTACATGAAACTGCTCGCAACAAGGTCTGTGGATTATCTTGAGTAACCAGGTCATGATTTCTGGAAAAGAGACATTGGTGTTGACTCAACACCACAAGCGCCAACTGGTCCTATTATTTTCAAATATCTCTCTCTTAAAACTCAGCAGCTCACACCAAAACAATCTAGACAGACAAATAGCACTGCAGGTAAGAGGACAAATATGTATTTTTGATTTTAGGCTAAACTATCACTTTAATATAAGTATACTTCAGACAATTAAGTCTGTTTTGATATCAAGGCACAATGATTGTGTGTGTGCTTACGGTAGGAACATTTTGTTTAATTATCAAATAAGAAGAAAATCACATGAGAGCACATCAGGCAATATTACATAATCTCTCCTTTGACTCTGGACTGCTCATGAACACCACAGGGTTTCCGTGTGATCAATATATAACAGCTTTTTGTCTGGAGCCGCTTACGATGCAACGCTACGTTCCTATCATGAAACACTATCTTTCATCTTTCATCACTCCACTAGCCGGCCAATCTCCATCTCTTCCTCTAAGCCAGCACTGAATGACATGGAGTGATATGACAAGTGACATATGGACTATGACAAGTGACAACCCCCATCACTGTTGACCCTAATGGCCAGTCACCTAGCTGCTATATCAATCAGATACGGTCTGACATGACCATCAAATCATCAAGTATCAAGTTAAAATAACGCTAACAGAGGGGGCGAAGGCGTTGATGGAAGATGAAAGCAAGACCTCGAGCTTCTCTTTCAGTGTGAGGATGTGTGCTTATTTGTGTGTGTGTGTGTGTGTGTGTGTGTGTGTGTGTGTGTGTGTGTGTGTGTGTGTGTGTGTGTTTTTATAGAAAAACTCCCTGGAGACAGAGAAATAGAGCTCAGCAGAAGAGCGTGGCCCAGCCCAGCTCAGCCAAGCCCTGGTCCTCAACGAACACTGACAAAGAAACTTCTGTTTCCACTGTATCCAACACACATCACGCGGCTGCCTCCTCCAAAAACACACTGTTATTTAATGACCTTCTTCAAATGTTTCTCTTCATACATTGTCAGGAATGCAATGTACAACAGTGCTATATATAATTCAACTAGAGTCTCTCCTGATGCCACAACAGAGGACACATCATCAGGGGCCCAAACGGCTAGAAAGAAGATTTAGAGATAATAGAGGGATAAAATTAGAAAGCTAAAGAATGTTGCTCTTACGTAAGCTATTTTGTTTACATGAAAACACAATAAAGTAGTCATGCCCTCAAATTACTGAAATGAATGAGGGAAGGACTTTTAAATCACATTCTCTGCTTTTCTTCTGTCGATGCTGGCTACAAACAATTCATGTCACAGAACAAACAACACAGCAGGTATATGATACTCAGGAAACTATGCAAACCATCAAGTACACTGTGCCTTTTCAGGATTTGTCACTGAGCCAGGGACATTTTCCCTTTAAATTTTTTATAGCTCTGAATTGTATGCCCCATGAGAACAAAAATGCAATAAAAGCCCATTCTCTCTTTTCTTTTCCCATTCGAGACCAAAAATTCCTTATTTTTGTAGTAACCTCCTCGCCGGTTGGGCCACTACAAATCTGCTTTTGGCCAGAGTCCTATGTTCCAAAACAGTGTGATTATTCAGGGGACTGACTGCTTGATTCAAGTGGGGGGAGGGGAAGCAAAACATGGAGCCAAAACTTCACCCCTCCTATCCCTCCTCACCTTTCCCAGCTGTCAAAACTCCCAGTAGATGGCTGCTTGCTGGCCAATGTGCCACTGAGTGAAAACAAGAGCCTTACTACAGCTATTGGTTGAAGATTCATCTATATCACATCCACAAGATAAAAGCTTGACTTTAAGAGTAGAAATTTAAAAAGAGTAGAAGATTTTTCTATCTGTATTTTATTTCCCATGTTATTGTGTCTGAGTGACTAATGGGGACACCATTTTTTAATCAGAAACAGCTGTTTTATTGCTGTTGCCAAAGTCTAATTTCATCATCGTCATTGTCATCTTCATTACAGAAACAAAATAAAACTCATGAAAAAGATCTCAGCTCACCTTTCTACTGTTCCAACAACCACCAACTCTGATGTAGTCAAAATAAACTCTTTATTCACCATATTAAAAGTGACAATATCGGGAGAGGGGCAAGAGGGAGGTCAGACATCAGGAAAGAAGTAGAAAAATGTCATCTTGCCAGAATATTTTCACATCTAATGTGGTAAATTAAGAGTTTATTTCAACCAAACCAGAGTTGGTGATTGTGGAGCAGAGGAAAGATAAACCAAGACAGATTTGGTGAGTTTTATTTTGTTTGTGTCTAGTTTAAATGAAGTGTATTTTATGATGATAAAATTACTATTTTCTGTCAAAGGGACTTTAATGAGTTTGGCAAGAGAGATAAAACAGCTGTTTCTGGTTAAAAACATTTTCATTCTATTTTTGTAGTGACCCTTTCCATAATATTGTCAGACACTTAAAATAACAATCTGAGTCTATAAGTACAAAACAAGCACTTTTAGTGGACTTAGGGATTATGTTCCTTCTTTGTTTTTTTGTTTGTTTGTTTTGTTTTTTGTTTGTTTTACTACTGTCACTTAGACAGACACTAAGACACGATGATGGGAAAATATGGTCCATTTTGAAAAATACGGAAGTTACCGTTTAACATCTTATTCATTGAAAAGTATCTAACATGAGTTGTGTTGTGTTTTTTAGTTTGATGTAACACCACCTCCCTATTAGATACGCTTAAATATTTATCCACTACTTTTAGCTAACTACACCACTGAAACCATTTATCCATTATTTTTAGCAAACTATTTTGACTTCTCCACTCACTTGCTAACTAGTTTTCATGCAATCTCTATTCTCCTCTTGTAGCAGCTAGCGCCATAGTGGCAAAAGCATGCACATCACACTAATTCTCTGAAATATACTGACTGCTGTGTCACCTATGGCATCAACTTTTACCACAGTGCACACAGACACCACACCCAAGACTGTTATACCATATTAAATGCAGTCAAATACCGCAGGCCATATATTCATCATAGACAAACAGACACATAGACGTGCATGAAAGGATATCACATTCACACACACACACACGCACGCACATATTCTGCCTCCAAAAGCAGGCCAGAATAGAAGCCAAGAATCCCTGGGAAGAGTTAAGACAAAGGCTTCCGCTCAACAGCCAGATGGGATAAATTAATCCTCCATCTTAACACAACACTAAATGCTCAACTGTGTGTGTGTGTGTGTGTGTGTGTGTGTGTGTGTGTGTGTGTGTGTGTGTGTGTGTGTGTGTGTGTGTGTTTGTGTGTGTGAAAGTCGGGGGGGTGGGGGGCATTGGGATGTCCCACCACTTCTCCCCTCTTGGATGAACTTGTCTATAAATCTCACATCCTCTCAGGCTCTTGTGGTCAAGGACAAAGAAGCATCAACAAACTTGTCCCTAAATCTCTCCCATTTGTCTGCTCATCCATTCAACTGCACTGCAGGCACCCCCAAACTTGTCTGGGACTCCCCTCCCCTTTGTATCTTAAGACCTCATTTTTAAAATTCCTTGCTCTTTTCCTTCAGACATTCCTCAGTGTTCCCCCGGTGCAGCCGTTTGGCACTGGACTCATTTTCCCAGAACCTCCAGCTGCAGTTGTGCCAATCAGTGCTCAGTGTACAGTTGGGAACTCTGATGGATCCCAGCCCTGTGGATGGACACAGCTCACTGGATCAGTTAAATGCCGCCGTGGCACTGGCAGAGACTTGTAAAAGCACATTATACTCAGTTCTGTCAAAGAAATATCAGTTTTAGCGTAATGACTGGCAGTTTCAGCTCTCCACAAAATCAAAAATCCATATTTTCCTCTGGCCTGTTGTACTGTTTATCCACCCAGATTGTTTTGGTGTGACTCGCCGACTTTTGGAGATAACAGCCATAGAGATGCCTGCCTTCTCTCAAATGTAATCAAACTAGATGGCACTCTTGTAGTGCTCGAAACACCAAAAAAAACAAAAAAAAACAGACAAACTCAACAGCAATGTCTCTTTACAGAAACCATGACCTATAACTAAAAAAATAATCCACAGACCTTGCTGTGTACAGTTTCATGGAGAAACTATTTTCTTTCTACCATCTGTTTACTGTATCATTGTGCACAAGGAAGCATGCATCTACTCATGGACAAGAGGCTTGTGCTTGTGACAGCACAGGATGTTACCATTAATGGTATTCTCCTCAGCTGAACTGTAACCTCTCATCCGTGAGCAGATGCACACTTCTTTCTGCACTATGATACGGTTGGTGGGTGTAGTTTGGTAGAAAGAAAATAGTCCCAACATGAAACTGCTCACAACAACTATGGCTGATAACTCCAAACTCGGCGACTCCCACCAAAAACAATCTAGATGGATGAATAGCTTTATAGGCCAAATAAAAAAAATATGCATTTCTGACTTTGGGGTGAACTGACCCTTTAAAAAGTCTAGATATATTTTAACTATGTGGGTCTTCTACGATGAAACTAAAGCTCTGTGAAGAAAACTAGCCTACACAAGTTTTTCTTCTGGCATGACTGCATGACTCAGGATGAGCCATGGTTTAGTGGGAAACTCCATACAGGAACCATGTGTGGGCTATGTGGGAATGTGTGTATGAAAAAGACATTTACTGTATTACTTTAAAACCAACACTTCTGCTGATTGCACACACATCCGCAAACTCTCCCACACATCCACATGCTCTCCCACACATCCGTAATATTCACGTCTGTGTGCTATTTCTGAGCCTTGTCGTGACAGTGACGTACGCCAGAATATCTTCCCTTACACACCGATGTAAGAACATCAGGGGGCTGAGGAAGGAGGTGAATTACAATCGTGACATTCCAGCGGGAAAATCCTTCAGGAAAGACACATGGGTGGGCTGTGTGTGTGTGATGGGGGTGCTCTTTGGCTTTGAACACAAAATCACCCATCTCACGCTCTTTTTCTCTCAATATCTAGCAGGGCATCCCATTTTCATGAATGGCCATGGCTGCAAACACCTGGCCACCACGTGATTTCCGGCTCTTTCTGCCACAAATACACTCTATATCTCACCCATTTACTGTATCTGAATCTGGAACAACAGAACAGCCTCTCATCTGACCTCACAGCAAACAAAGCATGTGTTTTTTCAATGCTGCATTAATTTCCTGATAGCATTCCTGCAGTCCAGATAGAGCAGCTGAAGTGCAACAGGCACTGATATGAGGAACAGAAATCAGGATATTCTGCTGATGATGGACATTCTTCAACAATGACAATCTCTGTTTCTCAACCAGTGACCTTGAGTATTGATCATAATCTTAGCTGCAAGACTTTACTCCTGTATTTCATGTATAGATAATAATACACATGTAAAACACACTACCATTTAAAAGTTTGGAATCACTTGTTATATTGATGCTTTCCTTCTTTCTGTAATTCTGGTAACAAAATGTATTATTTACATTTGAAATAGTTTTGGCCTGAAAAGAAGGATAATTACATGAATAAAACTTCAGTCTAATCGATGTCCTCACAGTGTTGCATGGCGTGGGGGCGGGGAGGTACTGTTGTAACCCACCAAATACCAGAAATCATGACCCTAGAGCCACATCAGTGCAACTGGGCTCTAAATATCTGCAGTCCACTCAGTGGTTAAAATGAATGAATTTTAACTGTGATTTGACAGCTGACACTCAGTGATCCAATTATAATAGTGCTAACCCTAGACTAATCCTCTCTTTTGAAGTTTTGAGAATAGTTTTGCTAAAGCAACACACCTGTTAATTCCAGCTTGTTTTATACATTAATTTGCATTTGATTTTGAATCAAGAAGCTGTTCTTATTTAAATCTGCTTAGATTTTGATGCTCCTTTTACCAATGACTGGTGATGTCTTGTATTTTTAGTTAATCATTGATCAGAGGTATTTTTGTGTCTCTCTGATCTTTCAATTGTCAGCTGAACCATTGTACAGTGTTTTGTTCCATGTACAAAATATTATAACTATTTGCATACCCTTCACAAGAAATAATATCTATTGGTAAAGAGGACTTTCTACAACCTAAAAGCATGAAAGACCATTCAAAAATACAGCAGTCCTCTCAAACATCTGATTTCACTGAATCCGGCTTTTGTGGCTGGCAATTCCAAACTTTTGAATGGTAGTGTATATCTAATTCTATCTAATGAAAGGATAGATCAGGACAACTCAAAAAGAAGAAATGGTGTCCAAGATGCATTGTCTTATAAAATGTGCCCCCAAATGCCAGAACTAACAGCCACAGGTGTTGTTTTTCATTACCATCTTCCCTGTACGCATGTGTTCATCAGCTGCACAAGCATGCATGGCATGCTCACAAAAAGAGTCATGATGAGAAATGTGCAAGTACGGGTCTGTAGTAATGACATCATTTAGATAACAGTAAATGCCACTGTCAGTCAAACAAGCTCAACATGGGAAAGAACATTAACACCACCTAGAGCACAGATGTGCCTTTAGCAATAAAGCTCTAATTAAAGACTTTACTTATCAATATTGCCTCAGTAGTGATCCATTCAATCTCTGCAAGGAGATAAAAGGGCAACACTCTTCTTTCTGACCTTGGCCGCACCCTTTACTACTTAGGCATTTGTTTCAGCTGCCAAGAGGGCAGACAATGAATCATTAAAAAAACAACATGAAACAAATTAGAAAATTATTCTGTCTGCATTCCACAGAAGAAAAGGAGAGGCCTCCCACACTGTTTGCCTAATGAAGCTATTTTGTCAGCGAAGACCATCAAGAATGCCTTCAAACAAAGACATACAACAATTGGGTTGCACTCATGATTAAGCCATGGACACGGGAGGGTGGGGGCACAGATAAAGAATGACAAAGGGTGACAGTGTATGCAATGCACATGTAAATCTAAAACAAGTGGATTTATGTTCTGAACTGTGGGTGGGCGGCTCTGTCACTCAATGGGTTTCACAGCAGTGGCCTGACTGACAGAAGCCCGTTGTTGATGCTGGGTAGTCTAAATTCTCTTACCAAAGTAGTCAGCCTTTGGTTGGGCATCCATCTCTTTTTCCAGACGCTTAGTGAGGGCCTCTAATTTTATTTCAGCTGCTGTAGGCCCCTGTTCAGGAGGCTGCGTGAGAAGAGACTGGTAGGGTAATTGGACAGGGTTGGGGGAGCACGGGACTTCAGTTTCAGCACTGGTGGCTTGTCCACTGACAGGTAGTTGGCTCTGACCTTGCATTTGGCTGCTGCATTTGGAGACATTGCCAGGGGTCAAGGCAGCAGATGCCACCTGAGCTTTGGCTTGAGGTGTTTCAGATGGTGCAGGTAGAGGCGAGGGTGCTGACACGGGGCCATTATGGTTGGTGGAGGGTCTTGCAGGTGGTGCATAAAGATCCGCAGACTGTGTGGGAGGTTGCTGCTTGTGGAGGTCAGCTCCTCCTGTGAAGGCACTCAGAGGCATGGCGGGGAGGAGGTCTGGTTTGGCTGGTCCAGAGGAGGGTGGACTCTGGTTTGCAGACTGGTTGACAGCCTGGTACTGCTGGGGTGGCACAGTGCTGGCAGTGGGAAGTGCAGATGGGTGCTGGGGCTGCTGCTGAGATGGACTGCTGTTCCCAGACCCAGACAAAGATGGGGAGGGCTTGCACTCAGTGGAGGGGGACCAAGCAGCCGGCTGGATGACGGGCTGACGAGCGTGTGTGGGCGCGCTGTGAGACGCGTTTCCTGGGCTGGGGGGAGTAGGGGTGGTGTGCTGGTATGAATGTGGCTCTAAGCGCTCTTTATTATCGTAATTGTTTCCGTAGCCATATGCCCTGCCGGCTGGAAGTTCAGACTGGATGCCTGTGTGGTGTTTCTGGCCGTCAAACTGTGCATACTGACTCCCAGCCGTGGTCCCAGGCACAGGGCCAGAGAGGATCGGGGGCTTCGCTGCCGCTTCACCCGGCTGTCTGTAACTGTTGATGGGCGGTCTGTCTTTGGTGTAATACGCGCTCCCATTCATTTTCATGGCCTGGTTGTTTCTTGCCATCTCCTCTTGGTGTTTCTGCATGTGTATTTTAGTCATTTTAGAGGCAAAAACTTTTCTTGTCTCTTCAAAGTCGGGGTTATTGCCTGCATCCCTCCTGGTTCGAAATAAACCATCTCTGGATGCTTCATACATGTTTAAATCCTCGATAAACTTGCTCGCCTCGAGTCCTAAATCCTCGTATTTATCCATTTTGAGGATAATTTATGTGTCTGCTTCAATAAAGTAAAGTTATCAGTATTTAAAAAGGCTGAAGTCTAACTAAATCAAAAGTCTGTAAAAGAGATATATTTCCAGAGCTTACAGTCCAGCAGCTCGAAGTCTTGACAGGAGACCCACGGAGAAACTTTTCTGTACTCCTCTTCCAAACTTTCCACCGCTCTCTATAGTCCAAAGGTTAAGAATATAAAGTTTATAACTTCTTTTTTATAACTCCGCGTCCTCCTCCTCGGTGAAACTCCCAGTCCGTCCAGCTCAGCTCTGTACGGAACAAGCGGCCGTCTGTCTCGTTATAAATGTGAGCAGCAGATCCCAGCTCCGATAGCCTGGACGACCCCGCGAACTGCCCCCTCCTCCCGCTTTACTGTCCCAGCGGGGAACCTTCATTCAAAACTTTACCCTCCGCTCTTCTGTCAAGAAGAAAAAAACACTCTCCAGGGTGGTTAAAATAAGCCGATATGTCGTTAACGTGGCGACGGTTAACTTGATAAAAGTAGTCTGCCCGTTAACGTCCAGAGAAGACCGTGGGATAACCGAGCACGCAGCCGTACGTGGCCACCGGTCGGTCGACAGTTGGGACTGAAAACAGGGAACAGTTTGTTTTTAAAGGTACAGTGCTCAAAATAAGCCGCTGAAAGTAAAAGTTGACTTGGGATCAGCGCTGCTATCATTAATCACACAGGAACGTTGGCTTACATAAAAACAGCTCTGTTTTTAAAATAGCCGATCCTGGGGGCAGATATTCGTCAGCTTGTTCCGCTCAAAACGGTCCCTTACATCATGTGTCGTTTTTATAAATATCTATAGTTGACTCAAGACGCTTTTTCTTTGAGTCAGCAAGACAGTTCAGCATTTTCCAGTACCTCCAAAACATTCAAGGGCTGAAGTGTGTGTTTGTTGTGGACAGTGGTGTAATATAAGAGAGTGGGGTAAGATGAGCTTGTCTTGTCTTCTAAGCAAGGAAACATGAGACAGAAATATGACATTTAGCATATGATAAACCAAACTAGCCTCCTAATAATAAATTGAAAAACCATCTTATTCTTCAGAGTCTCCTTATGATTGATGAGCTTTTTGTGTAAATAAAGGTGTAAAAAATACTCATTAATTAATCACAGTATTAATCGCTTCTCTCCATCATAGCCATTTAGAAATAGTGGCAGTGCTTCCTGAAATTATGGTCTTATGACAACAAATGTATGCAGGAACAGAGGATGGGTCAACTTCTTTTACACTCTGTCTAATTGTACCCCACTCTCCCCTACATTTATTATGTAGCTTCCTAAATGTACAAATTCAAGGTACTTCATTCTAGTACTTCCATTTCATGTTACCACAGATGTATGTATTTAGGAACATAATTAAGGCCTTAAAGGGACAGTTTACTTCCAAATCAAAAATACCATTTTCCTCATATCCATCTTGATTGTTTTGGTGTGAGTTGCTGAGATATTAGCGGTAGAGGTTTCTGCCCTCTATCCTATTTGATAAAACTTTGATAAAGCACCAAAGATACATTTAAAGTAATCAGGTCATGATTTCTGGAAAAGACATTACTTTTCCTATTTCAAAGGTATTTTTGGTCACCTACTTTGAGTACTACAAGCCAAGAGCCATCTAGTCCTCTTATATTTGAGATTAAATCTAAAACTCATGCCAAAACTGTCTAGATGGAACAATAGCACTAGAGGCCAGAGGAAAAATGCATTTTTAACTTTGAGGTGTACTGTCCCTTTAAGAAACATTGTACTAAATTCATCTATTACCAGTAAGATTTTACAAACCATATTATACATTTGATTTGTTTATAAAATATTAAGCTACCCAGCAACGTACAGTATTTAAAATAAGCTCCACTTGCACCAACTTTTATGCATCATTAGTTACATTCCAGTAATACTACAGTAGTGTATGGGACCACTGAGAACTTTTACTTTTCAGTCTAAATACATATGATTAATAATAGACCAACTTACATTTACTTTATACTTTTTATGCATTTTCAATGCAGAACTTTAAAGGTAGTGGCGCCTTTTACAGTGTAGTATTGCTATTTTTACTTATGTAAAGAATCTGAATACTTCTACCTTCACTTATGGGTTTAATTATGGCAAGAGAAGAGGAAGAATAAAGTAGGGTGAGACGAATGGGGGTTGTAATTATTTAGGGATACATTTAAGAAAGGGAAAATGTTTTAAGGTGGCACCTGAAATGTTCACTTAACAGTAACATCTTGCTTTAAAAACATACTTTGAGATACATACCCGTTTGCTTTTGATTAATCAGCGCACAAATGTAACCTGCACCACTCTGGCACAACTTTTTAAAAGTTTCCTGCATCTCATAAACAATATAGTAGAGTAAACCCATATAACTATGCTGCAACTACAGTATGGGTATGCTTTTCTTGTGGCTGTGGGGGCTATTTACAGTGCCTGTTTTGGCTGAATGACGTCAGACATTCCTGCTCATGGAACACACATATATACACACACACACATTGTGACCCCTCCATATTATGCCCTGACCCTGACTGGAATATCTGAGACAGTTGGGGAACAATAGGATGAACTCATAATCCATATGGGAAAAAAAATCCCCCAGCAAACACACAGGAACACATTTTATTTGTGTCCTCGATGAAACCTGAGTGTGCATATATCTGACAGCTCTGGCTGATGTAAAAAATATGGAGCTAATATGCTGAAGGGGCCTCTGGGCTGCTGCTGTTGGTGTAATTTAAACAGAAGGTTTATAAGGCATGGCCATCTGCATGTTTGGGAAACACTGACCATAAAAAAAGATGCAGCTTTAGGCTTGCTTTACTTCTTTCTCACATATTCACTAAAAACAGCCAAGGGTGTTGTAGTAAAACTTATCCCTATTATATTTAATAACTTCAAAATTTAAACTGTATGAATGTCTTTTTTTTTTTTTTTTTTTTTTTTTACTATTACCTCTCCTAGGTTAATTCAAACATGTGGCAACAACAACTGGGGTCTTGGAAAACTTGAGCTCATGTGGTTTCACCGGTTATGTTAATTGGCCCATTTGCACCTCATTAAAGGAGAAAAAATAGAATGATATGCTTTAAAACTTTATTTCTAAGTATTCAAACACTCCACACTTTCATTCCTACTAATAGATAGAACCGGCCCTGAAGATGGTCTGATCCGGCCCACCGGATGACTTTGCAAAGTGTAAAAACTTACAGGACTGAATGTGACAAACCTGTCTTAGGAGGTGGACACTGTGGGCAAAACCATTACAATATTTTCTTGAATATTTTCTTTTATATTGTTAATAATCAATTAAATCCATCAGTATTTACAGTTATCAGGCATACAATGCCTTATTCACACAGTTTCATAGGGGTGTCTGTTGCTGTCATGTAAGAAACAAGCAATCAAGTCAGTTGTGGGAGCTTTACGCTGCGCACAACATACAGCACCCTCTACTGTATGCTTAGACTGTTGATTAGGAGCTAATTTGTTATATTTGAGGGGGGAAACATTTGCATAAAAGCATATGCAATTGAAAAATTGAGTCAAATTCAAACACAGCAGCAATTCCTGGCTTATATGAGGCTTTTGCCTTGAAGCAGCTTCTGATTTACCACTGTCTGGCAAGTGCTTGACAACAATTGTTCTGGATGGATGAAAATAGATGAATTTAATAGATTTGTTTGACAAACTGCAATAAGGGTCTGGTAAATAAGAAGAGTGGATGAAGAAAAAAATAACTGCCCACATCTATGTGACACTTTTATGTAGGGCTGCAACTAACGATTACTTTTGCAATTACTTGTTAAGTCCATAAAATGTCAAAAAAAAAATGGTTTAAAAAAAAGCTCAGCACAATTTCCAGAGCCCAAAGTGATGTCATCAGATTGCTTCTTTTGTTCAACCAACCATCAAATACTCAAAGATTCATCATTTACCATCAGAAATGACACATCACATCCTCACATTCAAAGAGCTGGAAACAGCACATGACATTTTTGTTTTAAAAATGACACAATTTTCTTTTGATCGACAAATGTTGAAGCTCATACAACTTTATATACAGTAAGGACTACATACAGTGAATGCAATTTAAAAAGATGTGATGGTGTGTGTGTGTGTGTTCTTGTGCACAGACATAGCCTATTTCACATTCTCAAAAGGCCAAAATGACTCAAACACTGTTACTATGGAGATGTACAGTAAATACATGAATAATATTTGGCAAGTGTGGTGTGTTCACGTACACGCCAAGAGTTTAGCTTTATCCTCAAAACAATGAAAAAAAAAGACTAGTGAAAATCTGCTTATACAATGAGCTCACCCAAAAAATATTCATGGATGACCAAATTACCAGCCCGGAGGCCAGCGAGATAATGAGCTGTGGCATTACTGCGTCCCCCTGTGAGAATACCCTGCCCAGTCCAGGGACTGAGCCGGTGCAGTGGAGGGTGACTGAGACTGCGCTGCTGTGTGCACTCCACCCTGATTTTCCACCAGCAGAGTTTCTCAAGAGGAAGGGGAGTGATTTTCTTTAACTCATCAGAGACAATTCCTGCTGTACATCTCATGTGTAAGAAAAGACTATGTGGTCTGAAGAGAAAATGAGTCACAGTGGAATACTGTTGCCTATTCAATAATCCTAGTCGTCATGGAAACTGCAGAGCTGACGAAAAGTGTTAAACGACTCTAGGGGCTGTTAGTGACAAAATTAATTATTAGAGGAAGTGCATCAGTACAGCTCAGACCTCATTTTACGGAAAACACTCGTCAGATATATCTTAATTATTTATACAAACATGCGGGGAGAGTTTCCTGGCATCTAAAATTACAATAATGTTGCCCCTTTTCAATGACACGGCAACTTGAGCTTATTGTTGAGGCAAGTTCAAGTTCAGACCTGTTTATTAGCTGGCGTCAGAGTGCAAAGGAAGGTGTGAAAAGAACTGAAGCAATAACAGAAAAAGAGGAAGTGATCAGGGGTTAAAAACTACCTCCCATGAATCTACTTCTCATTTCATACAGCCAGTGTGAAAGTGTGAAATTAATAGATGAGTTGACTGAAGATAAAAATGTACCTCTCTATCTTTGGCTCTGGTTGAGAGCAAATTCACAGAATCTGAGACAATACAGACAATAACAAACACAGTTTTTTGGCTCTTTGCTCCCCTCCTCTTATTCTTGCTTTCTCTTCCTGTTATTCTGTCTCTCCTGTGAGCCCCTTCCTGTCACCTGATGGTCAGAGATAGAGCATAGAAATATGGAAGAAGAGGTCAGGGGGATCAGCAAGGAATGCTCTGTTTGCCTTCTGTCCGCACATTTTTTATTCATCGCCTTTTAATGAAAAACACACCTTCCATTAGTTACATAACGAGATACAGCAGGATTTTATCAGCCACAAGTTGGCCGTCTTAAACTATAAAAATAAAAGCACTTCCTCAAGCGGAAGCTGACCTTGCAAAGCTGACACGTGCACCTTAGTTTTCAAAGAGATCACATTCCTTCATGTTCATTCACTAAAACCAGACAAAATATTAGATTTTTTTGATGCAGCTACCAAAAAAAATCTTGTCCACAGGCGACGTGGGCACTGCGAGTGCTTGCACACATCAAATAACTGCTTACTCACCAAGCCTTTAAAGACAGGCCAGTGGGTGTACACATGGATACATTTCAGTGCTGCTGGTGTGTGTGCTCTGCCAGGACAGTGTTAATGGCTGAGTCATGTTGACCCAACGCTGTGACACAGACACAGAGCTGATGAACAGGCACAGTGCAGGAAACCATGATATGGTGGCTGAAAGCTGAAAAATCCCCGACCACTTTAGACTCGTCAGTGACTTCCAACAGACCTTCTGGTAAAACAGGGCTCACAGAGCACAGCGGCACGTCCAGAAGCCAAACAGCATGTCCGTTATGGTGCTCAGAAGAGATTGGAGCTAAAAGCAGCAAACAAACACTGATAAGGCCGATCATGTGTGACTGTGTGACTCAGCCGTGACGCTGAGCAGACTGGCATATGGCAAAGGCAGAGGTGTGAAGTTGTGTGTCCTGGGTGTGATGCTGAAAGTGGTGTTACGAGAAAAAGGAGGGGATAATGACTGGAATTTAAGTGGTGTTTGGGCTCATGTGTGATTGTCAAGAGGGTCTGACTAAACGGGAGGATGATCTGAAAGAGACAGGCACTAAATCTCCCTTGGTGATTTTCAAAAGAGGCCAGAAACTCACTGCTTTTCAAAGCTTTTATTAAAAACAGGAAAGTATAAATAAAATAGCTTTAGACATATTTACATTAAATAGTTGGATTATTTGAGGTGGGAGTGTATGAAGTACTTATCCAAGGTCAGTGTAAAACCTACAGTAGATGTAAACCCATTTTGGAGAAGCAGAGAGGAATACTAGCACAGAAGCAAAGCAAGGTACTGCTGTGGACACGGCCAGCGTATTTTGGTCACTTACAGGCACAACATTTAAATTCTGCCACTAGGGGTGTCTGTCACGTTAAAACAATAAAAGACAGTTTGATGGCACTGTGAAGTGATTTGGGAGTTGGAAATTACCTTCACTTTTAGCTGATGAAAATCTACCTTACGTGACTTGCGTGCGATGACATCCTCCCTCACTCTCTGACGTATCCCACGTTATCCTGGAAGTTATTGCAACAAGCACCTAGCTAGCAACAGCTACCAATCAATCTGCATTTTAACACTGTTGGAATAATGTAAGTACACAACTCAACAAAAAATATAACAGATCTCTAGCATTTTTAAGACATTTTAAATGCTACATATTATAGCTTTAAAAAAGGGCCCATCTAAGAAATTCAGTATCAGTTTAAGTGAGTGCTGTATTTAAAATATTTTCATATTCTTGACAGCCTTTTCTGACGGGAAACTGCCGTTATATGAGCTATATATCACACTCACCAAAGCAACCATACATCTTGAGCAAAAGAACTCACAGGTGTCGCTGGTTTGCCGCGGCCTCAATATTACTCAGTTTGTGTTATTGTGTGACTTTTCTGTTTACAGGGATTAGTTCCGATTCACCAAAGTCACACAATAACACAAACACATTAACTGATCGAGGCAGTGGTAGACCAACAACTCCTATGTTCTGCTGATATACTGATATAGACTGTTTTAGGTGGACCTTTTCTTACATGCTGGTACTCCTGCTGCTTCTCCAAATTGGTGGCGTGCCGAGTGTCATCCACTACAGGTAATACACTGACTACAGATAAGTACATCATACAACCCCACTTCAAATAACTTTCATCCTTTGTCTGTCTAAATTTATGACATAAAAATCCACCTCTTCTGTCTGTCTCTCCCTGCTAAGACATCACTCATCAATAAGGAAGTTGATGAGGGCAGTCCTGGGCGAGAGGACGGCTCTCTTGATGTTGCGCTTGCCCAGAAGCTTCTGTCCGAGCGGGCTCTCCAGGATGAGCTGCTGCACACCCTCCAAATCTTTGGACACCTGCAGAGGGACGGTCACTGACCCACAGGCCTTGTTGTTTATCTGAGGGTGAGAATAGTGAGAGAAGTAAACGGGATTTGTTACTAATCTGTTTCAACAAGTCTCTATCTGAATGAAGTTCTGCCATGTCAGCCTGTACCCAAACTCTTCCTTCCTGACATAAAAGTCCCAGAATAACAGACTCCACCTCTCTCTCCATATATACAGTGAACCCTTCAAACACATAGTTAGTGGTAGGTATGGGAAGGGCACTCAGTCTTGTAACGTTTAGAAGCAAGTGTATGTGTGCACACGGTGAATGTGATCATGTTTCCTGAAGTGGTCGGAAATTAATGCCCTGTGTGTGTGTGTGTGTGTGTGTGTGTGTGTGTGTGTGTGTGTGTGTGTGTGTGTGTGTGTGTGTGTGTGAGGCCGCTCTGCCTTGGCCTCCCATCTGGGACAAACCCAAGTGCATGATTAAAGGACAGAGGGAGTGAGGTTGCCTCCACAGGGCTGAGGAAGACCACAACAGAGTCCTCAGTCTGAAGTAAAACCAACATCATGATCATCATCGAGCACTGGGAGCTCAAATGCACTGTGTGTACTCTGTGTGTGTGTGTGTACTCTGTGTGTGTGTGTGTGTGTGTGTGTGTGTGTGTGTGTGTGTGTGTGTGTGTGTGTGTGTGAGAGAGAGAGAGAGAGAGAAAGAGAGACTTTGTTGTATGACAGAAGAACAAGAAGAAAACGAAATGAAAATGTGTATTAAAATTGCAAAGAAGTATTATTTTCTTTGTTGTATTTTGCTGTAGTGCTGTGCCCTTTAGAGGCTTCCAAAATTGGAAATCTAACATGCCTTAAAACATGTTATGTAATTTAAGAGATGTAATAATAGTACTAAAATATCATCAACTTGATTTTATTACTTTGCTCCTGTTTAAAGTAAAATATTACTTTTGTAACTCCTTAACCCCGATACTAACCCTAACTCTAACTTTAAGTTTAAAACCACATCTTAACCTTCAAACAGATTTGAGCTGCGTCATAATGCAGTAATTTCATTAGAACTGAGAGACACCAATATAAGCCAACACATACATGGTTTGATTTCTTTCTTGTGGTCTCTTGTCTCTCTGTCAGAGTACAGAGAGAGTCCAACCAGTGGAAGACAGGTGCTGTTAGTCAGCTGACTGCCTTTGCTGTCATCACACATCACATGTATATGAGTGTGTATGTGTGTGTGCGTGTGTGTGAGGGGATTAGCAGGTTCTCTCTGGGGAAACAACCCTGTAGAAAGAAAACAGTCAGATTAAAGCAGTTTTAGCTTTTATCTTTTAACTGAGTTGATATTCACTGTGGACACGGTGAAGACTAACGCATGTGTGTTTGAGTGTGTGTGTGTTTGTGTGCAGTCATGTGCCAGTGTTAGCATGTGTGATGCTTGGATCTGATCCAAGTTGATGTTCTGAACCTTCCCAACACAGCTGGATATTCTCTCTGATTGTCTGTGGGCCTTTGAAAGTGCATGCAGACACACATAAACACACACACACACACACACACACACACACACTTTTGTTCCTGATGATGACATACACTGCCAAGCCTCCTCTATTTGTGTGATTGAGCTCATGGGCAGAAAAAAAGGCACCAGAAATGAGAGTGAGAGACTAACAGTGAGTTGAGAATAACACGGTGTGTTCTGTTCCTGGCTTTTAATTATTGACCCACTCGTCTCTATAGCATAAAGCACACCACTCGACATGCAGACGCATAAACACACACACATGCAGCCATGTGCACACACACAGGGTAATCATAGGCTCGCTTGAAAATTACAGACTCTGAATGTAATCATGGACCTAAGACTCTGGGTTCAAGAGTGGAGAGTTTGAGTGAAAATGCTGGTGGATGCAATAGTAAATATGCGTGCATATACCTATTAATAAACTTATGTATAAATAATGAGCAGAGGGATGTCACTGAGTGAAAACCCTTTAAGTTCAAATGCAGAAAAATAAACACTATGTTTTAGCTTGAAATCAGTGTTTTGGAGTTTTTGTTCAGTCAGTCTGGTTGAAAAAGTTTGATGAACTGTAACAGAGTGTTGGTGAAACTCCACACCCTGGGTGCAAAGTTATAGTTAAAAGTTGGGATGCAAGATTAGCATGGCAGGAAATTTTTCATTTAAATAACCTGAAAACACCATTTTACCATATTAGCAGTTTGAATTTAAGTAAGGCTCTGTGCATTCTCCAAGAAAGATATACCAAACTTCCTCTATAATTGTTTATGTATCTGCAAAAACACATAACTCTAGAAACACAAAATAAAAGGAGTTATATGTCGACAGTCTTTGCAATTCTGCATTAATATAGTCCAGTACAAACTTTGCATTTTGGATTTTGCTGCCTCGTCGTGGAGATTAGAAGCAACCCATTTCAAAAATTAAGATTTCTCGCTAAAATAAGTGCTGGTTGATGACTCGGATACATGCCAAATTAAATACTACTCATTACATTGTTAATTCTCTGTCTACTGTGTGTGTGAGATGGTTTTGAGGAGTTTTTTCTGCCTTTACAAAAGAAACTACCCAGTTTGCTGCTTCTTGTTTGGTGCTGGAGAGAGCACACTTACCTTCAGATAATACTAAACATTTTTGATTTTATGGAAATGTCAAGACAAGACACAGACTGGCTTTATGACCACTTAACAGATGATTGATTGCAGAATATTTTGATTTCTTTTGTCTGTTCTTTTTGGGTTGTGGCAGCAAAGAATTTGTCCTGGCATGGCTCAAATGTTATAAAAATAAAAATAAATAAAAACAGCACAGTGCTATGACTAAAAATGGGGATGTAACAGTACATGTTAGCTCCCCCGAGTCTAGCAGTGGGGATGCAGTTGCTCCATTTGCACCATTGCTAAGGCGCTTACGCTCTATATACAACAAAAGAAAAGACAAACATTCACAAGATCATTTATGCGTGTCTGTGTGATCCTACCAGTACAGACAGCTCTACAAAGTCAGGGACATCCAGGTACTCTGGGTCCACGGCCGGCCAGAGCTGTTGCAGGACATCTCCTCCCTGCTGGAGGAGGGGGCTAAGGGGGTTTTTCACCTGGCAAAGACCTGGTAGGAAACAGAGGAGAACAACACTGAAAAGAATTGTCATAAAGAGTGCAGTCTAGACCTGCTCTACATGAAAAGTGCCCTCAGACAGCTTCTGTTATAATTTGGCGCTATATAAATGACATTGATTTGAGTTGACCTGCTGTCAATGGGTGGAATCGCTGGGGATGACTTTTATGCTGCTTTTCAAGTTTGTTTTCCTTTCTGTACAGCAAAACTATCTCGATGAAGGGTCAAACAACACCCCACCACCCCCTGACTCTCATTTAAACCATCAAGTGTGCGGCCCCCCTGGAGGCACAAGGGAAGGATATGAACTTCCTCTATCCTGAGCCATGTGTGTGGACTAAAAACAATGTACGAGAGTGAAAAGGACAACGTGCACCAAAGGTCACATGTTCCACACTTGTGCGTCCAGTTAAAAAAAACACTACATATGTGACCAGAACCACACCGCCACTCGCACCTCTTCCAGCCCGTGATCATCTGTCAGGTTTTCCTGACTGTGGCTATCAGATGGACAAAATGTTTTTTCCGGAACCTCTTGTCCCTCAGCTGTGTGAAGAAACCTTGGATACGTATGTCAGTGACAATAAGGGGATGTACTCCGGGCCAGCGAGGGGGCGAGTGTTCACACGGGGTATGAAAAGTGACGCTAGGTCTTCCCTTGTATTGTTTATTTTCTATCTACACTTGGCTAAGAGCTGCTTTCACTTTCATTTGATGGACAGTTGTGGTTCTATGGCTCTGGCTTGTGAAGTATGTAGACAAATGTAAGGTTGTCTGTCCATTAAGTTCCACTGACTTAATGGCAGTTGATTTCAACACTGCTGGCTGTTCACTGGTGTTGGATGAGCAACACCGTCAACATTAAGTTCATGTGAGGCAACTTCCTCTTACACGCATTAGAAATAACCTCATTTTACCAGAAATCTCTCGTACTTATATCACTGCATCATTCTATAGTTTAATTCACTACAAGGTGACCTCCACTGATATAAAATAAAAAAGAACAATTTAATTAAAATAATTGTCATATGAGGGGAGAACAGTTTATTTTTCTTCCTAACATTGTGTTTGAAGTGGTGTGCATGACAGTGTCATGACGCATGTCCTGAACTCGAAGGAGTTGTATAAATATTTACAACTGTTGTCATTCAGTCTTTTATGGCATTTTCAATTTCAAGTTGACATTGTTTAAGATGTCTTTGTTATGACAACTTAACATAAATCAAGCCAACAATAATAAAATGTAATAAAATGTAATGTCATCTTTATGACAAGTCCAAAATATACCACTTTACAAGGTCAAGGAAAATATTCATAATGGTCTAATGACAGCAAGTGTCAAAACCCATCATATATGATAATATAATGTAATGTTAAAACATAAAGCAAAAAAGTTTAATAATGTCAAATTGTCATAACAAAGACATTGACAAGTTAAGTTGTCTTGTTTAATCTAAAGCCTCCATAACTAAGAAATCTCAAACAATGTCAATTTTATACATTAAAAATGGCATAATTAACCAAATGACACTTAATGACAACAGTTAAAGCAATATTCAGAAAGACTCCTTCATGTTCATGACAGGTGTCATGGCATGCTTATGGCAGTGTCATGGCAGTCTTATGCACACCCATTCAAATAAAGTGTTACCAGTGCTTGAGTGTATAATTTATTATGTGTGAATAATTTTCATGTCACCCACCTGCCCAAAGTTCAGAAGCCAGGTGAGGGGCCATGGGTGCTGTCATCATTACCAGTGCAGCCAGAGCTTCCTCAAACTCCACGCTGTGCTGCACCACCCTGACTGTTGCACTCTGAACACAGTGGTAAAAAAATGTTATTTCCAAACAATGACGAGAAATGTGACATCTTTTTTTAAAGGTAGCCAAGAGCACACTCACACTCAGCGTATTGGTGAGTCCCATCAGGCGAGAAATGGCTGCATTGAAAAGGAACTCCTCTGTGAAGTGAGATGTCACCTGAAAATGCCAACAAAACGACAGGTGACACAGTGGGTTATTAAAAATGATAACGTCTGTTTTTTGTTACTGGACATACGGACGCCTCCAGATGGACTGACTGTGTCATGGAATATTTTGAGTTGGCCTCTGAAGAGTTATTAGAAATCAATGACAGGCCCAGAAGAAGAGCCTCCTCTCTGTGTACCAGCTGAAGGCACACAGCGTGTCAACATTCCCCTGCTTAGCCTTCTGGGAAGAAGAGCCCATTTGGGAAGGGCCTTAGGGAGGAGGAGGTCGATCACCGAGGCTTTTCTGAGGGACGGATCAAAGGACGGCATCGGCTTCGGGGGCTTATGGCAAACAGCCTGAGGTCCTTTAAAAGCACCGGCCCTGAGGGGTGGAGGGAGAGAATCAAACCTTGCAGCCAAAGGAGGCTATTTATAAAGTGTGAAAGGAGACACAGTGGATTTAAAATCAATTTCCATCCCCTCCTTTTTTTACTCTTTGCTCTGGGGGTTTCAGGTTACAATGGATGGAAAGGCTCAGGACTGTGTACTGTTCGTGGCGTAATGAGGGGTGTGTTAGCTTGGACCATGCCATCATACTTGTTAGTGAGAAAAGACGTCTTACCAACCACGCCTTCCAACAGTACAATCTTAAACCTTTTTCACAGCAGCCATTTTGGCATGAAAGTGTACAGTAAACACAGGTGTTACCAGTGATACTAATTAAGGTTCTGATCCATTCAGCTCAAACAGCGTCAGGGTGCTGCTGTTGTGCATGTTGGCTCACTGAAAAGGCTCTGCTACACTGAATGGAACAGGGCCTTAAATGCACAATACATGAATAATATACACATGTGAGAATCCACTGCCCTTGAACAAAAACAACCAATTAGAGACAGTTTCCAGCTCAACACGTTGCCCAGTGAGACTTTGGATATGAAGCCATTACTGACCCCTACTGGTAATGACTGCTGCAACATCTAACTGTTAAATATTGGGTACTTCCCCAGTCTATTATGTGATGTTTCTTTGCTTCAACCGGAAGTTGTTCTGGTCTGCCGTCTTGCAGGTCTTCCCAACACTCTAATGTCTGCTCAGAGGAGCTAGGAGGGATCTCTCTCTGCAAGTGTGAATGCCGATTATATTTTTGCAATCAGTCGCTGTAAGTCAGACATGCCTACATTAAGGACCCCCAAGAGCAGGGATATATATAAAATGCAAGATCGGGGTCCTTAACATTGAACTCAGCTGGCATGAACACACATAATTAGATTCAGCAGCTGAATTGTTGAATGAAAGTGACTAAACTGAATGAACTTGCACAGCAAGACAAGACTAAAGACACTTCTTTCATTGCCACTGATCAGGGTTGCCAGGTTTGTGGTTTTTCAGCAGAGACTTTTTGAAGTGACTACTTTTGAAGTGTTGTCTGCTTGCTGGGTAGATCTATTTTGCATGCAAATTACATGAAAAAATATATAAATCCATATTCTACAATCCATATTTTAAGTGAAATAATTTATTTATACCCATCATCCTACAAAACTGGCTCCAGCTGAGACATAGACACGAGATACAACCAAATATAAACACACGCAAGCCATGCCACACTCAGACAGAGAAGAAGGGATAAGGAAAAAGGTTAGAGAAAACAAAAAGCAACAGGTCAGTTTGTGCATCAGTGAACTGGTCTACACATTCACAGAGCTACATTTTTCTAATAACACAAGGCCATGTTAGGACCTATGTGAAATAACTGTTTAGGGAAAACTGCTTTTAATACTGGCACACTAAACATTATGGTCTCATATTACAATACATTAGGTAATGATAGCAAATCTATTGGACATATGGACTAATGCTTTTTTTAGGGCTGGTTCAGTTGGCCATTGGGCTGGTTTTAAACTAATTTTAAACTAATTGACTAGTTTTGTCACACAGACCTGTCAACTCTGCCATGGATGACCAGGTAGCCTGTTGATGCGGTAAACTCTTACAAATAACTTCATAACAATGTAAATAAAAATTAATGTGTCTAAGCATAATCATACAAGCGAGCGGTGCGGATACTGTTTTTGTCTGTGTCAATGTAACGGTAACGACAGATGCTGGTCTCTTCATGCAGCAGATCCAAACACTGCCTTTAAGAGACAAGTATTAAAAAACAAAAGAGAGGTCATTTGATTTGAAAAAGATAAATGCCTTGCATTTCAATTTTGACTTTGTATTTTAAAACAAAAATCAAAAAAACACTTGATTTTTGTTTTTTAATGTCCATTTCTGAATGGAAAATCCAATGGAAAACTTGGCATGTACCAAATGTCACCATGAGACATTTTCAGCCATTTATTCAAGACCAGAGCCAGTCTGAGGCAATGGAGTCTCTACCTCTTGAATAGCATAGTTCTTGTTGTCCCAGATCTTCTTGGTCTCTGCCAGCTCTTTCTTCTTCAGCAGGGACGGATTGGGGACATCCCCGAGCTGTCGAGCTCCTCTCAGCTTGGTTACCAGCTGCCAGAGGCGAGACTGCCACCGCAGAACCCCAGGTAGGGCGTCCGCTGAAGGGGCGGGTACACACAGACACAGAAGATAATGATGTTTCGACATATTGTGGGAGAAAGAGCTTCTCATGGTACATGGATGAAGCTTACGAAACATAATTCAGAATTTTTGATGCTAAATAATAATATCAGGTGTCTTGGCTCACTCTTGACATTCCAGAGGATGTCCTGTTCAGGTGGCGCAGCGTAAAGCGTGTAGAGTCGCACAGTGTCCACACCGTACTGCTGCACCACTTCTTGTGGGTCCAGACCATTGTGTTTAGACTTGCTCATCTTCTCCCACGTCACCTCAACACGACCACCGCCACGTGCCACGGGCTCCTTATCTAGAATGAGGTAGATTAGGAGTCAGAGGTTTTTAATGGTAAGAATCTGCAAACTTCATTCTAATCTAATTGTGTTTACTGTCTTTATTTAATTATTTCCTAATAATATTCTGTTCAATCACAGTCAGAAAAAGACAGAAGAAAGAAAAATGTGTCAGGCCCAGTTAATCTGAGTCTATAACACCAGGATCAAGGGGCTTTTTTTCTCTGCAAGCCACCAGTATCTCTTGTTTATCCCGTTACCAAGCAATAGAGAGAAGCTGAAAATCCTTGGAAATGAAGTCAATTGTGAAAGACCTCTTAGGTCTCTTCAAAGGATGTCTTGTGATTTGAATTTTATCAGGAGTAGTTAACTTCTCATTCAAATGGAAACACCAAACAGAGAGAGATTGGCAGCACAAAAGGGATGAGGTTGGATATTGATGTCACTACATATTGCGAAAAAAAACCAAAACTGTCATGACTTATTTGTTTTATAATTTATTTGAAAGACCCACATCTGTTACAGATGTGTCACACTGACAAGCACCCTGCAGATTGAGGTAGAGTGTACCTGTGAAGTCTATTTCTTCTCTCTTCAGGTACTGGCCACCTTCTGCCAGTCTAAAAGTCTGGCCCTTGATCAGACCCTGGACCAGCAGCTTCCGAAAAGGCTCCCTGAAAGACAGAAAGAAATTACTTAACATGCACACATGCGCATGCACGGCATAAACAGGTAAGGCACCGCGCACTGCACCTGTGAGCGACGAGACCCTGATCCCTGCAGAAGTGACACAGGAAGCGAGCATAGTACAAGTGCATGACAGCGTGCTCCTTCCCTCCGATGTACACGTCCACAGGCAGCCAGTGATCCGCTAGCTGGCGCTCAAAAGGCCTGCAGAGGAAGAGTAACATTGTGAAGGTGTGACAGAATTTGTAAGTCTGAGGTGGTATTGAGAGGTATTTTAACAATCAAGGCTCAGTGTGGGAGACTACAAGATATGTGAAGATCTTTAACGCTTTGTCAAAGTAGTAATTTCTATAGTCTTGTTATGTTTCACTAAAATTCCCAAAGATCAAATGTCAAACACTGTCAAATACTGTGACATCTTCTTTCTGCCCTCAGATTTTCTGTTGATTAAGTTTATTTAGAGGTTTACTCTTTTTTAATTTATCCATGGAAGGTGCTCATACCAAAAACTCTGACTAAATATGAAATGCACCTTTGACCTACAACCCTGATTCCCCCAAAAAGTTGTGATGCTGTGTAAAATGCAAATAAAAACAGAATGCAATGATTTGCAAATCATTTTCAGCCTATTCTATTGAACACAGAACAAACACAAGATAATTAATGTTTAAACTGTTAAACTTAATTTAATTTGTGAATATCCACTCATTCTGAATTTGAAGCCTGCAACATGTTCCAATGTTTTTGGAAACAGGGTTGTAGATATGGGCTCAATGTATGGTGTTAGATTTCAAGACTTTTTCTAAAATCGTCTTTTTATTGAATTAGAGAACCACATATCCATCAAACATTTTCTTGCTTCTTATACATTTTTAAACATGAAAGATGAAGCTGCAAGTCACAATTATTTATTGTTATATATATATTGTTTATATATTTCATTATCAAATGTTGATCATTTTTATCGATCAATCAGTTAATTGTTTGGTCCATAAAATGACAGAAAATAGTGAAAAATGTTGACCCCTGTTCCCCAATATGAGTCCAAGATGAAGTACTAAACCATTCACATATGAGAACCTGAGATATTATCAAAATAGCTGGTGCTTAATTTCATATAATCAATTAATCAACTAAATGCAGTTCTAGAAAAATTCAAAGAAAAACAAGAGGAATAAAAAAGAGGAATACACAATAAAATTACCAATTTCAACATACTATATGTACACACATCTATATAGCCAATGTATATACATTCATGTTTACTTTTAAACACTTAAATTAAGTGAAAAATAAAAAAGTAAAAGGCAAAGGCAAACTGCATCCACCCTGTACCACACCTCGTACAGTACATTTTTTTTATATTTACCTCCTTTTAATTATAGTTTATATGCATCATTTGTTTTGCAGCATTGTTTTTTATTTCATTATCTGGACTTATTTTTGCTTGACTTTATCTAATTGTGGTGCTGAAATGTTTACTATGGATTTTTTTTTGTCATGTGAAGCTCTTTTTAACTTTGTTTATAAATGTGTTGGATAAATTAAGTTGATTGTTACAGTGTTATTAGATATTAAGATTTATTAGATAAATAATAATATAATATATATTTGTTTATTTATTTATGTAGGGATAAGTATGTAGCAAAAACCATTGCCACACACTACAGCATTTATATCATAAGCTCATTTCTGGGTTTCTGCAGGTTTCAACAAGTTAACTTTTTCAGACCTTTTTAAGACCATTATGAATGCATTATGAATATAAGACCTATTTCATGATCATAGTGACAAAACAAAAGAATTGGAGGAAAATCACAGTCCCATAATTACAACATTCAACGGAAGAATTGAACATGAAGTACACAGAACTGTGGGTAATAGAATGGTAATAGAATAGCTGTAGTGGTTATTGGTACCATGTTGGTTTCAATTTGTATTTGTTACAGTGTGATCAATACAGACACATTTAAAAGCAAGACTTAAGTTAATGCATCTTCATATAACTAATGCTAACCTCATCATCGAATCATTTTTTAAGACTTGTCAAAAGCATATTTAAAACAATTTAAGACCTAAAATTCAGATTATTGGATTTTAGACTTAAAAGAACCTGCAGAAACACTGTAATTTGCAATGTCCATCCTAAATTGGCCTTGAAAATACATAAAACTCAACAACAAATACACAAGAGACAGTACACAATCACAAACATAAAAATTAAATTGTACATTATAGCACAAAACTCAGAACTCAACAAGCAAATAGACAGAACAAAATGAAGCACAAACTATAACACCGTCAAACTAGAAGCACTAGATTATTTATGACTGCATCACTGATCCCTCTTCAAAAACATGTTCTTAGATAACATTTTGTCACATAGCACTGTTTATGTGCTTTACAAATATGCACACACATGTCCTCTAGGGGGCAGACTGAATCTGATACACACAGATCCACCAGGGATTAAATGTACAGAAGCATCCTGAAGCCTCCTCTATCTCACTGGATCCACACTCACAGAAGGAATAAAAGATGTACTGAAGTAATGTGCATTTCAAATGTGGCTCTGAAGACGTCCTTTAAGCTTCTCGTATTAGCTGTAAAGTATTTGTGGAGTAAAGTTTATCTGAGATGAACTGAGACCGACTGTTTCTTTCAGATTTGAACAGGAGAGCTGCATGTGGTGAGCCTGCCTGCACGGCCTGGCATGATGGTCAGCAGAGGCAGGGATTCCACCTAATGATGCTTTTTAGGGCCGTCTGCTATCTCTGCGTGTCACCTTTCACACCAGTCATTACTCTCCTCCACACACACACAAACACACACACCTCATCGGCCAATGGTGTCTCCGGATAATTGAAGCCGGAAAAAAAAGTTATAAAGTCACAAGGCTGAAAATAATTTAGCCTGTTTGCTGGCAACAGGCCAGGGAACTCTAATACATAACAACACACAACCATATAACACCCTCTTCCCATTTCCTTCCTCTTTTCTTGCTACTTTCAACGTCTCTTGCTTCCTATTTCCATCGTTTCCCCTGGTGCGCATGAGGCTCAGCAGGCTAACTGAAATGCACAAATAGTGTAATTGCTTTTTCTGTTGTTGCCATAATCTGTCCCGCTAAGAAAAGTGATGAGGAGAGAAGTCCCCCCCTCCCTTTTAAAGCAGCTTTACAGCTAGGTCAGGGCACTGGGAAATTAATCTCTTTTGTTAAGCTCAGGGTATCGCCACCATCCCAGCAGGTGACAGCCATGCTTCATAATCTCTATTGGCAGCAAAATCAACTTCCAGGCAAGTGTGTGTGTGCCTGTGTGTGTGTGTGTGACTGTGTATGAAGACAGTGTAAACGGGCAGTATATGCATGTTTGAAAAAGTAAGTGGGAGAGAGTGGATGATCTTACAGTGAGAATAATTATGTGTTTCAGTATAACTTTCAAATAACACACACAGGATAAAGTGTGTGTAGAAGTGCACTGTGTGTGTCTGTGAGTCTGGTTTCTATTTATGTTTGTAAAGAGACAATATGTAAGTTCTGCTGCCACGGGTATCTGTCACATTAAAACAATAACAAAAGACGTAGATTGATGACTTTGTGAAAGAGCATGGGATCATGGGAGTGGTTTCCTTCATTGTTAAGCAATCACCATTTTTGATTAAAACCTATCTGACATGACTCAAGCAGAAATTATGTTCTCAGATGACATAATATGGTAAGTTTTATTTACATTATGTTGTTCATGTCACGTTTGCTGACTTCCTTCTTCGCTCTCTGATGTAACCAACATATTTCATGTTTTCCAAAAGGTTAACTAGCAACTAGGACTTTACAATGCAATATTATCAGAAATCACAATATGACCAAGTGCAATGTCCAAATCACAGAAGACTGAATTTTTTGATAAAGCAAAATAAAGATGTCAAAACAGCATTATAATGAAGTACTGCAGTGCTGCAGAGAGGCCTTGGCCTACAAACCTTGTTCTCCAGGTGTAAGACAACACGTTTGTTTGATACAGACTGCAACAAATACCACCATGATTTTAATAGCTTTTTCAGTGAAAATGAAAAATGTGATGCAAAATGATCATTCCCACAAATCATGAATCATACAGCAACCACAACATCTATCAAAATAATCGCAAAATGATTTTTTTTTATCATATCATATATGCCATACAAGTAGCGAGTAGGAACTGCACCATTATCTTGAATAAATGATGTATTTTTCTGGTTCATTCTTGGAAACATTTGGGATAATGTACGTACACACCTCAACAAAATACATATGTCTTGCGTTTTTAGACATTTTGAAAGACCAGTGTGTGTGTGTGTCTACGGTGGCCGTGAAACTTGCACACAACGTGAAAGCCAGTGTTTGGTTTGTCCGCTCTGGACTACTGTGGAAACATGGTGGTGCAACATGGCAGACTCCATGAAGAGGACCTGTGGCCTAAAAACATCTTGTTCTAAGGTGACGAAAACACTATGTTTCTTATTTTCTGGTGATTATACACTTATGAAAACATTTATGGGAATATTACATTCTAAATCCTCACTTAAAGTTGAATGCAGAAATGTTATATATTTTAGCTTTAAATTAGAGCCAGACTGACATATCAGCTGATCAGTATTATCAGCCTGATATTGGCCTATCACAGTTGTATTGGTGGGGTGGCTTTGGCCCAAGAGATAGTGTTCCTGGGCAAAATACTGAACTCCAGGTTGCCCCCCGGTGGCTGTTCCATCAGTGTGTGAATGTGTGTGTGCTTGTGTGAGAATGGGACCAGTAGTTGTTAAGGCGCTTTGAGTAGTTGATGGACTAAAGAGCGCTATATAAATACAACTCCATCTGAGGGATCATTGCAAAAACTGTGTTTACATATATTATATATTCTGTATATGAATTACGTATATTCTGTGTAAAGAATATGGGCCGGTATATCAATATCAGAATTCTTTTTTACTCCTTAATATCGACATCGGCCATAAAAATCAAGTATCAGTTGCTCTCTACTATAAATATCTAAAAACAAACAGATATGCTTATCCGCCCACTGCTGGAGACTTTTGTGCAGCTTTCTCCTCATTTCATTTTCATCTGAACACACAGAGTGTAAATAAGGCCGGTGCAATTTGTGCTAAAATCTGTCACAGTGTGAGAAGAAGAAAAGATGCAAGAGGAAAAAATAAATAATAGAGCCTGCAGTCAGTGGCTTCACTGAGGCAAAAACGGTTGGGAGGAAAAACAACAAATTGAAGTCTCAGGAGGAAGCTGTTCATACCTGTCTGGGTTATGAGGGTCTGTGTATCTGAAGTAATACCAAGCCGAGTCCACAAATGTGTCCATGGTGTCCGTCTCCCTCCTCGCTGGGCCCTTACACCTGACACAGGAGACAAAGGGAGTTGGCAAAGGCAGCTCAAAAATCAATATTAGGCTGACAAATTATAACACGAACAAATGAACGATCCTTGTTTGTATGCTTAGTGAAACAGCACATTGAGTGATTCTTGCGTGTGCATGTGTGTGCGTCTCCATCTGGCTGTGGGGGTCAGGTCCCTGTAGAGAAGCACAGCTGAAGCCACGCTGGCACCACAGCTCTGTTCCTGTGCCCTGACTAACAGGCTGTGCTAACAGGGAGTGAACTGGCAGGGCCGAACACATGATTGTGTGTTTGTGTTGGAAATGCCACCCCGTGCCCCACTCTGTCCAAGCCAAACAGCACTCTGGGACGTGATGCGAATCTGCCAACATCACATTCACAGTGGAGGAGAGGACATCCGCAAAAACACAGGGATAGAGAGCTTTCTGTTGCTTTTTTTTTTTTTATTTAAAGCACTTAATGGAACAGTGAAAGCATCTGCCTTTAACTTTATAATGAGTCTCAATAGAGTTAAAATCAGTGTCCCAGAAAGATAAATGGAAGCTCTGAGCTTTACTACGTGCAACAGAGCACACATCGTCTCCTGGACCTTATGGGATGTCTCTGTTTAGTCTAACCGCCTCTTTTCTTTTTAATCTCACACTCACAAACAAAGAGACATACACACATCGAGAGAGGCAAAACCCCTCGACCATCTACCATACTGGTCTATAATAAGGCTGAGATGATGAGGTAAGAGCTGAAGGTTGCCTAGCAACAAGACTAAGGTGTAGCAAGGTTAATATTTGGAAGCCAGGTGTTATTTCAAATGATGAAAACCCAGCAGTATAACGAAGCACCTTCCATCACAAAAGCAGCCAAAAATAGAAATTGCAGAAAGGAAATTAAAAATATTGCCAGAGCAAGTGAGAGTTCTCACCTCCTCTTTCACACCAGAGCGACCAATCGGAGGCCAGATTGTGGTCATTTGACACACAGCTGGTACAGTCAGGCTGCTGAGGATCAGGTGAGACAACACGCAGACGTACTCCGTCTGGAGAAGGCCTTTCTCTAAGCCATGAAAGGAGCCCGAGGACAAAAGTAGGCAACTAAATCTGAGGCAACCTGTATGCACGAGTGTGTGAAGTGTGAGTGTGTGTTTGCAGGATGAGCCAAAAAGAGCCAAAAGGCTCTCAAACAGATGAGGCAAGAGAGGCAGCTGTCCACTTCACCAAGGCTCTCTTCTCATGGAAAATAGCCCTCCATCTGTGTGTCTGAGCGACTGCCTGCAAATGTGTGTGTGTGTGTGTGTGTTAACTAGGTGGTCTATCTCTTCAGAAGTGGCAAGTTACTAAATACAAATAGAGTTTTCAGGTATCTGTATATTTTCTGACTACTTTTTACTTTTACTCACAACATTTTAACACAAATATCAGTACTTCCTACTCGGTACATTTTAAAAACAGGCTCATTATTTAAGTTTTAATGCATTTGAGGGCAATTATCGATTATTTTTTATTTGCATCACTTCGCAACACTTTCCCATCATTTAAACCTAAACAGCACTTAGAAAAGACATTCCTGAGTATATCTATTAGTGTATATCAAACACAACAGACATAACAAGATGAAAAAAGATGAAACAGACAAGAGAAGGAGACTGAAAATTACGCTCAGTTATCTTTGCACAGAACCAGTCAGTAGTAATGTCCTTCAGAGGACTGCTTCATATTTTTAGACTTTGAGTACATTTCAGAGCCTGAGTTAACAAGTTCAATTAGTACTTCTGCTTTTACCCAGGGACTTCAAGAGATGAGAATTAAGACTTTTTAGGACCTTTTTTATTAGAAAGCGAGTAGCTCCTAAATGAAACTGCTCACAAAAAGGTCTGTGGATGATCTTGAGTAACCAGGTCATCCACTGGTTTTGAATTTTTCAAATGTATTTTTGTTGCTTTGAGCGGCACAAACTGTGCCATTTAGTCCAATTATTTTGGAGAGAAGGCAGACATTTCTACAGCCGATATCTCCAAACCTAGCCAGCTCACACCAAAAAAACATCTAGATGGATAAATAGCACTGAAATGTCCCTTTACAAAAAACACGTTAACGCAAGGTGTTAGATAACATATCCAGATACAGATCCCATTTTAATACCAGGTGTAAAGGGTGTTATAGTTCCTAATTCTTCTTGATATAAACAGCCATAGTTTTTTGTTTTTAATGTACCACATGAAGATCATATGGTCAAACTTAAATAATGTATTTAAAATGTAATGCTGATATGCCAACTTATTCTACCTGTTGATTGAGAACAACAAACACTGTGAGAATCACCAGTCAGCAGTTTTCATTCACTTTTGTTTTAATATTGAAATTGAGACACTTCTACAAAAGTAACATTAACTTCAAAATCCAATCAATGTTTAAGACTTTAAGACTGAAATAGTATTTTACATTTTAAGACCTAAAATTCAGATGATCAGATTTTAATGGACTTTAACTTTAAAGACAACCAGTAATTTTTAACACAAGTATCTGTTCCTCTACTTGAGTACAGAATATGCACACTTTCGCCACCTCTCTCTCTTTTTACCTGTGAGTTCATGGAACAACAAACACTCTCATGCACGCCTCCTCCTGGCCAAGCTGAGCCCACTAAGAGCTCAGTTGGCAGGCCAATTTACAGCACTGCAGAGGGCCAGGGGATGCAATGAGCACACAGGAAATGACTTCCTGAAGGACAAATAAAACCATTGCTCGTCTGCGTTGCTCTCAAACTTTAATTGGACATGGTCGATGAATGAAGAGGACAGATTTTCACTGACACTTTACAACGGAGGGGAGATGGGAAGAGAAGAGATAACGGCGTCTGGGCGATTACAGCCATCAATCACAGCTGATGGGAGGAATTATAGTAGCTTTGTGGAAGTGAGTGAACACGAGCTGATGACTTGTGCCATCTGCGAGTGAGCAGGCCATTGTTTTAATCAACACGGTGCCATGACGGTGATTAGTCTTATTCAGAGAGGAATTCCCATGCCATGTTAGCAGCGAAGGACTGTGGAGACACCGGCTGAGTCGGCATTCTCAAACATTTTCTCATTCACTGAGATCACTCCTCGTTGCTGAGTGTATGTGTGTGTAATTACACCTGCGTACGGCCGGTAAATGTGTGTGCATGTGCAGTGTTTGTGTGCGTGTCTCTGGAGGCACAGCTGGCTTACGTAACTTCCATCATCATCTCATGCTGCTCCTGTCACAGATGCCACTCATTACATAACCCCGTCAGAACTAAAGTATTAATCACACAATTCGCAGCTCACTCTCAGCACTGCTCCGTGTTCCTGTAAAGCTGTCAGTCCTCTCAGCCTGCCCGCCTGACTGACAGGGGGCTCATATTGTCGAAATACAGGACATACAGAGGAGAGGAGAGGAGAGGAGAGGAGAGGAGAGGAGAGGAGAGGAGAGGAGAGGAGAGGAGAGGAGAGGAGAGGAGAGGCTGTCAGTCACAGGAGACGGTTTGCCCATAATTCAATTCTCACTCCATAAACACCATAATGGACAGGATCATTTCCCCAATTGCTTATGTTGTGCCAAAATGAAATAACACGTCCTCCGCACTTTTCATCAGCCCTTGCATCCTATTTACAACATCACACAGCTGAGTGGGGCTGATCTGCTCATGCTTCATTGCTGCGGGAGGTGGTGACTCGCTCAGGGGTATTTTAGCATGGGCGTTTGCTTGCTGTGCAAGGCTTTTCAAAAACTTAGGATCTTGTTTAGGGAAATTTAAACACTCAAACTTAGACAAAATAACTCTGCTCTAATTTGTCTAAATAATTTGTTTACGTCACAGTGCTTGAAAATAAGGATGTTCCATTGTTCTGGAGACAACAGGTCTCATTCATCAATTTCTTTGTAAGTTTTTTCTTAAATTTGTTCTTGAGAAAGGAAGAAAAATCTAAGCCAGAGTTATGAAGGTGTTCTTAAACTGCAGAATTGTTCATATCTGTGTTCTTCTGAATCTCATCGTCTTCTTAAGTGCCAGTTGTTCTTAAATAGCATAGGTATGGCATAGGGCATGAGACTGCAGGGACATGCACACACAGAAACCACACACAGACAAGTCAGGAGAATCTCAACGTGTTTCTGTGGAATTAGTACAATTTGATGGTACATTTAATCTACATCTACAAACACCATGTACGTAAAAACCTAATTGCAGGTGATTATTTTAGTTAACAAGTGCTCTCTTCTTTAACATGTTCATGTGTTTGTAAGTGACTTAATGCTTAGTTTGTATTCAGAATGTAAACATTTGTTTTTTTGCAGTACAGACCAAAATGTCATTACAATGGTTTTATTTTTATCATTAATTTACAGATTAACTTGATCTCGGACGCTGTCCTGGACAAGCCCACAAACTAATACACATTAAGAAAATGATGGTATGCACTGAAACCTGTTTGTCACACTGTTACACTGTAAAGTCTAAATAATAATTTACTATAAAGACCACAATGCCTTGTAAAATATTGAAAATTATTGAAAAATATTAGAAATGATATAAATATTTTTGTTATTTAAATCCTATAATGTAATACAACTGTGGAATTGAAGAAAACACAATAACCAATCATTTTGCACAAATATGCACAAATATATAAGTGTCCTCTTGGAGATTCTGTTCTTAACCAAGAACAAATCTTAAATTAAAAAAACACTGATGAATGACAAAATCTTTGTGAAAACTGCGTAAGTGAGGTTTAAGTAGAAATTTTTTTCTTAAGAACAGAATGAGGCCCAATAAAAATAGCATCTGGAACACAACGATATAGTTGTGAGAAATTAAATTATTACATTTATGTTTCACAGAATATACTGTATATCATTTTAACTGACAGGTGTTAAAATTCAAAAAATGTGAGGTGGCACCAGAACAAGCTCTATGCTAACAACATTACCAAACAAGAAACAGTATCTGTGCCAATGACTACAAGAAAAATTAAACCTGATTGTGTCCAAACGCCTAGGGTGATTTCAGTTTTTTATTTGGATGTAAGTGGAGGGAACGTCCACGGTGGACCAGAGCGAGTGACGAAGTGATGCAAGCTGCTGAAACAAAGTTAATAAACTGTATTTATCATGTAAAAAGAAAAAAGTCAGTTTGGAACAATGGTTGTTAAGTCTTGAACAGTTGAAGGCATCAAGACAGTTATGGGACCCTGAGGAAAAAAAATAATTTCGAGCCCTGCTTCCCAATCCTTTTGCTTTATGACCCCTAAAATTAAGGAATGTCTTCATGTGACCAGTTGTCACAAGCTGCATACGAGAACGATTTTACCTTCTAACCTTTTTGTGTTATCTGGGGGTTTTTGATCACTTTTAACGGTATAGAGAGATTTTATGTGCGGGTTCCTGTGGTGTACTTTGCAAATTCACACTATTCTGATCAACAAGTGCAGTAACATGTCAAGGAACTCGGTAATGTGCCAACAAAGGCAGTGAAGAAGACTGCGATCCAGTAAAAATGTAAACAATGCAGGTTTTAAACACTTTTGAGACAAATCAGCTTTGCAAATGTTTTTTGAGGAAGGAAATAAATTCACCGTGTTTATTAGACCTCAATGATTCATACAATGCGTCTTGGTGAGAAATGCTCAATGTAAACAGAAACTTGGTTTACAGGAAAACTCCACAGGTCTGATTTAAATGGTGTCTTGGCCAGCTCACACACCAGATGTCTAACTTATTTCAAGCAGTGAAACCAGCATATATTCTACCTCACACATATGACTGATACAAACACAAACATGTCAAAGGAGATTGATAAGACAGAGAACTGATGAATGTTGTTCAGGCTCACATAAAACGATATTGTGAACATTACTCTCCAGGCTGGCAATTATTTTTCAACGAGGAAAGTTACCATGGCTTTTTGCCCTGTAGGCTGACACTGTTGTGTGTTTTGTCAGCTGACAATCACATGGTTACTGCAGCTGGCTGACAGACACACCAACAAGACTGCTGCACCCACTGTTTTATCTGAGTTATTTTTAATTGATTTGAAAAGATAAAACCAAGAAAATAAACAAAAATTACTTCATGTTGGGTCCCCGCACACACACTGCATACTTCTCCTCAAAATGTTATTGGACATAATGGATCAAATTCTGGCAATTGCTACTTACAGCAACTTTTCCAATGACTGTGTATGGCATACTTTCTGGTTCAGTGTGCATCATTTGATGATCTCATGTTGCAATACGCCACGCGACTCAGGAACCAAGAACTGGTTTCAGAAGAGAACTGGTTCAAAATTGTCCAGTCTTACAGAATCGTATGCCTCTGAGCAAAACACTTCCTTTTATAGATTCTGGGATGTTTTTTCTGACAGTTGTGCAAAACAATGACGTCAAATTCATGCATCTACACTGCTGAAAACCTGCAACGAGAAGGAGGCCTGACAGAGAGGTAGAAACAGTCCAAAGTGTGGCTTCATGTAAGACTGGAAACACCAGCAACATGCTGAAACATTTTTCTACAAGACATAGGATAAAATTTCAGGAGTGCCATGTATGTGACACTCAGAACACAGAAGTGCTACAGGAACACGTTCCACATTAAAGGGTAGTTAAACAATGGATATCCTGCACACCTGAGTCACAGGTCGCCTTTTTTCTACTCTGTTGCTACACTGTTTTCAGACTCAGATGATAAAACAGTCGCACTGATGCCGAAAACATGTGTTGGGCTATTTTGTTTCCGCACAGAAAATTGATCAACAAGGGAATCAAAAAAGAATCAGGTCGATAAGCTGAATCGATAATGGCATTGGTATCAATAAAATCTTTCTGTCCCTACATGCTGCCACTACACCAAAATGGCTTCACAACCCAGCACATGAAGAGAGCGTGCCTGTACCCATTAATATTGTATCTTGAGCGAGTCTTTTGTGTTTTATGTGCATCATTTGTGTATTTCTGCATGTATTTTAATATTAGCAGAGAGAGCCCACCACCATCACAAGAAAACGGTATGAATTACAGAATAAAAAACATTGATTGGCTATTAGTTACAACAGTGTTGACTCTTTACTGTCCCTGGAGAAGGGGCAATATGGGAGATCATTTATAGTCGCAATTAGCTCCTGCAAAAGTTTATGGCATTTTATATAATAACCATAATAAGGGTTTTCTTCAGGATTTAAACTGATGATGATACCACAAGAGAGGACCATATAGATGGAGCATACAGATCTGTTTGTGTGAGATGTTCCAATAAAACAGAAACATCTTACTGTTCTCACCTGGGACAGGTGCAGTTGACCCAGTCATGCGCAGCCTCTAGTGGCGATGCACCTTTTCCAGTGAGAGACGGCAGCTTTGGTAATGTAACTGGTAACTCCTCCTCGGGGACAGGAACCGGACCACAAGACCCACAATGCACCACAGGGATGGGTGTGCCCCAGTACCGCTGCCTTGATATCAACCAGTCTCTGAGCTTGGAGCTGGTGAGGTGGCCTCCAACTTTCTGCTCTCTGGCCTTATGGGTAATGGAGTCAAATGCCTGCTGTCTGGTGAGGCCTGAGAACTACAGAAACACAGAAGAGAATTCAAAATATGCCACAGCTTAATGTCTTCATTACTGTGGCAGGCTACTCTTTAAAAACTGAGTGAAGATGCTGGTATCCATTGGTATCAACATATCATAGCTAGGCTGACATGAAGGGGGCTAAATAAGTTACATTTTGACAAGTTAAAAACTGGCATGGCCATTTTCAAAGGGGTCCCTTGACCTCTCACCTCAAGATATCTGAATGAAAATGGGTTACCCTAGAGTCTCCCTTTTACAGACCACGTCACGCTAATATCATGCAGTTTGGGGCAAACATGTACACAGTGTTATTTTAATCTATTCTATTTGAATATTCCTACATACTGAATTGGATATGACTAGAAAGCTGAGACCATTATGGATTCAATGAGCCCAAAACAATCTTGATTTGATTCTGACAATAAGTCGGTCTCTGAGCAATCCCAAGAACAGAAGTCCTTGGCATCCACTCGCTAAAAAATGCAATTCTTATGGAAATTTCCAAAAGTCTTTGATACTAAATTACAGCATGAATTTTTCAGTGGAGTTCCTCAATGTCTTAGAGTCTCAATGTAGTTATTTTGAAGGGATTTTGTCAATTTTTGTCATTGTCACAGTGGTAAAAAATGGTTGTATTTTGCGTAAAATCTGCGTAGTAGGTGGTATCAAACCAAAAATAGCCACAGTAGTCTTCCATCATATTGTCAAGGCCTTATACACTCTTAACTTTCAAATTTTGAATACACACCATTTATCGCAGATTTATGATTTATGACATTAATCTTCAATGTTTCCAGCTTTCAGATGACATACACCACTTCTATATGGAATAGATACTGTTGACCTGCTGTCTGTCCCTAAAGATTCCCTGTCCCCCCCTAGAAAAGACAAAAACGGGTTTATGGTTGGGAGGGGTGGAGTGGAAGAGGTTAATGACTTTATCAGCTGTCCGATCATGATAAACGGTGCTGACCTCATCAGAATTGATCAGAGTTTGTGTCCCATCATCCTCACTTCTCAGCACAGTGGTCCAGCTAAGGTTTAGAGCTGTGGCCACGGACAGATCCTCCTCACTGCTGTCCGGGATACCTGTCAGACAACAGGTGCAGCACAAACATGTAACAGTAAAGACACATGGACTTACAAAGATGCACATAACTGATCTCTTGAGAGAATAAAACAACACCCCTGTGGTTATGTTAAGCATGTTGTGATATGACTAATCGTTAGCAATCCCTCGGGTTCTGCCTTCAGCTCTCTGTGAGACAAACACCCACTGGTTTATACAGTAAAGAGTCCAATTTTAAAACACAAGCATCTTTTACACAAAAGTGTTCCTCAAGAGGAAAATTTTCTTGTTTGTTCATCTATAATATCAGCTCATAAATGCATACAAATTACTTTCTTACTCACCAGCTTTCTAGGCGATTGTGAAACCCACCTACACACCAATAACTCACCAATCACGGTATCCAGATAACCATCAAACGCCTCCTTGTGCGAGATGACCAGGGGAACCTCATGGCCGTTGAACAAGTTGCGAGCGGTGATCTCTGTCAGGGAGTCTGGAGAGCAGAGGGCAGGAGGTGTGAGAGAGGCACTGCTGCTTCCCCCGGCAGCTCATTATCAACAATCATTTGCCACTGAGACACAGAAAACCTCCAGGGAATCCCAATTAACATACACACAGTCCACTGCAGCGACTACATCCATACTGTGACATTCCCCAAACATGCATCCATACTGGAATATAAGTAGAAAAACACAGTAAAAATCTTTAAAACCAGAAAACATGTAGGAGGACTGATTTTTCATGATTGCATGATTTTGTTAATTAGGCACTGCTCAATAAAGACCACACATATGATGCAAAGGATCAAAACCTTTTCAAGTGGTGAAATCTAGGTGTAAATGATCAAGTCAAAAGGAATAAATGATGTTGCTGAAATCTACATGTGTATGTTTCCTGTTCACCTCTGCCAGGCTGAAAGGCTTTCTCCAGGGCTGAGCGGACAGAGCTGCTCCCGTGCAGCAGTCTGTGGGAGGGCAGGATGGCCAGGTAAGCCGCTCCGAACACCGTCTCTGGGGAGGAGCTGTAGGCTGACAGGGTGTCCCCCGTCTCCTCCCCGTTCACCTGGGAGAAGAGAGAAGAGGCATGTGGGAACCTCTTAGCGTCCATGTGTCAACAGCCTCCCTGCAGCCGAATGCAGTGAGGAGGACCTGCTGACTCCTCAGACTGTCACACAAGATGTTTTATGTTAAAATATCGTGTCTACCATGTATGTTAACCACATTACAGGGTGTGTTTTCTGTTATTTTAAGGTACTGAATTGCAGTTTTAGGCATAGAAGCATCTGTGATTTTGTAATACTGATTATATTTTTTTATATTTTGGTGCTGACACAATCCAATCATCAATCACAATTACCTCTGCCAAGACGCTAACGTTTTCTGTGCTGTTTGTCTGTTTGTCAGCAGGATTATGGAAAAACTACTGGTTGAATATAAGGTTTGTTTATTTATTAAGTAAAAGCCTCACATATTGGCCAGGTACATAAAGCATGGCTTTATTTTTTGTGTCAAATACTTCTGGATTTTAGCCACATTATTGGACTAATTACTTCCAATCCTGTGGTATAGCAGGTCTCAGTTTTCATTTACTCAGTAAAATATCTCAATATTTTCTGGATGGAGTAAATGTAGCATGCTAGGGCACAAAACTCTGATTGTGAACATAGTAGAAATTACACCTGTTAAACATCAGTAACACATTGGATGCATTAAACACCTATTCAGTCACAGAGTGCTTACCTAGCACATACGCCCAAAACGTTTTTTAACTTCCTGATTTACCTCTTTAGTATGTGCAAGGACACAAAAAAAATAAAAATAAATAAATGTTGTGCTGTGATGTTAGCATTTAGGTCAAAGCACCACTGTGTTTAAGAACAAGTAAGTTACTAGTATGTCTTTGTTTTTAATGAGCATGAAGCATATCCTTATATGTTTGACCGTACTTTTTATTCACTGGACTTAAATTCAACTTAATACTTGCACAATACTGTCTTTGTATTGTGTACACTGTAGCACTGAGTGAACCCCTGTGTACTAAGTATTGCACTGTATGTGGAGAGAATGACAATAAATTACCATGTGAGCAGTTAATTAGCTGTTTTTGTATTCTGATTAATTAATCTTGTAATGTGTACCCTGAACCGTGAACCTCCAGCCCCACAGAGATGTTAGCATGGCTGTAGATGCTTACTCTTGCCTCTCTGTCAGACAGACCAAGTAAAGCTGCTTTAAGACATCAACTGTGCCTTATGAAGGGCATTGGTCACAATTGTAAAAAATTTAAAACATAAAATGACAAACAAGCTGATGAATTGTCAGTTGGACTGTGAGATGAAAGCAACATGTGCTGTATTTAGCTCTTTGATACATACGATTGAAATAGGGCTACAATGTCTTTAATCCTATAATTATTTATGGGTGAGACAACCATTGTAAGGGGCTCTGGAGAAATTAGTGTATGTCATGTTGTAGAAGTACTAATGCATATCTTCAGCCCCCTGGAGAGATAATTCAGTGAAGAGTTCCTGTGACGGCATATGATGAGGCAACATAAAACAAGCCACCACCCAATTAACGTAATGATCCCTGCTTTGAACTTAAATTCTGCATTCTGTCACATGAAAAAGACACAAAAATACACTAAAGCACTCTACATCCTCTAACCTTCTTACCTCTAGAAATATGAGGACTTTTTAAATTAAGGGACTGACTTGAGTGACAATTTTTCTGATTCTTTTTCAAGGAGAGAGGTTTAATAAGGGTGCTCATAGGGCTCTCAGCAGGCTTTTTGCCACTCCTCAGTTTGAAACAACAGACATGTGGAGAACTGCAAATATGGCTCTCAGACGGCTCAATAGATACTAATCTGTGACATCATCTGTTTGGTTAAATTGCCACTTGCAGATGGAGGCACCCGCTGAATGTGAACAACAAAGTGAAGATTTGTATGTTTTGGTACATGATGTTTAATAGAAATATATAAATAACAGAAGAATCCAAAATAAAGCAAGCAATCAGTGCTTGGGAAGAAAGAGATGAAAAACAGAGGCTGGGAATGGAGAGCGACTGGGAAAACACTTGGTGGAAAATGGTTGAGATTGAAAGAACATGAGAATGATGAATGAATAAAAAGCGAGCAGGGGGGGAAGGGAGTTAAGATTCACCTTGAGTTTGAAATCAAAGTAGCAGCCGGTGCATTCTCCGATCCAGTTTGCCTGCATGGCTTTGACTCCGTACCACTCAGGAAGATCATCCAAAGCATCCAGGAGGGGCTGGAGGAGGGAAACAGAAACAGAGATGCAAGTTTGCTGCAAACACAAAAATCATTCTGAATTTCATGCCTGCAACACATTTAAAAAAAAGTTGGGACAGCAGCAACAAAAGACTGAGAAAATTGTGAAATGCTCAAAAAACACCTGTTTGGAACATTTGACAGCTAAACAGATTTATTAGAAACAAGTGATCATCACTGGGTATGAAAGGGGCATCCTCAGAAGGCTCAGTCATGCACATGCATGGATAGGGCGAGGTTCATCACTTTGTGGGAAAATAGTCCAACAGTTTAGGAACAACATTTCTCGACACAAAATTGCAAGGAATTTAGGGATTATCACCATTTACAGTCAATGATATCTGGGGCAAGGCTGAATGTGTACAGTGAATGTACATGACCTTTGACCCCTCAGGCAGCACTGCATTAAAAAAACCCAAAACCTATAAAGGATACTACTGCATGGGTTGGGGAACACTTCAAACAACTTCATCAAACAATTGCTGGTACCGTTTGTTGCTGCATATAAAGCTGACTTCTCTGAGCCCGAGCTCATCTGAAATGGACGGGGGCAAAGTGGAAAAGTGTGCTGTGGTCTGACAAGTCCACATTTCAGATTGTTTTTGGAAATCATGGACGTTGTGACCTCTAGGCTAAAGAGGAAAAGGACCATCCAGAGCTTAACCAGTGCTAACTTCAAAAGCCAGCATCTGTAATGGTATGGGGGTGTGTTAGTGCTCATGGCATCATGGGTAAGAGGCACATACAGATTTCGGCGCTACATATGCTACCATCCAGACAATGTCATTTTCAGAGATGTCCCTGCTTATTTCAGTAAGACAATGCAGGACACATTCTGCATGTGTTACTGAGCATGACTTTGGAATGGGAAAGAATCCCACTTTTACAACTTCAACAGTTAGTGTCCTCAGTTCCCAAACGCTCACTGAGTATTGTTAACAGAGGAGATGGTAAGATGGTCAGTTATTTAGAACATATTGCAGGCAACCAATTCAGAATAAGTGCATATTAAAATAAAAAACAACAATAATAATAAAGTTTAGCAGTTTCAATAATTAAAGTCTTGGCTTCCTACTGTATTCAACTGAATACCGGTAAAAAAGTATGAGCAAATCATTATTATGTTTTCAATTACATTTACTCAGCATCTCAACTTTTTTGGAATTGAGTTTTGTACTTTGCACAAGTTTGGAAAGAGCAAATTTTCCTCTTCACTGAAGAAAATAGTTTTTGTAAGGGGGCAATCCTCATAAGTATGTGGATGTCTACAGCACTGTAGCATAATGCAATTGACTCCAGCTCAGTGTGGCCTCTTTCAAAGCCTAGCCAATTTATTTTGACAAAGCAGCAGAGCCGACCAGGTCACATTATGCAGACAAAGAGGGATTTTCAAAAATCCTGACCTCCTCTCGCCCTACTTTCCTTGATATCACAAAGCAATCGCCTATAAAGCATGCTTACACACACACACACACACACACACACACACACACACACACACACACACACACACACACACACACACACACACACATAACAACAGTTATTCTGCATGATTAAAGGAAGCTATGCATATCAACAAGGCTCAGGCCAAAAAGCCACATCTGGGCTGAGGCCAGAGATGTTATAACTCTCCATTTCCTTTTCAGTCTGTCACAATCTATTACCCACAATCCCCCTCGCTGTGCCGCTCAGCATGCAGTATCTCATCACAGTGATACTGATACAAACATAAACACTGGCTATAGTCATCACTAGCATGACTGTGGGGTGTGTCAGCTATGGATTTTCTCCAGAGGGAGAGAAGAGACGTAAATCCCAGTGAATCTGTGTCAGCACGATGGAGGGAGACTCTCAGAGGAGACGCAGCTCAACAAATATGTTACCAGCGACAAGGAGAAAGCAGGATACAAATGACGGACAACTAAGGCATCAAATGTTTTTACTTTGCTGGATTAGAAAATACAGTTTGGCACAGGAGCAGGAGTAAATGAAAGACGTACAGCAAGGACAGGAGTCTCCATGGCAACTTCAGAAAAAAAGCATGGTATAGCAATAACCAAGGATTGTGTGTGTTCGAGAGAAAGAGACATCGAGTGCACTTCTGACAGAGACATTATACAATGCAGCTATAAAAACCCCCCATGCATTCCCAGGCTGATTCAGGGAATTGAACCAGCAACCTCCACGTCACAAGTTGTTTGTGGATAAGTGGACAGCTCAGATTTTTTAAGTGGGGTTGTCTGAGGTACTTATCTGTACTTAGTGTGCTACCTACAGTAAGATGGCAGGTTGGCAAACCCCCAGTTTGGAGAGGCAGCAGGAGTAGCAGTGTATGAAGGTAAGCTATGCGCTGCTGTGGACAGGGTCTGCAGCAAAACATATTTTAGCCACTTAAAAAAACATCCTAAAAAAAAAACTCAATATCAGTTTGAGTGTATGCTAGATTTAGAATGCTTTCACTGCATTGCCATCAGATATGCAAAACCACAGTTACATAAGCCAAATATTGCCCTCTCCAAACCAAACAAACTCCACCGGCAAAAAGTCATTTTACCTTGCAGAACATGTGGGTTGCTGATCTACCACAGCTTCTTACAACAGGACTCCTGTTGCTTCTTCAAACTGGGAGCATGCCGCCCACCATCTACTGGGGGTAATACACTGACTGTTGATAAGTAACTCATACAACCCCGTTTCGAATAATCCAAACCGTCCCTTTAATTTTTGCACGATATCAGAGAATCAGTCAACTCAGCGGAGTGGAAGGATTCAAGGGTCTGGAACCTGTGAAGTTAATGTATCTTAACGACAGAAAACACCTCTAAAAGCTGTGCTGATATTTGAGCAACATTATAGTTGAAGAACACTCTGAACTCGCAGTGAATCATTTAGATGTCAGTGCAGCATTAATAGACAGGCAGTGTGTGTGCCTGAGTGCAACAAGTGTGATTATGCATGAAATTGAAAACTCTGCTGCTGCCATGTGATCATCATCATCCATGCTCCACTTCAAAAAAAAAAAAAAAATCCATCTTAGTAAATAATATGCAGTCATCTGTGTCCCAGAAGAAACAATATGGTTGCCATTCATGAGGAAACTCTGTCGACACAGCGAGGAACAAACCTGACAGCTGAACTGATGACCGCTGAATAAATATTGTCTGAAGTTAATGTTGTCTAACAGACCACGAACACATGTACAAGCGAGCAGAGAAACGCACATGCAGGAAATCACAGTCCAATTACAGTGCCTTTTATTTGGCACGCTGCAGTTTGACACGGTCCTCCTTTCTCTCCATCTGTCTTTCTCACTTCTTTTCCCTAACACCTTCCTCTTCCTTCCTTCCCACTTCTCTTTTCGTCAGAGAAAATTAGAAATGCAGGAACACATTGTCACAGTAGGCTGCTTCCACCTCCACTCACACCTCTGACATGAACAAGCATGGGCGACTTCAGCGCCGTGGCTAAAACTGGGCGACGCCTGACTGGACAAACTGATTATTTTTTTAAATCAAAAGGGCAAAATTGCAAAATGAATTTGCAAATCATTAAAAGGCAAATAATTGTTTTTGCAAGTTGAAGCCCATTGATTAGAAATGACACATATTTACCATAATTGCCAAACATTTTTAAAAGCACAGAAGATTGTCGATTAATTTCACACCTCCCAGAGGCTTTGGTTTCTATTTTATTTCACTACAGTATGAAAATACACTCACAGAAACTGTCTTTCTTTTGCTTTTGTTCGGCCTCTCCTTCTCACTGCATCAGTTTGACTTACTATTTTGACAGAAACAAGTAGTTGATCAACAGAAAAATAATCTGCAACTATTTTGTTAATCCATTCAAATAAAAAAAGCAGAAACACCCATCTTTTTGGGGGTTTTCTTCTCAAACATGAGCATTTGCTGCTTTTCTCTGATTTATATCACTGTCAGTTGAATGTCTTTGGGTTTTGAACCGCTGTTTGGACAGAACAAGACATCTGAAGATGTCAACTTGGGCTTCAGGAAGATGCAATGAGCGTGTTTTTATTTTCTTCACGTTCACAGACCAAATCAGTCAATAAAATACTCAACAGATTAATCAGTAATTAGAATAATATTACAGCTGCATGCACAGAAACAAGAAATAAGAAATTAAATCAAGAAAAGCCCAAAAACATAATTTAAAAAAAGAAAAGAGAAAAAAAAGGACTCAAGTTAAAGGCTGGGGTAGGCATTGGGTAAATGCTCCATAATAACCTTTCAGCATAATAAAATTCAAGTGCTCTGAGAGAAAACTCGACTTCTAGACTTCTGCTCCTCCCCATGGTTCTGTTTTAATGCCACGGCAGGGGATTTGTATCTCCATTACAACAGGGCTACCTGCTTGAAGGTGTGTCTTTAACTGATACATGATTGTCTTGAGTCAAGTTTTATTTCCTATAAATTCTTTACAATAGAAATCCTCTATTATTTTGTCATTTAAAAGCTTTTTTACGAAGGTTAGCAAAATGTCAATGCAACCAGAGAGGTTGGACATGCTTTGGCCTTACTCTTGCATGACTTAGCACAGCTCAGTGCATTAAAACTGGTAATGAAAATGCAAATCAACATGGCATGTTTTGATTTGGCAGGGACAAAAGTGACAGTGGAAAAGCCTCAGTAGGTCAGTCACAGGTCTGCAATATAGTTGATTGCTGATTCTGTTCATTCCCAGAAGTATTTGACAACCTGGGAATGAAACTCAACAATCAACTGTCATTCATCACCTTCCTGCACCTTTAAATGATGGATTTCTGGTCATTGTCTGCGAGTCAAGTGCTACTTAAAGCGACAGTTCACCCAATAATGAAATTTCACTCAATATTTAGTCACCCCTGTGCTGATGTGAGGATGGGTGAAGATCTCCAGTTCACAAAACACTCCTGGAGCTTCAACTATGAACTATTGCTTTAAATACTTTCAAATAAAAACACTTTTTTCTCCTCAAGGGTCACATACACATACTTACATATTTACCAATGCACATGCATGTGCTGCATGTGTAATGCATGAACTGCCTTTCCTCTGGCTGATTCATATGAGTCCAGAGGGGGTGATTTTGCCCTGCAGCAGCAGACCTGCGCTCTGCTCTGCACTGAAAAGGCGAAGGCTTCTCATCAGCCAGCCAGGCCGCCTGGTGGTATTACCCTGACTCCACTCAGTCAGGAGACGCCAGGCTGCAAACGGTGGTGTCCAGGGGTCTGATTGCAGAACCAGACAGGCAGCGCTGCAGCTGCTGCTACTGAAGTGTCAGCCATGATTGTTATCAGAGGGGTCTGCTGCTCATTTTGGCCCGCATGAAGCTGCTGGCCAGCCATTCAGGCGCCACTTGTCTCTCGCTCACTCACATTCACACACACACACCAAAGGGCCGTACCTTGGCATAGTTAGTAGTCTTGATGAACCATTGTGTGAGCAGCTTCTGCTCCACCAGGGCACCAGACCTCCAGGAGCGACCATTTTCATCCACCTGCTCATCAGCCAGCACTGTCTGATCAACAGGGTCCCAGTTCACCACTGCCTGGATAACACACACACACACACACACAAGTGAGCACACAAATGCAGATGAACACTTAACACACACACAGAGTTAAAATGAAAAAGCAGAGCTTAGGAAGAAGGTTGGATTTAATAGACAGACCAAAGGCTTATTTCAAGGTCGTCCCATTTCATTAAACATAATCAAAGGGCTTCTACCGAGCTCTCCTCTTTTTAGTTCATTCATTTTCCTTCCAGAGTAACGGGTGAGCTGCCGCAATCATTTCTGTTACTGTCAGGGACCTCATACCTAAACCAATCACATTATTTCTTTCAAAAGAAAACCAGGATAAGCCCTTTAGTGCAGAGGCCATTCCTACCTCTTTCTGATACGCCAGCCCCGCTTCAAAGAGCTTGATAAACAGATACTGTGTCCACCTGTAGTAGTCTGGGAGACACGTGGTCACCTCCTGTCGGGAAAAACAGCTGCAAGTCAGCAGTGTGCGTGTGTGTATGTGTATGCGTGTGTGTGGCACAGGAGAGCAAACAAGATCTAAAACTCTCAGTTCTTCTTCACTTGTTACTCACTCGGTCCCAGTTGAAGCAGAGGCCGAGGCTGTCCAGCTGCTCTCGCATGGACTGAATGTTACTGAGGAAAAGACACACAGAGCAGCAACGATAACATTTGTATAAACAATGAGTGCTAATTAGGGACAGGAATTGATAAGATTTTATTGATGCCAGTGCCATTGTTAATTCTGCTTATCAGTCAGATTCTTTATTGATTCTCTTATTGATTCCTGGTCAGTTTTCTGTGTGGAAATAAAAGCAGGACTACACAGGCTTCTCAGTGTTACCACAACTGTTTTTGTCAGAACACAGTGTAGATAAAGACTGGGAAAAAGGATCTCCGTTATGACTTCTTGTTTCAAGTCTCCAGCAGTGTGGACCCAGGAGTTTGATGTCACTGTTTTGCATTGATAAATGGATAAAGCTTAGAGGCATAAGATTCAGATTGATCGGATGATCTGTAACTGGTCCTCAACTAGAACTGGTTCTGGTTCCCATCCCTACTGCCAATAAGAACGGACGTGATATATTTACATACTGTTTAGTCCACTCTTCTGGGTCAAGACCTCTCTCAATGGCTGCGTTTTCAGCTGGAAGTCCAAAAGCATCCCAGCCCATCGGATTCAACACCTGTGGATGCAGTTAGGAGCTTTGTGTTAGAAGTGAAATCATGCATGGTTCAACAGTAAATTAAAACGACCAGAAATTTGATAATTAATTTGTGTCATCTATCACAAAAACAAAAGAATGCCAAAAAAATATCAAACATCTGCCTCTTAAATGTCAAAATTTGCTGCTTTTCTGTTTATTATCATTGCAAATTAAATTAAAAGTCCAGTTCATCTACACACGAATATGTAAATACATTTAATAAGTTTACCTGCTGGACACAAAATGTCTCCTCCTTTACTGCAAAGTCCATTCTCAGTGTATGTGTACTTGAGGCTTCAAGTTGCATATTAGATCATGATTGGCTACCAAACTAGTTGTGACGTCACAGATAATTTTCCTTTTAATTTTAAGATACACAAATGAGCAAAAAAAAACTTTTAATGTCAGATTTTAACACTGCGATCCTCTGCCGCTGGTTTATATGAGGTTCCCTGAAACAGACGACAGAAAGTCTAATCTATGAAACACACCACCTATAGACACAAGAGCTCAGCTCACTAAATGTATTTAAAAGAAAGCTAACAATGTATTTCTTCACTATAAGGTTTAACTGGCTATGACTCTGCTTATGCAGGACAGAGACTCTGCTCTGCATTTTGTTTCACATACATGCACAGCTGCACTTCTTTTAAAATAATGTATTTTCCTTGATTTTATGCGTGCAATATACTCCATTTTACATCTTTCATTATGCATTCTATGCATCCTATTTTTATCTTTATTTTATCTTACTTTTACTAGTCCATGTGAGGATACACTGTGTATTCTATTCCCATCATATCTTATTTTTACAAGTGGGTTTTATTTTTCATCTTATTTTACATGAATTATGGCATTCTATTTTATTTATGTTTTATGCTCATGCTATGTATTTTTATGTGAGGAACTTAGTGCATGTAATCTCCTTGTTGTAAAGCTGCATTTCTATACTGTGAAACTCAAACATCCAAGTAAAGCATCAATAACATAAAGACATAAAGAGTGACTGACTTTTTAAGAGTATGGTATGTATGTAAGTATGCTTCCTGATATGTGATGATTTGGATTTATGCAAACAGTAAAATCAGAATAATTTCACTGTACGAGGCGTTTTATTCATCAAACATCAGTGTTCCCCTAACTGCAGCACATGATGACCACTATATGATAATTTGTCGTTCCCTGCTGTGATCTCAACTCCATTACACTGTAGTTAATGCATGCAGACTAACTGCAATTTTCATGTAATTGCAGCAGTTATATAATGTGTAAAAACAAGTGGAAAGCAAGGTGAGGCTTTCAATGGAAAAATCTCAATGTGACAGCTTTATACCAGTCATCCTAATGCAAATGACTCTGTAAGTTGTTTTACACACAATCTGCTGTCACATTCCCTCTCTGTCTGCTTTCTCCCTCCATCCCTCTGTACTCTGTATCCACATCCATTTCATTGCCCACATCTTATCAGTCTCCCTCTGTGACATAATTCACTGTCGACTCAAGACAACATCTATTTCTCCCTTCAGCTGCGTTTTTCTGCTCGCTCAGAGGGAAACGAAATGAAAGCACAGGAGTGGAAGGCGTGAGCAAAGTAGAGGAGAAGCAGAGTGACATGGAGTCGAGGACTGGAGAGGATCATTGTATGGACTCTAACGGGTCTGATGTTTCAGACGAATTGGTATCCTTGGTAACTGCATGGGCCTCATTTGTAAAGCCGAGTGTTGGATGGTATTAGGCTAAGAGCGCTGGGCACAGCAGACCACTGTGACCGCTCAGGAGGAATACAGCCACGCTGACAGCCAAAGATAGTCTGTGTGGATAACAAACATGGGCCTCATTAGGATGGATATGCTACTATGCTGTTTATTCAATGTAAATAGTCCATTAAAGTGAGACTGTATTCTTGAGGGGATGTTATGATGGACAGGCTGTGTTCAAGGCAGCAGAGGCAGATTATCTTTTCACTGCTAATAGTTTCAGTTCCACTTACCCTTATGTCCACACACACAGCGTGAATTCCAGTCCAACTCTTTACCAACCTGTTATCACAGAGTACGTTTGAGAGCGTCAGAGTGACAAGAGGCACTGGAGGATGAACGTAGGAGTCAGTGTAGGCACATTTTATGACAATCTGTCCACTGTGACGCGGAGCAACTCAGTGCCAACCTGAGACAGACACATCAATCCACAGCTCCAGGCTCCACACACCGACGACAAGATGGACAGGAGCGTTGGGAGACTGATTTTGTGAATGTGGAGACACTCAGATACATGCAAGTGTCCACCCACACGGTTCCAGCAAGAAGCTTCTCCTCATCAGTGGCAGCAGTGAAATGCCACTCTAGCATTTGTGTTTTCTCCTCACACTAATCAATTACAAACCAAACTCTTGTAATTACTCAAATAGTATGTCTTGTTCATTGGATAAATTTACACAGGAGCCAATGTGCACAAGTAACTAGAAGCCAAGGACAAGAAGAAGATTTGTTTTCATTTACATCTACAAAGGTTTATTTCACCTAAGTTGTGGAAATTATTTTTCTCATTTGCTGCAGCTTCGGTGGTATCAATCCATACAGATCATTTAGGTTGAATAGTTTGATCATACAGCCAACATTAGGTTTCAAAATACAGGAGTTTTTGAAGTTGGCTTGCAGTGATGGGTTGAAACTGTAGTGTGTCGATTACATGCAGATTGTGTTTCACAGATGATCTAATAACTTGGGTGACATCAGAAACATAAAACTGGATGATGATCATCGAAATTATGGGAGTTTCCTGGGAGAAACAATAAAACAGGAGGGCGCATGGAGATGGCTTAAAAAATACAGGAGAAATACAAGAGAAATATGGGAGAAAAACGTGCTGGCAGGTCTGGGACTGACATTTTGAGAAACACACCTATTGTGCCTTTTGTGCCAAGAACAAGATGAGAAGACTGATACCAATCTCATTTCTGTACGGTAAATATCTAGCTACTGCCAACAGCATTAAGTCTGAAAATGGGGGGAAAAGTAACCTGACTCCAGTCAAAGGTAACAAAATCTGTCTACTAGCACCACTAAAGCTCATTAACACAATGTCCTTGCTGTTCTTGTTCATTGAATTCACGCAAAAACCTAACTTACTTTTACTTTAAAAACGGCAACGGTTGTAGCGATACCAAAAGCTCAAGGTAAGACATGATGACATGATATTTACTCCAATATTAAAAAAACAACGAAAATTACCAACTTGAAAAAACATCCTTTAACAAAGTTGATGTGTACAGCATTTTTTGTTCATTTAAAATCAGTTTTTAAAATCAGTTTTTAAAATCAGTTTTTCCTTTGAACACAAAGTGCTTGTGCTTTTCTTTTTTAATCAAATTAAACATTAGTAACCAGTCATGACCTACGAATGTGCAAAAAATTGGAACTGTCTTGACGAATGAATGCTTGAACTGTATATATGCAGTTACAAAATAAAATGCAGCAGTCAGTATAATTCCTTTTATGAATTAAAATAAAAAATAACATAAATAACTAGGTAATATCGTGGTAGATATCATCATAGTCTGGTAGGGCAGTGACAATTTTTTTTTATTGGTATTTTGTGATATTTAATATACTTTTGCATCCCTAGTCTGTACTGTAAATATGTAGCTACTGGCAGTGGACGGTTAGCTGAGACTTGAAACGGGTGAAAAGTAGCCAGACTCCAATCAAAAGTAAGAAAATCTGCCTACTAGCACCTCTAAAGCTAAGCATCTCTAACCATCTATCTGCTGATATAAATGTTGAACAACAGGAATATTAAGTCTGGATATAAAATGGTTGTACTTTGATTAAAAAAAAAGTCTCACACATGAAATTCCCTTTAAAAGCAAGACAATAGCTTTAGGGTGTGACGATTGACAGAGTGTAGCCTCTTTAATTAACTAGTGAGTAGGGAAGACTGTGTGCACACTGCAGAACAAGGTTTGCTTTGTGACAGATGCTGAGAGAAAAAGTAAGTACACTCCTGGGCAGGAGGTAGTTTCCAGTCATGTAAAACCACGTTTCTGTTCAGGCAGAGACCAGACTCTGCAGGTGAGGACGACACACAAAACCAAGTGTAAAATCCACGAGGAAAAGAAAAATGAGAGGCTTGTCACACACCAAGTCTTTGCCAGCGTGAAGACAGGGATGGGCGGTGAGAGAAGAGAGCCACACCAAAGACCTGAAGAGAGGTTGTCACCGTCCGAGGGTGTGCGTGACTGAAGGAGCATGATTGGCCTGACAGAGACTGGTCGCGGCCTCATCAACAGCAGCCGTTTAACTGGACTCAAACAGAGTGCTGAATATCGACTGCAGCGCTTTGATTTGAAACAGGGTTGAGTATGGATTTTACCTTTACCTCACCCTCATCCCAGCACATTTAAATCTTCCTATTCTCTCCAAGTGTCTTTTTACAAAAACAGGAAAAACATTTCCTCACTTTTAAGATAACTCCAGTTTTGGACATTTGTTAAATGTGTCATAAAAAATGTCTCAACTCATCAGGATCATTTTACGGCCCCAACGAATAGTTGTTTAATTGATCAGTCAATTGAGAGAAAAACTATTTTGGTGATTAATCATTCCAGTCATTTTTCAAGCAAAATTGTCACACATTTGCTGGGTCCAGCTTCTTAAATGTGGGGATTTGTGGCTTTTTTTTGGCCATTTATGATAGTAAATGAAGAGTCTTTGGGTTTTGGACTGTTGGTCAGACAAAAGAAGCAATTTGAAGCCCTTTGGTCTCTATGATGAGCGTTTTTCACAATTTGACATTTAACAGACCAAACATTTGCTCAGTACAGTTTCTCTAATATGATGAAATTACAATTTTTCACTCTTTGCTAACATTTTATAGATTAAAGGACCAGTGTGTGGGATTTGGGGGCATCTGGGAGTGAAGCTTCAGAGGACTGCAAACAATTTATCTCACCCTTCCCTTCCAGGCAGCAAAAGTCACAAAAAAAAACGCTGTGTCTAAAAGGGCTGTATCTAGAATCAAATATTTGCTGGTTCCAGCGTCTAAAATGTTTGCTGCTTTTCTTTGTTGCTTATGAAACTGAAGGGTCTTTGAGTTTTTGACTGTGGGTCGGACAAAAGAAGCATTTTGTCTGTTTGACATTACTTTTGTTCTCCTTACATTTTATAGACTAACCAATGAATTAATCATGAAAATAATCAGGAGACTAATTGTTAATGAAAATAGCTGTGGAGTGTTACCTATGTAAAAACTACAATGATAAATTAGCAAAAATGTAAGCAAAATAATTAATATAATTAATTTCTACTACAGCAGCATACATCACCTGTACACTGTATTGACAGAAATCAATACAGCACAGAAGGAATCAAGTACAGGTACAATAAACACAGAAGAATCTAATTACACGCTCTCAGGATGGCATCAACTTTGGTCATGTAATTGAAAGATGGTGGTGCCAGGAGGTATCATTACACTACTAATGGTTCTTAATTAGTGTCTTTCAGTGTGAAAGCAGAAAGCACAAATCAGACGGTACAGATACTGTATAATGTTATGCACCAAACACAGAGTGCTCCATTAACTCAAAATGAAACACTGGCTCACTGTCCCAGTAGAGAATGGGTGGTTTACCAGTAATATTATGGGAAGAGCCAAAATCCAATAATTTTCAAAACATTTCAACCAGACAGAAAAGCAGATGTCTCACAATTATGGTAACAGTAAAATATATTCCTAAAAGTGCCTATAAGGATGACACATCCTTAATGATTTTGGGAACAACACTCATTTTAGCATAAGAGCAACCAAAGCCTCAGACAGGACACAGAAAAGGGCTTGTGGTGAGGGGAAGATAACAAACCACAAAGCAAACACAAGCAAAAATTATAAGCTTTCTTTTAGCTTATTCTTAAAGGCATGGTGTGAGAAATTATGCTGGGTTTTCTTGCCCTGGTGAGTTGATATTTGTGAGCATACACAATTCTTTGCTTCTTAAACGGGAAATAACTCTTGAATGGGATACTAATTTTGCTGATCCGTAACATATATGAAAATTCTTACATCCAAATAAGGGTTAATTTAGGTTTCACTGTCAAAGTGGGAACTTTGTTTTGGTGCAAAAGCTCTGGTAAGCATTTAGTAGGTCCAGAGAATCACTGAACCATTCACTGTCTATATATCAGCCTTTGATTTTTCATGTTGTATTGCAGCAACGGGGGCTCAAACTGTGGGCAAAAGCTGAAACTTTGACCACGGACCAAACGCAAACAACTATTGTATTACATTGTGTTGTATTGTAAACGATGCAAAATAGTAGATTAGTAGGGTCCCAAGTTACCTTGCAGAGTTTTGGAGATATTGGCCCTCTCTCAAATACAATGGAACCGGATGGCACTCAGCTTATCTTTCAAATAATAAATTTGAAAGATTCAAAACCAGTGCCTCTTCTCAGAAATCATGACCTAGATACTCAAGATAATCCAAAGACCTTGTTGTGAGCAGTTTCACGTAGGATTTATTTTCTTTTTTTTGGTAGAATCTACCGTAACTACTTTTTTCCTGCCAGAAAGAAAATAGTTCCTACATGAAGCTTTTCACAGCAAGGTCTGTGGATTATCTTGAGGGACCTGTAGAGAGACATCACTGCTGAGTTGTTTTTCAAATGTATTTTTTTGGTGCTTTGAGCACCACATGCCCGTCACACTCTGCAGCTCACAAAAAACAATCTAGATGGATAAACAGCACAACAAGCCAGAGGAAAAATATGTATTTTTGATTCTAGGGTGAACTGCCCCTTTAATTGAAAACGCTGCTCTGCCTGCTGTGCTCAGATTACAAAAAATAATTAATATTTAAGGATCCTACATATTTATAAAATTATTTTTCTTCACAAAAAATATCACAGCATTAACACCTATGTATATGATCATTTTTAAAAACTAATCTTTTTTTTCAGTACTACTTATGGCAGGCAAACGTTGACCTACAGGCGCCACTTTGGGGAGCTCAGCATTACAATATTTTCCACACAATCAACTTTTTTTGGTGTTTTTAGGGAAGAGTGCTAAGTGAATCATTAGGGTGTCTTCAACATTCATTGTCTGTTCAGTTGAGAAGTAACCTGATGAAAATTTACAGCAGCTTAAAACTTATGCAGAGTCGACATCATGACTTGTCATAGCAGGAAAAGCACAAGTGTTACTAATAACATTAGGGATGGCTCTGTTGTATTCAAGTGTCTCATTAAGCCATGTCAGTGTGACAGTGAGTCAGGATGAACAATAGCAGGACCCTGAAACTGAAGCAGCTAAATGGATCAATTAATTTCATTATTTACACCTGTGCTTCTTCTGCTGTGGTTTGTCAAAGTGTATTCCTTGAAAAATGCCTCTAAGTAGGGTACTTTTCTTTCTAAGCACCTAAGGGCAATTTCAGTGTTTTTAAAAGTGGGCCCTATTTTTACATGATTTGGGTATAAAAGAATAAATAGATACAAAAGTTTTGGAATTGATGCAGTGGATCACCTCAGCCAACAGCCGTGAAATGAGCTGCAATGTAATCCTTGGGGGGGCAAATGCACCTGTCAAAGTACGCCCACTAAAAGTGCTTGTTTTGCCACTGACAGGCTCAGATTGTTATATAGGTGTCTGACACCATACACCATACACCATACAAACAGACCTTTTTGTCAAAGAATGAGGTCCTTTTTGTTTATCCAGAAACAGCCGTTATATCGCTCTCCTCAAAGCTACTAGACTCCTTTGACAAAAACAGAAATTTTACTTTGCAGAACACAGGAATTGCTGGTCTACCACTGCCTCGATTGGTTAGTTTGGACCAATTCTTAAACTTTGCTACCTATTAGTTGTTTAGACCCCTAAACATGTGAAAATACAGCCCAGGTTTGAAGTCAAAATAAAACTTCATTTTACACAGAGTGTACTGACCTCGCTTGCTTCAAGGAGGATAGTTGGAAACGATAAAAAAGACAGTTACTAAACTCAAACGTACCTGATGGCCTCTCATTCTCTGGAAGTGGCCGATGGTGTCACTGATGGTATAAACTCGCACGTGGCCCATGTGCAGTCGCCCAGATGGGTATGGAAACATGGACAGGACATAAAACTTCTTCTTGTTGGAACCCTGGGAAAAAACAACAGTCAAAGAAACGCACAGAGCTGTAAGAAAAGAGCATAAAACTTTATTTTAATCCTGAGAGACTATAATAACAGTGCAAGAGTCTCCATTATCAGCCTGTCTTTTGGACAAGTCTTGTATAAAAGACACTGCATTAACCTGACGAGGTCAGGACAGAAATAATACCTCATCACATACAGAGCGAGAGCACTGACTGACTTGTATATTACTGTATGTGCCTCTAACAGCATCTGATTATAGTGTCAGAAACTGATCTGTGGCAGCACTGATTATGGATGGTTTACAGTCACAACACTGTTACCACGGCAACACAGTAAGTACCGGTTACACGTCCAGCTATACATGATTACAGGAAACCTGAGTCATGAATTTTTCAATAAATTAATTAGGAACGGGGCTGTCATGAATGCACTTAATCACTGTCGGCCTGCCCCAGACGGCCGCACGTTCAGACCGTTAGGATATAAAATCAGCCAGAGCTCTGGTCTAAGAAGAGCTATCAGTGCCAGACAGTAATAGCAGGAAATCACGAGAAAGGATATTTAATGTATATTAATCAATTAATCTTACAGAAAACATTAAAGGTGTTTCCACTGTACACATATACAGACGGAAAAGCACACTTGGCTCGTGCAACAGCTGGTTAACGGACACTAATCCTAAAGAAAAGCATGAAAAAATGCATTTGTAAAATTAACACAGACTAATAAATATGATTGGTGTTTGAAAGAGACACAAATTAAGACATAACATATATTATATTATTCTTTAAATAATTAATTAACAAATACAAAGTGCCATGAATGTAAACTTTGCGTGGAAATGGGTCAAGGTTAAATCATGAACGTCAGATAAAACTCCAAGTGAAAGAGTCCAATTACACTTGATTCATACTTCATCCAAAAAACTTCTGGGCGAAATACTGGCAAAGATCGTGTCATACGATGTACATTCAAGTTGGCTGTGGTGAAAAGCCCCTCACTGAAGAAAGATGACCAAAATCTCCTAAGAATCCATCCAAAGCCCTACACCAATTTAGTGAGAGCTTTTTTATAGTTTTGCTTTTTGACTTTAAGTGATCACAGACTTTATTAGGTCTACTAAACTAACACTATGGCACACACAGTGAGAGCATTCTGCTGGGGATGCAGCGGCCTCTCAACGCGAACAAAATATGGAATCTGTCTCAGCTTATAGAATGGCAATGAAAACACCAAATCTCTTTTTTTTCATGAATTTTGTTTGTTTATAATACGAAGGATTGTAAAATCTCACTTCCATGAGGCTGTTCAGACAGACTGACAGATCACAGCCGATAAACTTGACCCTTTATCCTCGCAGCTGTTATTATTATGTTTATTGTAAGGTTGATTTATGTTGAAATGACGTTCTTCTGCCTCAGTAATTATTAATATCACCAAATAATACACTTAAGAGGTCAGGTATGGAACTCCCATGCATCGGGATAGTGTGCATCTGTTCCCAGGATAGAAAATGTCTATTTTTTGTGAAGAATATGAATCCTAACATTATATAGACCCCCCCCCCGCCCCAAAGGTTAAACTCAAGACTGCGCCCAAGTTTATGGACATTGATTGCTACTAATTCAACAGTGTTGTTACAGTTTTGAGTACATTTACATGCAGATAAGGACCCTGCTTTTTAGTTTTTGACCTGGTTTTCATCTTATTTGGGATATCACGTTTCCATGGAACATGAGAAACCTGCTTATTCATATCCCTGTACACATGCTTTATATCCTGGTTTTATAACCACTCAGCCACAGACTGTCACACAGATTGTGTTACGTCAGCAGTTGAGGGTGAGGATATTTACTTTTTGGTTCCTGGCTTCCTAAACTCGGCTGCATGTAGATCAACAGAAAATTAATCTGCAACTAGTCTGATCATCTAATCAACATTCAGGGTTTTTTGGCAGGAATGTCAAACATTTGGTGATTTTAGCTCCTCAAACATGATGATTTCCTGTTTTTCTGTTTCATGTCAGTTTAAACTCGATAACTGTTGGTTTGAACTGTTGTTTGGACAAAACATGATATTTCTTGTGGGCGGGTGTGTTCTTAGGATTAAATGGGATAGAGTGTGCTGTTTGTATACTGTGAAAATCTGCACTTAAAAGACCTTGATAAAAAAAAGAACACATTTGAAGACTTTATCTTGAGCCATGGAAATTTGCTATGGGTATTTTTCCATTTCATCTAATCATACTTGCAAACCTTGAGACCTCAAGAAAAGGAAGGATGTCTAAACCAAAGTGCAGGTCTGAGGGACCTCCCCAGAGAAAATTGAGTTTCAGAGACTTTGTTCCCCGCATTCGAAAATAATGAGAACAACAAAGTAATAAGACTGCACCAGTATTTTTATGTTTAATACTTTTAATCTTACCTTTATTTGTAGGAAGGAGTTGAATGATGAACTATCTTCCATACTATATACTGATGTATTCTGATTAACTCTATTTACCAGTTTTCATTCATTCATTCATTTGAGAGATTTTACAAAAAACATGACACATGACATCTACTAAACTATACGAACAAGTCCTTTATAATTTGTGGACACACCTGTGAGGCAGAAAATGATTATGAACCTGATTAAGGTGGTTAAATGGTGCCAAGTACCAAGATTTCTATTGGAGTAGTCCAGTTAGCCTTATCAGGCTTCTGAAACAAGTATATGATGTTTATAGACACAACACAAAATCAAGACACTCCAAAAGTCCAGATGTGAACCCAACTGCACATTTTCAAGTCCAGTGGGATTATTATGGTGTCAGCAGGATAAACACTGCAAGAATCTGTATAAAATGTAAAAGTCCTTCTTACCTCCTCCAGCGCATCTTTCTGCCACTGCTTCATAATTCGCGGGTGCCACCATTCTTCCACTCTGCGTCGGGTCTCTGTTCGGTAGTCCTTCTCCCACACACCTGTCTCACTGAACAGGGTGCGGGTGCTGGGGAACAGGAGGCTGGGTACTGGGCTCAGGAGAGCACCCCTGATTTGACCAGACCGGGCAACAGCCAGTGGATACAGAGCCAGCCTTCTCACCGACACCTGCATGGTTGTGTCACCTGAACCAGGGAAACAGAGACAGTCAAGTAACAGGATGGTACTGTTTGCCTGTTAGTGAAAGACTAGAGGCAGGTTATCTATAGTTAATTACTAAATCACAGAGACCATCAGAATGACTTTATGGTAGGCCTGGGCAATATGGAAGAAACTAATATTCTGATATTAATAAGGATGTTTCTCCAAAAAAGATTCAAGTAAGACCACATATAAAATGATCTTACTGATGTACCACTGAGAGAACTGGAACAATTACACAATTAATCAATTAATCATTTGAAAGAAAGCCATCTATTTTGATAAACAATTGACAATTTGCAGCCTTTCTTTGCTCTTTGGGAAACTGCATTTTTTTGCTCTTTGCTGACATTTTGTAGATTAAAAGAACCAGTGTGAAGGGTTTAGAGGCATCTAGTGGTGAGGTTTCAGAAGATTGCAACCAACTTGAATCACCCTCCCCTTCCAGGCTTTAAATTGCATTTAAAAAATTGCATAAGGCCGTATTTTGAGCCACTGTTTGCTTTTTGTCTGGAAGAGGACCTGCATCCTTTTTAGACATAAATGGCTAATATTTAGGTAAAGAAAACACAACAATTCTTATTTTCAGGTGATTATACACAGATGAAAACATACTTCTGATAATTATTTTCCATTTCTGCCATGTTCTGCCCATTAAAAACCTGTACATCTCAAACACTGGACTTTTAAAAGACTACTTATATGCATTCAGCAAACCGATCGATGACTAACAAATAACTGTTAGTTGCAGCACTAAATTGATGCTCAAAGCAATAAACTGTGCTCCACTGTTATACATGACATCAAAAACACTTTTTACACACATTTGTCAGCATGTAAATAAAATTTACAAACAACAAAATTTGTAAAACTAATAACACATACTGCATGATCATATCACCATGATGACAATTCCACTGAAAGTAAGAAAAGATTAAATGTAAAATACTGAATTATTGTCCACAATTAAGAAATCTGGACCACTGTTTCCTTTCAAATCTTTAAACTTTTGGAGAAACATTTTGGATTCATGCTTCTACAAGTTAAGACAAAGTTCCTCCCAGTCACATCTTATCCGCAGAAATATTTCGCCACGGGATGATAACAATCACTCATAATGGCTCTCTGTATGCGAGTCCACTCATTGAGAACAGAGTGACTGAGGATGGCTCGACTCTGCAGCTCTCCACATGATCTTCTTTCACCACTGCTGTTTCACAGTCTGTGTTCTCTGCACCGCGTCACTCACACAACAGCATGATTTGGTGAAATAAGAGGTTTATTCAGCGAGATGTGATTATGCTCTTCTGAACAGGCAGTACTTATCAAACCACCTGGCCTGCTCAGATGTGAGAATGACAGTTTCAATCAACTGATTTGATTCAACAATTTCCCTGCTCTGAATGTGCCCTGCAGCAGTTTAAACATTTTTCTTTGCATTACAGGATGTTAGATTAACTTCTCTAACAGCCTTAGGATGTCATCACCTGGATGGACGTTTCTGCTCCCAGAATATGTACGTTTTAATTAGGCATACTTGTGGGTAGACAGGATGAAATATTGCAAGGAATGTGAGAAACAGAATTATTTAGAAGATTTTTGAACAATAAATTAAAAATATCAGCCCTACTACTAAAAAACTGCTACTTTTACTCTATTTAGTGTGAACGCAACTGTTAGGTTAGACTTCCCTGTGTCACAATGTAGGTCAGACGGTCAACTGCATGGAAGGAAAAAACTATTTGACCTAAATTTGCTTTCTACACAACACACACAGACACAGAGAGACACAGACACATATATAAACACAGTTTCCAAGGTAACCCGAGCAGATATCTGTACAATCTCTGCCTCCTTGGCAGCAGAGGATAACTGCTGCTAACCGGACCCGTCAAAAGAATATTCTCAGAGCAGTGACGTATCTGGACCTCAGACAGCGAGACCTTTATAGCTGTGATAACCTGCCAACCCCAGACTGAGGTGAGGATGTAAATGAGGGGGCTAAATATTACGACTGTTTATCTAAAGCTGCAGAGAACCCATAGAAAAGGTTATTCTGTATTATTTTATGTTAAGAAAATACTACTGTCTGTTAAATCAGATCAAAATCTAATTATTTTCATGAGTAGTTCAAAAGACACATCATATAAGATGATTTAGCAACTAAAAAGCTTAGACTTTTAGAAAACAAGAGTTTTAGAATTAAAAGTGTCACTCACATGTAAGAAACTTCAAGTCTACACATCATTTAGACAGAACCTGACCAGCCTGAAGGTTTTACTGACTGGGGTGCACAGATCTTTTGGGGATAACTGTGAGCTTTTTCCACCAAATAAGTATAAAAAAAACAGCAAAAATGTCCCCTACTCTCCTCTCAGCCACCCACCTGCTTGTGGGAATGTGGTTTTCACTAAATTCTCTCGAGTATAACCTCAGCATCGCAGCAGCCAGCGCTCCTCCCTCAGGTTGCAGCTGGGAGAGACGAGCACTCAAGGTTGTGTGCATCTCTGAAGGTGCAAGTGAGTGGGCTGAGGCGAGAGACTGAGAAAATGTTTCTATGGTGACTGGGCTCATCCATTCGGGTGTCTCCTGTAAAAAGTGACTGAAAACTTCTGCAAACAGCGACCAGATTCAGCAGAGGACGGGTAATGCATCATCTGAGATCTAGAGTTATTGGTCATGATATCAAAATTCAGTTGTTCTTTGTGTACCAAGAGAAATGTATAAAAACTGTCATGTACTGGTCATTTTCACCGATGTTTGGTCAAAATCTTGGTTGTATTTTTTTTTTTATATCATAATTTAGCTCATTTTAGACTGTGAGGCTGACACTGACAGATTTGAGAAGTTGGATTTGGATAAATATAAAAGGGATTTGGTAAAAAAAAAAAAAAAAAAAAAGAAAAGAAAAGAAAAAGAAAGAAAGAAAAGAAAAAGAAGTGTATGGTTTTAGTATTAGTACAAAACTCAGGTATCCATGTATATTCATGCCTGTAGCAAAAAGACACATGCTTCCAGGTAAAGCTGAGCAATTTAACAGTGCACTATACCAGTATCTTGATATGTGATTAGATGTTGTCAGGGATTTTGGTTATTATAATATTATGAAAGAGCTTAAATGGTCTTAAAGGCTAAATTCTCTTTTATGCTGTTCTATCCAAATTCATGTGAAAATGATTATGAATGCCTGCTTGGTGATGATGATAATAAAATGATACGTCAGTTAAATAACTGATTTAAAAAAATGAATCAGCAACAATTTTGCTAAGCTTATTGTTTCATTAGTAAATAAATATTGTGTAGTTTCTGAAATTAGACGATTTGCTGCTTTAGTCTGTTATGAAGAACTACAATTTGATTATTGAAAAAGTTTTCTTTTTTTTTGAAGCACAAATTGATGTACACAGTGTTTTTGGGTTTTTTTTCACAAAATAGCCCAGAATTGGTCACTAAGTTTATTGTTAATCACTTCTCTCAGTAAAGATAATAGGCTACTGAAATGTTTGTATGATTCAGTTGAGAAAACTAATTACTGGTCAGTTTTACTTGAAATGAGGCGTCATGTATTGAAGGGAAATGACTTGACATCTTAACACAGTGAGGAACAAACGTAACCATCGACCACACACAACTCAAACTTGACTTCTCAACACTTGACTTTGCTGGTGTCTTCAACACGTTTTCTTCATGTTACAAGGTGGCTACATAATTCAAATTTCCTTCATACTATCGTGGAAGCGAGACTTCCAGTGTCTCCTCCTCGTCTGTCTACACAGGAGAGCAACCGGTCCACTGTTAGCGGCAAGTAAAAGTCAAACCAAACCTCTGTTACACCTGCTTTTACACGCATAATGCTGCTTTTTTATTCGTTTTTCCGTGACTGTTCAGTGTGTCTGCTGGACGATGAAACAGAGGAGTTTAATGTTGGAAAATCATTCAGATTTCAGGTACTTACTATTTTAGTTCCAGCTCCTTTATTTCAGCGTTATGGTCGTGATGACATAAATCCAATAATCCACATTATAAATTCATATCCAGCTTTAAAATACGCTGTAAATGACCTGTTTCCCTGTATCACGACTTCGCTATAGGCGCCGCCATCTTGGTTTTGAATTAACTTTATCAACACAAAGCCTGTTGACAACAGCACACTCATGTCAGGGCTAATACCTCTATGTCTGACTGGACTTTATGTCAGATTTTTTTCTCAGCCAAGGTTTTCTTATGAATATGCAGGGGACCTCCTCTTGTTTTTTTTTTTTTGTTTTTTGTTTTTTTAACATTTCTACTTGATTATGTGACAGAACAACACAAGAGAAATGTAGTAGAAAGATATGAGACATTCATCCATTTTCTGTAACCACTTATTCCCAAAGGGTTGCGGGGGGCTGGAGCCTATCCCAGATGACACTGGGCGAGAGGTGGGGTACACCCTGGACAAGTCACCAGTTGACACATAGAGACAGACAACCATTCACACCTACGGGCAATTTAGAATCACCAATTAACCTAGCATGCATGTCTTTGGACTGTGGTACGAAGCTAGAGAACCCGGAGAGAACCCACACAGACACGAGAACATACAAACTCCACACAGAAAGGCCCCGCCCCAGCCAGCTAGGGGATTCGACCTCCAGACCTTCTTGCTGTGAGGTGGCAGTGCTAACCACTGCACCACCGTGCCGCCCGATATGATACATGTTAAAAAATATTTGCACAATGCATGGTGTGAAATACAGGGGGTCTTGGGGGCTTGTGAGACTCCTTGATATACACATGAGCCTCCCTGAACAACAACATAATTTTAGGGGTCTCTGGAAAAATCTTGAAAACATTATTTATCACTTACAATTCTTAGTAAAATGTCTTTTAAAAGCGTACTGACACTGTACATCCCTGCTTTGACAACATGGTTCCAGTCAAGTTAAAACACGACTCAAATCTTATATATAGAATACTGAGTGAATGTAAGTCTTCAGTGTAACACTGGATGCCTCCTCTTTCAAGGAGCTGGTGATTTTGTAACCTTGACTGTTGACCTTTGACCACCAGAATTTAATCAGTTCATTTTTTGGTCCAGGTGAACATTTGTGCCGAGTCTGAAGATATTCCTTCAAGGCATTCTTGAGATATGGCGTCTACAAGCAATCTGATGACCTGAAAACATAATGCATCGAGTCACTGTAGAATTCATAAATTCTGAATCACAGATGTCTTTCAGCATATAGCCAAAAATCTGCACAATAAAAATTAGGCTGGTTGGTCCAGTAGTATTTGAGCTTAGCTGGATATGTTGTAGTTACAGTCATCACCCTCTCATGCACTCACACACACATGATCCCCTCCTGAGATTACAGATTACACCTGATGAGGATAATAATCAATAATAAATACTTTTGATACACCATGATCATTTAAATATATGAATCCAAAAATCTTTCACGGACATTTGTTGGAGAATCACTGCTTAATGCAGAAGATATATTTATTTTTCATTGAAACATATATAACACTCTTCTGTCATGATATTCCACACATAAAGTGTGTGTGTGTGTGTGTGTGTGTGTGTGTGTGTGTGTGTGTGTGTGTGTGTGTGTGTGTGTGTGTGTGTGTGCATGCATAAATGTCTGATTGCTAGAGCTTCATACTTGATTTCTGAGATTTCAGCAAGTGATGGCTCTGCTTGTTACTGTAGCAACCGTGCAATCTCTTCCTCTTATTATTATTTTTCCCTTTGATTTTTTTCAATGAAAAATCCAATTTATTTCATTATTCTAGTCAAAATTATTGCCCCAAGACACAGGAGATTGTTTTCTACTGCTGGAATAACCTGAACATGTAATTCAACAAATGTTATTCAGTCTCAGTTCTATATGTAATTCTGTGTAAGGGCATACCACAGAGCCCTTTATAAAGGGTTTGTTGGTTTTCACTATTTTCTTTATTAATGATAAATAAATTATTAATAATAAATTATTAAATGGTGATTTAGAGGTTAATTATTAACAAAAACAACATTTTAGTTGGTATCCTTTCTATTAGGTAAGAATGCAGTTATAAATCTTAATGTGTTAATAGTCTTCCAGTAAACTTCCAGTATTCCATTAAAACTGCAATTATGTTATCCATCCATCCATCCATCCATTTTCTTCTGTTCATCCGGGGCTGGGTCGCGGGGGCAGCAGTCTAAGCAGGGATGCCCAGACTTCCCTCTCCCTGGACACTTCCTCCAGGACTTTCATAAACACTCATAATGCCTTGTGATACACTATCCTAAAACATTATATAGATGTGACTTACAATGCAAGTCATGTTCAAGTATGGATGCTCTTGATTAGTTATAAGTTAAGAGGTTGACAGATGGAGGTTATAATACATTATTACTGACCTCAATAATCAACTGTAATAAAGACTCGTAGTCTATGCAGTATAAAATTTTCACTGTATGAGTTAAGTAAAGTGAAGTGCATGTGTCTATAATAATGCATGTTTTATCAGAAAGTAAAGTGTAACTACATGCATGCAGAATCTATGCTGCATTATAAGTGATTTTTATGTAAGACACCAAAGTGGAGTGGATCAGTTTTCAGATCTTGAACTATTACTTTATCTTTCATTGACCAAAGAGAAAATAAATTCTGAACATTTTTAAGCGCAACTTTCTGGTTTGTTGTTTTAAACTTTCTTTGATCTTATGGGGTCAAACATACATCATTTACTTCTGTATTTATCAAAGAAAATCAACTCCAATCAAAGTCCCACACAAGGAGAAGTGACTGGAATAATTCCATGACACAGATTTAATGCCAGCAGCAGTACAAGTATCCTGAGGAGGGACTTTATTCATTATTATGTGATTTCTTTCTATTTCTTTGATGCCAACTTCCAGTGTAAAGTGATTGCTGACTGAGAGAGCACCTCCACTCACTCTCATCTTCATCACAGGGCTCAGAGGCTCAGAGGAGGAAGATGAGGAGGAGGAGGCAGTGTCTCATCAGAGCCTCTTTTCCACGAGCTCTCCCTGTGGCTCTCACCTTTGATCTGACGTGCAGACAGAAGCAGTGAAAGAGGGAAGGAGCCAGAGAGAAAGAGGAGGGTGGGGTATCATTAGCAGGAGATGGAGAGAGTTCCTCAGCCTGACGTCACAGAGCTAAACCTGGGGCTCTGCTCTGGCCTGCCGTCGTACATCAGAGTTAAATGGGCGCCTCCGCTCAGGGCACAACAGGATGTGGCTGAAGAGGAGAAATGAGAGAGGGAAATGGGTTTTTGACACAGTTGAGACACTAACTCTCCATGTAGAGCCAAAGATCTGTCTGCAGATACAGAGGGAGGCTCCCTGATGGATGAAATTGATACTCACTTCCTCATCATTACAGTGTTTCATGGAGGACTGCCGGTAATACAGAATGGCTTTGTTATTTGTTCATAACAGAAATTCCTGCTGAAGCCTGAAATACAGACAAATTTGGAAAACATGCTCCTTCAGCTCAATGTCATTTTGATGCTCCATTCTAACTTTAGAACTACTCTGTTTTACAAAGCAAGGAAAATCAAGGTGTACCCAAATGATGGATGAAAACGGTGTATAACAGACAAAATAAGGTCGACAGTCACCTTTTCTGGTCAGCCTTCACTGAAGTGCTTTTACACCGAAAAAAAGAGAATTATTGGACCAACTTTTAAAAAAAAATACCTCAGTTGGTGACACACAAATGAATTAAATTTTTCAAATCAAGGTTGCAAGTTAGATGAACACTGCAACTGCTTTAAATCAGATGTACTTAATAATCTGACTTATGTGATAATCTCAAATCAACAGTTAAATTTAAGTCAGGTCACCTTAAAAGTTTTAAGTTTTCCATCTCAGTTATTTACTTTACGTTAATATAAAAGTAATACTACTACTCCTTAACAACCCAATAATGTGGCTTCAGGAAAAGTATTTCTCACAGTAACTTAAGTGTGTTGTTTCAGTTTGTCATGCCAAAGCATGTAAAAGACCTGCTACCGTGTCAGTGTCACATTTTGTACACCCATGCATGAAGAACTAGCAAGGGGCGATAATGACAGATGCAAAGGACAAATGCAGCATAAAGATGGAGAAAGTCCACATTCGGATGTGACAGATGGGTATTACAACCACAAGAGTTAGACAAAAACCCATGTTTGGTTCCTGGGTGAGAGTAGCAGTCAGTTTTGACTGTTTTATGGAAATAGTTATTTTTACCCAAACCATGATCTTTTCCTAATGAACCTGATGAACCCAAACCTATGATCTTTATGGTTTTGTTGTCTATAAACTCGACCTTGGAATGCATGTTGTTTCCACACCTTGGCGAGGCAAAAATGTGATGCCGCCGTGGACCAGCAGGTCTGTTGCTCTGGCATGACAGCAGATTGCAGCATGACAAGCTGTCCTTTTACAGGAGGTTGTAGGTCTGACTATTTCTCCCCACAAAACTACAACTCGCCTCGTTTATATTCCAGTAAAACTGCAGTAATAGTTACAGCAAATGTCACATACCTGCGACATCCCTGGTTTCATTCTGGCCGTTTGTCAGAGAAAAAAACAAAAGAAAGCTTGATAATCTGATTCAGTAGGACCGTGTGGCTGTGGTGTGACTAGATTTGACTGACAGTAGCCTCACAACATCAACAAACAATCAGATTGATTAAATGTCACTATATCAAATAGAACTGCAGCATTCCTGGTTTGATTCCAGCCAGGGACCTTTGTTGTGTGTTGTACCTGCTCTCTCTCCCTGTACTTTTTGTTGCTATTAAATTAAAAAGCAGAATGACTAATAAATAAATAAAAAGCAGGAAAAACATCCTTAGTGGTGCACAGGAGTGTGTGATATATTTCCAACTGAGCCCGCTCACTTTAAAACCAGTGAGAAGAACATGAACACACATGAAATAACTAAACCCGTTATAACTTTAGCAGGTTATTTATTAAGACACTGACAAAAGTATGTAGCAAATTTTAAAAAAAAAAGTCTGTCCTCATCAGGTGCATTGAGGTCTGCTCCAGGTCAACATGATTTTTTGAGTAATGGTCCTTTAACAAGGTGACATATTAGGAAAAATGATGGGTATCATATAACAGGAGCAGATGGAGGCTCGATGTCCTCAGGGAGCGTCTGAGTGAGCAAAGCCAGTTTATAGCTGGAAATCTGTGGGGAAACAAAACACTGAAATAAAACATGGAATCGGTTCTGTGAAAATCTCATCCTCTTTCTTGCTGCCAGCTTTGTCTCTTTATATTTCGCTCTAATTAATGGTTAAAAAAAACTGCATGGCATCATTCCTCACTTTAATGGCAAAGACTTTTAAATCATTTATTTTTGGTTGCATTAAAGTTGTGCAGTTTTGGACTGCTGCTCTGCCTTTGAGTCTCAGGTACGAGCAGCCTCTGTTGTTTTTCAAACAAATCACTTTTGAAAGCAACCAATCATCCTCCTTTTCCACCTCCCATTTCCCACCACCATGACAAACAACCCATGGTAATCACCCCCTCTCTGCCTGTTTCGCAGGACGATTGCATTTCACCAGCAGAGAACCAGATGACAAACGACCACACGGAGCAGCCAGAGTGGAGTAGAAAGCAGATGAGGAGGGGGGGGGGCTGACTTGTCTTCACCTGTCCAAGGTGACCTTTTCTTCGTGGATGGGTGTGTGATTCACAATCCACATCCGCCTCGATGAGAAGTAGGCTGCTGGTGCCACGGAGAAGCAATCTCACACCATCTCAGTTCCCCGAAAGCGCCGAGGAGCCGGCTGATAGGTCTCTTACGCCTCTGACCGTGGTTCAGAAAGCCTGATAAGTGTGATGTTATTTCCAGGGCCTATTTCACATCGACAGCACCATGTGTCCTTCACTTATCTGTCCTCATGGAAGACAAAGGCCTCGGGAAGAAACATGACATTACAGACCGAGGAGATGAGGAGGTTTGGAATGAGATCTTAAAGAATCCGTTAAAACAAGTGTCTGGCAGCATCGCTCTCCTTCCTGATCTCTTTTCCTGTTCTGGTTTTCTTGCACCTCTGCATGACTTTCACTCATCAGACAAGCTGTTACAAAAATACACAATTCGCTCCAGTTGCCCATCCACTTTGCCTGATTTCAGAGCAGCTCCTTAGCAATTAATGTTACTAATTAGTGTACAACTCCTCAGATCTGCAGATCCCTCTGTGGTCTCCTACATGCACTCAAAGCGGCTGTAAGAGAGGCCTGGGTAGCAATCTTATGAAGAAACGAATAGCCTGATTTTTAAATTGTCATCTTGTTATATCCTCATTTAAAAATTTAATTTCACGTGTTCATTAGTGTTTTAATTGCTTGAGACAGAGAGGATAACTTTATAGTAAAGGCGTAATTGGGATGTATTAAATCATTTCAGGACAAAATAATATGCAGTGGTTTAAAGTAATTAAGTACGTTTACTGTAATATCTATCCAACTACTTTAATTGCTTCAGAGACCATCACAACTACGCAACAAGAAGTAGCTCAACAGATTTGATTCTTTTTAGATTTATGAGTCCAGTGGGCAAAAATACCTTTTTATACACAGCTGCAATTAAACTTCCAGTACCCTGAAACTCACTGAAGCTGAGAAATCTTTAGGAAATAGTTACGTTACACAAATTTAGTTTGGAGTTGCCCTGGTATGTTATTTTTTAAGTGATTAAAAAAAATATTTGCACCTATCTGTCTTGCTGGACTTGACATGTATACTCATATACAGTACTAAAGCACAAATTTGAGGCCTTTGCACTTGAGTCTCTCCAGTTTGTGCTTTATACATAGTTCTACTCCACTACATTTTAGAGTCAGCTTTGTAGTTTTTATTACACCACATTTATTTGACACCTCAGTTTCATACAATTTGGTTTATTTCACAAGAATAATCCATGCAGCAGGCCTGTCAGTGCTTTCCAGAGCCTCTGTGATACATACTGTATATACACATACATTAATAACAGTCAAGTTTAGTTTAAATTACCAAGTATATAATTCACTTTTTATTGCCTTTCAAGATGTTAGTGACAACAGCAAGAGTGTTAACAGAGTGGGAAAAAATACCAAGGTATATTATGCTTATAATAAGACTTTATTTTTTAGACATTTTCATTGAGTAGTTTTATAGTGTAATACTGATTCTTTTACTTTAAAGGTGAATTAGAGTGACTGGGCATTACACTTTCATTAAGTTGGGATTTATAAGAAGCAGATTTAAAAAGAAAAACAGACATAAATGTTGGATCCCACAATTCTCATAAGTCAACATTTTTGTTAGACCCTCTCCGTCCATATTTTCAAACTCCATCCATTATCTATAACCACCTACTTAGAGGGTCACAGGAGGCCGTTCCCAGCTGACATTGGGTGAGAGAAGGGGCACACCCTGGACTGGATGCCAGTCTGTCACGGGGCTGACACACAGAGACAGACACCATTCACACTCATATTCACACCTATGGGCAATTTGGAGTCACCAGTTAACCAAACCTGCATATCTCTGGCCTGTATGAGAAAGCAGGAGCCAGAGAAAAACAATGCAGACATATGCAAACTCCCAACCCACACAGAAAGGTCCCAGCTGACCATCAGGTTCACAATGTTATAGTATTGTACTATATCAATATGATATTAGAGGCCTTGTGTGTTTCAAGGAGCTATTATTGAAACTCCATCACCTACAGTATTAGGCCACATTTTTTTTTACATGTTCTGTAAACAATGGTGTTAAATTCCTGGATTTGCGAAATAAGGAGGAGCCTTAAAAATGCTGAAAACTAAGCTCAATAGTAGGAGGAGCCTCACTGGGTGTAAATGTCTCCTGAGATATTGTGCTCAGGGTGGTCTGCAGTCAAGCCAGCCATCAGTTTACTGTATCCACACTAAATCTGTTTTCACATTCAACTCTGCTGGACTGTGATTTCTTGAAGAAAGGTTTGAACTTCAGGAAATACATGTTTTGGAGGACTTTTGGTAACTTGACACGCCAGATGGTTTGTTACACACAAACATCTGGGAAGTCGTCCTTAGAAACTGCGCAGACACAAATGGATAACTTGAAGCCTGGCAAGATAGATTCTTGTATTATGTCATGATCTTTCAAATCCAGCTCCCTCACAAGCCCATCTCTTTCTGGGCCATCTGAAGGGTTTTTTTCAACAAGACCCAGAACCTTCACGCTGTGAGCTGACAGTCCATAACCACTGTACTCCACCAGGCCACCCATCTTTAAAACTCCATGTGCCAAAGTCTGTAACACAGGCTTTCAGTTAAATTTGTTCAAGATAATCCTTATCAGACTTCCTTCCTTTCTTTCAGAGTCACAAAAGACATGTTACAGTAGTATAATAATCCTCTGAATGAGCAAAATGAACCTTAGCTGTAAAATACATGGAATTTCCCTTCAAATAAAAGATGAATACCTGTGCTGTATGTGGCTAATATGTGATTAGATTTGCAGCTGCCGATGAGCCTTTTTTGCCTGATCCCTCTGTGCTTCACTGCTGCCCAGATTTCTACGGTTTGTCTCCAACTCCTTGCAGACCAGCAGCTTTTTACTGCCCGAGCAGGTCCCAGGTTTCTTCAGAAGAAAAGACAACCGAGAGAAGAAGAAACTCTGAGCTGTGTCCGTGTGATGATATGTTGATGTGTGACTCTGACGGAGAGAACAGCTGCCCTGTGGATTGTTTTTTGACAGACAGGTCCTGAACACAACATCATTATGAATATCTATGCCTGCTCTGATCCCCTGCAGTATTCTCGGCACTGACACCAAACATGACAATAATAATAATGATGGTGTTATTAGTGTTATTGTTCTAAACAGGCCCTATATTTCCTCGACACCCCACTGCTCCTCCGCTTCTAGGGAAACCGCCGTTTAGTTGCCGTGGTGATGAGTCCTGGCAGTGATTGGTGGTATGACAGAGAGAGACAGACAAGGGATTCACCAGGCTCAGATGTAAAAAAGGAGTTTGAACATGAACGTATACTGAATCCTCAACTTCTAATTAAGCTGGTTGTCTGTGTGAGCCAGTGGGTCAGACTAATGGTGTCTGAGCCAGGAGCCACTAACAGCTCCTCCTTTTGCTTTGCTGAATAAAGAGCCACATTTTGAGAAAATAAATCTTTCATACACTCTCCTTTGGCACAAGAGACTTTTATCTTAGTCCCATTTGCATTTTTGTCACCAAAGCAATTTACATTTTTATAGCATAATTAATGAACAAGAGAGTCATTTACATTTTCTTGCTCTGCTCACCACTACATTGTCTCGAGCATATCTGATGTGGAGGGACCAGCATTTGGAAGCGTGTGGGAGTGTTTGTGAGATGTCTGAGTGTGCAGAAAGAAAACCAAACAACTACGATTGTTTTAAAGCAAAAAATGTGAAGTAGAATCACACTGTCATAATCAAACAGGACAGTGAGGACAAGACAAGGGCTTTCAGGTGCAAATTGAGGCCAAAGCGTCTTTCACTTGAGCTGGCCCTCACATCAAATACATGGAGGCAGGCCTCGAGAGCAGATTACACCATTTAAACAGCACAGAAGAAAACAATTCACACAAGTGGCATTCATATTTCCAGGCCCGCGCAGATGAAAGAGAATAATTCATCACAATTTTGCCTTGGGTCAATGACCCAATTCTGTCAATAGCTTATTATCTGTTCTGATGCATTATGTAGACGTTGTTAGAAAGAGTACACTGTTAAAAGGCATAATTATTGCCTCATTAAGAGCTATATCAACCTTTAAAAAGTGGTAACCAGAGGCAAGATGCATGTACAGTTAAGTGTTTAACAAGTGGGGATGATTACATTTTTCTGCGAGGAGGAGACAGGAGGGTTTATTCAATATGAGCAACACCTGTAAAATATTTGTTTGTTTTAGTCAAATTATTCAGTTTTACATGGTGTACCTTATATTTTGCATACAGTGAGTTCAAGAGTACATTATGTACAAATGTAAGGAAAAGGCAGGTCAGATATCAGCTCTGAGACTGTAGATCAAACCAATTGCAGGCAAAGATACAATACATTATATATCATGCATAAAATATCTCAACTTATCTTTTCACCTTAGGATAGTATAGATACATTAGCACTAGCAAAATTGTAGCAAGCTAGCCATTGCTCAAGCGAACCATGTCTCATTTATTAACATTAACTTAATTGTTTTATTGAATCTCATCAGTTTGTTTTGACTCCTGCTGATATTTGGCTACTTTCTTGCTGTTGCAGTAATATTTAATATTTAATATTTAATATTTTTATATTTCTTCATGTCTTCACCTCGGGTCCTTTCACAGCAGATTTCTCACATTAATTTTGTCAGTTACGTCTTGTCACATCTCTTGCTTGCTCTTGGATTTACTTTGAAGTAGGTTATGTGCTTGTGCTTTCTATATCCTCCAAGAACAACATTCTCATTCTCTTTTTCTTTTTGTTTTCCTTTGTTGTCCATTTTTGAGAAGGTAGCTAACACAGCCTGATGTGTGTCAATAACGCTGTGTGGTGAATCTGTATATCTGTATGGTATCTATCTCCACTAACAGGTTTGGTTGAACCACTGGTAGAAAACATATTTACTGTACAATTTTGAGGTATTTGTGCTATACTTGACTACTTCCATTTTCCACCAATTCATAATTCTACTCCACTGCATTGAAGAGGCAAATAGTATTGTACTTACTCCTCTACATTAATTTGATAATAATCTGCAAATAAACAAATAAATTCTGATATTATATCAGCAAGACTTTATTGAGAAACTTATATGAGAAACTGGCCCACCTTTACTATCAGCAACATTAATGCATCAATAAAAATAAGGCAAAAATATAATATATATATTGTTCTGAAACGGGCCATTCTGTAAAAAAGTACTTTTATGTGAGTAAAATTTGAAATGCAGGACTTTTACCTGCAACATAGTATCTCTATATTGCAACTTTTACTGACAATATGAGTTCTTTCTGCATGACTAGGTTGAACAAAATGCAACATTTTTAAAAGGGTACCTATAAAACAAGATGTTATAAAATTGACACAGTGTTCGGTCCTGTCGGGGTTCAACTCTCAGTTACATAAATGTAATGCTTTTAGGAGAAAGGGTGGCTCTGAGTTCATTCTGATCTGGGCCAACGCTGGCTCACGGTGACCACAGCTTGAAAACACTCCTCGCCAAAGTGGACCAGGTGTTCGACCACGAGTCCTAATATTTAAACTTTTATTACAACTCCACAAAATTGAGATTAACTGCAGCTGTGTCCTGAGCTGTAATTGTAATCGGATTTGCTGTTTGTGATAAAGTGCTGGATCCAAAACACAGCAAAGGGAGGGTAACGGAAGGGAAGGGCAGGGGAGGGGATGGTGTCCTCTTAAGCATCAGATGCAGCAGCCAGGTGATACTCACTGTGTGTACAAAACCCCTGCTGCTGCAGCACAGTGGAGGCACATGTTTATTGATGTGTCTGGCTGCCCCAGAGTGCACAATATGGCTGAGAGAAACAAACACCAACATACAGAAAGCTCTCAGAGCAGAGAACAGATGAACAAACAAGCAAACAGATTACAGACTGTTTACCTCTCACACACGTTTTCATACAGTATATCAATGACAATGAATGAAAACACATGCAAAATATGTTTCTGTTGTGTTTTTGTATTACTTTTTTATTTGTTGCATTATATAAGTGTAATATAAATTGAAGTTGAATTACATTCAAATGTATTTCTCACTTAAACTCACTTAAAGCATCTAGATCTAGATAAAAACAATGGGTAATACAGAATCAAGTAAAACAACCAGCAGGCCAATTAGTGGAGGCAATTTAGGAATGTTCAAAAGCCAAACAAATGTTTCATTCTGCAAATACTTTTACACCTTAACTAAATAAGTATTCAGTTTGTCTATAATCAGGAAGTCTTGGGACAGCCAGTCTTAGATGGGCAGTGAGAGCATTTATAGAAAGAAGACAAGAGGCACAAGAACTGAGCCCTGAGGAACCCCACATGTAAAGGGAGCCTATAGGAGGAAGTAGTAATTAGGTAACTTTACTCACTATCCATGGAAAGAAAGCCACCCAACACACTTTGGTTGCGTTTTATTGTTGCTTTTTTCATTATATATATTGTGCAAACTTTTATGTCTGTGCCTTTGCTTTGCATGTTTTAGTGTCTAACAATGCAGCATAATGTTGTTTTTAGTCGGTGAGCCATTAACATTAATATCACTCATTTATTTACTTTGCATGTGTTGTTTTAAATAAAACTTGACAATCTAGTATAAGGGTCTCCTGAATGATGTGTCTATTAACATTAACATTCTCACTTCTTTTTTTATTACTATTCTGCATGCTTAAAAATGATAAATGGTAAATGACTTTGATTAAGTTTAATCTTACATTCTGTTTTTTAGGGTGACTTTGTAACATCTGTCCAGGAACTACAGATGAAAAATGGCATCTCGGGTTAACTGTGGTACATTTACAGTATATTTATTCATGTGCATTGTCATGCTGATTCAGTTAACTTCATTGACAATCATGAATTTATCACAAACACAGTGAAGCTTTTTGTTTTGAACCTTGAGTGTGCAGAATTATAGGCTTTGTCATCTAATTACTTGTAGTTAAATAAGAAACCTCAGTCTTTTCTGTTTAATCGTAACCACAGTAACTCGTTGTGTCTACAGCGCACAGAAGAGTTGTTTTCATGACTCAATAAAAAAACAGACAAGTATTGAATGACATCTTGTATGAAATATGTCCTTGGTTTCTTGCAGATTGAGCACAGTGTGACTGTAAGATGTGACACGATCAAGTTCCTCTTCTGGATGTTTTACATCTGGCTATTTACTCTTTCAAAGGATTATATTTTGAGACTATTCTTACATTTTAACAATGTATGCAGAGTTTTAGACAGAGTTTGGACTAGCAGGACAAATCTTGATGGGGAAGTGAGAGACCAGCACTTGCCTTTACCTCATCATCAGTGCTGATGTGCTCTTGAGCAAGACACTCAATCTCCTGCTGGTCCAGTGTAGCAGCTATATGATTCACACTGAACTCAGTGAACATACTCTGGTTAGACAAAGGTTCAAAAGTTAATCTTCCCAGCATGTGATGTAGATCAACTCTTCATCCTTTTAGCTCAATCACTCTGAGGCTGATGCGACCTCTGTCACATGAAATCCCATAATATTCCTCAGCTTATTGTGGCCTTTGGGGGAATCAAAACTCCATTACATTTAAATAAAAGTTTAGAAACACTCCATTTTGAAAAATGTCTTTGGACTATAGCACCCTTAGAAAGTGAGCTCATGTTCTCTGCAGCCTATTTTTAATTCTGAGAGTTTTACAATTAACCAGTATTATTGGGATGATTGTTTTTTTAACCACCACAAGTCTATTTCTGGCAGTCTAGAGAAGGTTTTTATAATGCACAGTAGAATAAATACATTACATTAAAAAATACATTAATTTCCTGGAATCAACTAATCTTTTCTCATTAACTTGATGTTAATACACAGCTTTTATTTAGTTAGTTAATTAAACTTAAAAAATCTACAAGTGATGATTTAAAAACACAAATTCTTTTAATGTGAGATCTTGAACTGACTTGAGATGAGGAGGTGAATGAATGAACTGTACAGAGTTCAATCAACTCATTAAATTAAGTTTCTAAAGAAACATGATCAACATATTTGCAGACTTCCCAGCATGCAGTGTCAGCGTTAAAGCTCTCCTGAGATCCTTCTCTTTCATATTTTGAAGAAAACATACACACTGAAAACTTGCTGCGTGTCTCTAATACATTTTAAGACAAGTCATGATTGTTTTTTTGATTCCTTGTCTTGAGTATTTTCTCTTGCTGGGAGAAAGGAAGTGTGCCGCACAGGAGTACAGAGAGAAGATCAGCAGAAACAGCCAGACTAAGACTGGAATTTCTTTTCAGATCATTTTATTTCATGTCCCTCCACTGAGAAAGTTTTATTGAGCGTGTGTGTGTGACTGCATGTGTGTTTGTGTTAGGACTGTCGATAGGAAGATGTGTGATGAACTGCGCGCTTCTGTCCCTGCGCACTGGAGGCTCCCAGCTCGCCACTCCTCTGTGTTTTCGTACTCGGCGCTCACACCTGAAGAAGTGACAGAGGGGGAGTGAAGCTGGAGGCAGCGCACAGAGCAGTTCAGCTTCTTCTGCACAGCGACTGCAGGGCACATTTGGAGAACAAGTCAGAAGGGAAATAATAACCAAAGGGAGGGGGATGCGCGCATGTGTCAGGCTTTGGACGTTTCCATTCCTACCAGTCGGGCTGCAAGGAATTGAATCTCTCCATCGGGAGCTGCGTTTTTAAAAAAAAAAACACCGGCGACTGGCATCTTCCAAACATTGCACGCCTCGTCCGCCCGTCGCCCTGCGGATCGTCACAGCACCATGCGAGCAGGAGAGACGCGCCCTGTGCCATGCTGAACGACTCTCCGACCCTCCTGCTTGCTCTGACCGCGGTGGCCGGACTTCTCCAGCGATGCCAAGGCTGGAGCGACGAAGACCTCCTCCTGCCGCCCATCAACTCCTCCAACAGGTTCCTGGCCAACCTGGAGGTGGACGTGCGCATCTCCAAGAGGTCCGTGGAGGAGAGCGACGCCTCGCCCGACGCCTCCTCCCTGCAGACTCTGTCCCAGTGCAACGTGAGCGTCCAGAGACTCCTGCCTACCTCGCTGGTGGCCCGCTGGGACAGCAGCTTCGGCTTCCAGTGTGATGTCCTCATCTACACCACCAACAACCACGGAAGGGCTTTTTTCTCCGCGGCGTTCAACAGGGCCATCTCGCCCGTCGTCATCGAGCACCTCGGGGTCACCGGGGGTCAGCAGGAGCTGCGGCTGTGCGTGGGATGCGGGATGTCCCGGTACCGCAGGTTTGGTCAGGGCAGGGCGAGGGGCCAGCAAACCGGGGATCAGGTCACGTTCTGCTGCGTGGATTTCAGCCTCGACGAGCTGAAGGGGGACAAAAGTTGGAGGCTGAACAGAAAGCCCATCGAGTCGACACTTGTGGCTTGTTTCATGACTTTGGTCATCATTGTGTGGAGTGTTGCTGCTCTCATATGGCCAGTGCCGATCATTGCAGGATTTCTGCCCAACGGGATGGAGCAGAGGAGACCGAGATAATTGAAATGATCAGTAACACTGTTCAATAAGGTACACAACATTTTGAGTGGTTACCAGGGAAGACATGATGAACGAATGAGGAACTCACTGGTAGTGAGTCTTTTAGATAATGAGTAACTCTTTATCAATTTTTTATAGGTGCTAATGATTAGTTAACGAAAAAATGAGCGAGGAACGTCTTGATAATTGTAATAACTGATGAAACTTAATGAGCACTTTCCTAATAATTCTTAATGAAAGACTAAACCTATACATTTGATAATGATGAGTTACTAGAAAACAGAGTGAGAAATCCTATATTAATGAATCATAAGGTAATTATTAGTTCATGGATAATTGTGAATGATCACACTGTCTGTATGAATTGTTCCTGATTAACACTGAACCAGTGACAAAACCAGTAATGACTCATCCACTACTCATTAAGTATTAGTTTTTCTTTTTGTGGCCCCCTAAAGTAAAGTGATATGTAATACTGAGCAGTTACTAAGTAGTCCCACATTACAAATCATTATTTTATGATGACTTGCCCTTTTTTGTGTTCTTGTACTCTTTCCTGTCCCACTGCTTGTGCCTGCCCTTAAGTGAAGTGATCCATAGGTGGTTGTTACTAAGTCATTACTTCATCATTGATGATTGATTCATAGATATTAATATTCAAACTAATAATTACCTAATGATTCAATAATAATCTATCAGTCTGTTCGCTCTCTCTTTGGAATATTAAGGAAGTACTTATTAATGATTCATTAATTATCCTGATTCATTCCTCACTAGTTTCTTAATTAACACATCATTACCTAATCATTAACAACTCTATAAATACCATTTGATCTGGAGTTACTCATTAACAAATGGTTCACCTGCAGTTAATGCCCCATATGTTCCTCATTTGTTCCCTGGTAAATACTCAAAATTTTGTGTACCTTATTGTAATGTGTTACGAAATGATCTTTATTATAATTAGCCTGTGCTGCCTATACTATAATTGTAGCCATTCAACTGTTCACCTGAATGAATGAGTGCGGAACTTTGGAGAACTTTTTGATGAAATGCTTTATAGTTTTGGGTGTTCTTTAACCCTTATTACACCTCCTCCTCCTCATACAACCAAGGTAAAGTATGATGGATTATACTAGCCAATAGTAATCTATACTGGGACCAACACCAATGTGTTTTGTATACCCTTGTAGGCCTTCCTATAGATTATGTCAGCGTAAACTGTGCAAACTTTTCTCTTTAAACAGTGTTTGTATAGTTTTTAATCTTTCTAGAAAGTTTTTGCCTTATCCCCTGTGTAGGACTTTTGCACTGAGACCTGAACTTTAAAGTGTGCCGTCACATATATTATAATCTATAGTATGTTCAAAGTAAATGTAATACTAGTTTTTTCCAATACATTCTGAAAAATAGATGTTGTTTCTGACAGACTGAGAGGGTTTCAATATTTATATTGGTAGATTTATAATGTCAAGTTCAATATGCGTGCTTATTTGTATTCATGTTCCAAAATAAAATTTATTATAGGCTATAACGCAGATTCTCTCTGACCTGTTCTCTGTAGCCTAAATCAGTTCACTTATTCAGACTTATTTCAAGTGAACACAGCATGTGATCTAACGCGGAAAGGCTTTGGGTCAACAAAATCAAAAATCTTTGGGAAAGTTGCCAGTTTATTAGGTACACTTATAAAGGTGTTGATGAACTGTATAATATTTTTGAGGGTGTAGTTTGTGGTGCTGTTTAATCATATTGCATTATTTTATTTAGCCTGCCCTCACTGATATAAATGTGATGAAAAAAAAAAAAAGTCAGGTAACAAAATTCAGCATCGATGATTATGATAAATTTGCTAATGAGTAAACTGTCAACAGAATTAAATGTAGCAGGTGCTTTTTTATTATTTCATAGTAGGTAATGCTACTTTATATATTGTCTAGTTCAGTGGTTTTCAAACTGGGGTTCGTGAGTATGGGGGCCTCCAACAAAAGAAGGAATAGAATATTTTGACTTTCATCACATTTTTTGGACGTATATAGATATGTATATATATTTCCAGACAAATGGATGGCTCTGCCCCAGCAAACTAAAGAAAACCACATGTAACCAGTCCTTAAAATTTGAGAGTAGGATATACCAGTATATGTGTGACATAGTGTCAGCACATGTTATGTGGCTTGCCCAGTTGAGAGTGTCCTGCTTGAGCTGACTAACCAGTTTGTGATGGTGACAAATTCAGACTGACTCAGTCAACATTTTTGTCAACAAAGAGCAGTCAGACTGGATGTTAATCTGTAAAATAATCTTTTAATACATAGACATTTTGTCATTTAATTCTCATGAGAAAATACACTGTTAGTTGCAGTTCATTATAGGCAGCCTACACCTAGCTTAAAACTAATGCAGTCTAATACAACAGTCCTGCAATAAATCCTTTATTTATGAGCATTTGAGGTGGGGCAGACACAATAACATAAACACATATAATGCAATACAGTTCAGCCACACCAACGTCCAAAATGACTAAAGCTGAAAAATATATTATATCTCAAAAACAGGTTTAACCAAAACTAAATTCAATAAGCTTCATGAAGGGAAGGGTTTTTGCAGGACTGTTGTATTACACAACATCAGTTTTTAGATACATGTATCTAACAAAGTGGCAATTGGATGTATAATCTCTCACTAAGGAAAATAACACTTAATATTTAATATTTCTGCACTTGGAATCTATCCAGTTATGAGTTGACCTGTGTTATAATATCACATATGATGTCACCGCACTATTTATCATAGGCTGTAATTATAATCAGGGTTGGATCAGATTACTTGAAAATATATTATTTACTGAATACAAATTACATGGCAATATTTTAATTAGTGACAGAATCCATTGGATTACAAAAAAGTAAACTAATTTGAATACTTTCATTGAAAATGTTGAACATTATACTTAAAAAATGGACACAGTGACAATGAAATGTTTCCATAAATGTTGTTTTTGTCTCTTTGAACATCTCAAAACATTTTCTATGCAAATAAAATGCATTTTTGCACAAGGTTTATTTTTCAGGAGTTTCATGAAAAAAGTTTCATAATTTTAAAATTGACATATTTTAAAGAAAAAATGTAATCAACTAATCCTTGACAGTGTAATTACTTTTTTTTTTTTTCAAATGTTATCTGGACTGATTATAGTTACTTATTTTTTGTCATTTGATCACGTTATACCAATAATATGTGATTTGGTACTATCCAGCCCTAATTAAAATAGTAATATATCTACTTTGTTTGGTCTTTTTACACTTTAAGGCTGGGTTGCACCAAGATTAATTTAATCTAAAATAAATTCTCATCGGAGTAAACAAGGTTTAAAAGGTGTAAATTCAGACTGAAATTAAGCAGACTTCTGTTACACAATTAAAAACTAATCTCACTTTAGTAAATCCAAGTTTATTAATGTAAACTGAAATTAAGAATTTAATCAATAAGGTTATGCTTGATTACCAAATTTTAAATAAATAAGTGCTGTCAGGACAAGTGTTAGCCAGATAAAACGTTGACAAAATGTTACTTGTTTAAATTGTTACATTGTTTGCTAACTAGCTAAAAAGATAACACAATGTTACTGCTAGCAAGCTAAAATGGAACATTGTTTAAAAAAGTTCCACTGTTCGCTAAGGAGCTGAAAAGTTTCTAACCCTACTCATGATGACTTTGCAGAGAAGCTCTAATTTCTCCTCCTTTTAGCAAAATTTGGTTGGCTGAAATGAACAGATATTTGAAGATTTAAAAAACAGACAACTCCCAGTGAAATAATGAGGAGATGCATCTTAAAACTCAGTTGGGCTGAGTGTGTCCCTTTACTTTCTTTGAAAAATTTGATTATTTTGCTCAGTCCATCTCAAACGGTTCCTTAATGTATGTTTAAAGTTAACAGCTACTGTATTACATATTAAATTGAGTTCAAATATTGGTGCAACTAAATTAAATTTAATTAACTAAATTAAATTACTACGTCTAGAGTCAAAACTAAACTGACATTTTTATTTTTTTTTTCTCAGTTTTAACCTGCTTTAAAAATTTGGTGCATCTAAAGTCGAATTTAGAGTTGAGCCATGATTTAATCAGGTTTAAAAATCAATTCTTATTGATACAACCATGTCCAACTGTATTTTTATTTATTTATTTATTTTAACTAGTTGTTTGACAGAAATAACTCAACTGTAATGAATTTTATCTTTAAAAAAAAATCACGGATGTAAGGCATGAATGAACTCTGAATGTACCTGCCAAAATGGCGGACCTGGCCACGCCCTTACATTACCTGCTGCTTCAACACGCCCTCACCTCTGACACACTCACACATTAAGGAAGTGGTGCAGTCGTGTCTTCACGGCTAAGAGCACAGATTTACGTAAACGAGGGAAAAAGTGGCGCATGAAGGTCGCAGCTCTGGGCGTGAAGCAATGAAATATGCGCAGATGTCCAGTGATTTCCCTCAGGATCAAATTTATAGAGGACCTCCACTATAGGACAGCATGTCCTTATTAACAGCCAGTCTTCACATTTTACTTCTTACGGTCATCGTCCTCACTGTATCAGGTAAGTTACTGATTAATTATTAACCAGCAGGACAGTTTTACTCTGAAATGTCGCTGAAGTGGAAGATCTGCTGTTTAAATATGGACCTGCTTATTCACATAATTATATGACGTTGTTATTATGCTGTTTATTATTTCTAAGCCATTTATTGTTGTGCTGTTTATCGCTCATATGCGTGTTGATGAATTGTTGGGAGCTAAATTACTTTAATGAATGTACTGATTAGTTTTGTCAGAGTAAATGAAGTTGTCAGGTCAGATCAGGATGAGAACAGAAACGAAAGGACGTTGTAGTCTCAGTTTTTGTTGTTTTTGTCCATGACTAAACTGAATCCTCAAAAAGTTCCCGGAGCTAATCTGATGTGTCATGTGTCAAATGATAGGTTGTGCGTGTTTTGTGTGTCTTCAGAAACATTTATAGATATATATAGACAGAAAAATAATACAGTGTGAAGCAGGATATATGAGACAATAGAGAGCTGATATTAGGTGCTGTTGTGTGTGTGTGTGTGTGTGTGTGTGTGAACATGACTGTTTGCTCAGCAAAGGCCTGGTTAGTCATAGAGGGAGTAAAGCCAAGCTGTTTCAATGCCGTTAGTCATTGTGACTTTCTAACTGTGAATAAAAGCTTATATTTAATACATGGCAACACTTGTTCATATTCTGGTTTTTAGTGACATTTAAGTCTGATCTGGGGGTTTCTCACTCTCCCTTACAATATTCTGGTATTGAACCATTATATTTAAAAAAAATAAAATAATTGATATTGATATGTTAATAGCACACATAGGGCCGTCACAATATCCGATTTTCACAACATGATTATTGTTGCCAAAAGAATTCACAATAATGTTATTTCGATACCTGTAGAAAATTTTAAAAAATCTATTCGTCAAATTTATCTTTAGCTTTGCTTATTGTGTGTTTTGTGTCTTTTTTGGCAAATGAATTACAACCACAATTAAAGTGTTGGAGGTGGACAGAGAGTCTGTAACCATAACTGTACAAAAGCTTACAAAAAGTACAAAAAATGTTGTTTTTTTTTTTTTTGTTTGTTTGTTTTTTTTTTTCAAACTTTCCATACATAGCTCAATAATATCGTGAATTCTTTGGGTTGCAATAATCGTGTAGTGAAAATCTCATATGTTAATAGTCCTCATTTCTCTCAAGTTTTCATGCTTTGTGCTTTTTTTTTTTTTTTTCAAGGGGTCCAGGAGTTTACTGTCACCCCTGACAGAGGCTCCAGCATCATCATCAGTAGCAGTCAGGTCAAAGGTTGCAAAGTGTGCATTGCGCCTGGACGCTCACAATGTAATACTACCCTACTGCTAAAAGACAACATTCCGGTTTCACTGGAGTTTGACTGCTCTAAACCTCAAGATGTATTCACCGTGGAAATTGTACGAAATATTGGTAAGAGCGTGAGTGAAAATAAAAGCTGTTCTTGAATTACCATCTAAGTATCTTTCTGGACTAATGCAGTATGGGTGGGTTTATTCAGTAATATTTAATGAAGTCATATTCTCTTCTCAGAATGTACCCCAAAGTCGTGCAACAGCCACATCGTACAGGCCGACTCTGGCTCGCTTCCTTTGCTGGATTTTAACCGCAGATTCACCTGGAACCTGAAGGCCTCTGCGCCGAAAGCGTTCAAAATAGACTTCACCAGCATGGGTCTAAGACAGATAAATGCATCTGAGAGCTGTCCAGACAGACACAGCTACACCCTGCAGGGCTTCCAGACTACAGGGGACGTGACTGTGGGGAAATACTGCAGAACAGGACCAATCAGCAGCATTCAGATACTGAATCAAGGCAGCTTTTCTCTGGATGTCCCAGCAGGGCAGAAGCTGCAAAATGGCCGGTTTGATGTGTCTGTCGGGGAGGAAATCAAATGTGAGTTACTTTAAATTTTGGTGTCTGAATAACTTTGATGTCTACTGTCTCAGTCATCTTTATTTGACTGTTGTTTGTGTCTTTTTTCTGTCGTAGCTCTGGCCAAAATTACCCTGACGTTACCAAAAGGGACCTCGTCCGCAGAGTTGCTCTCTCCGAACTTCCCGGAAAGCTTTCCCGATGACGACGTGATGGAGTGGTACTTTCAGGTCCCGGACAAACACAAGACATCTGTTCAGCTCTTAAGGCTCACACAGCCACGTTGTCTGAAGAAGGAAACAGCAGTGGAGTACCACAGCAGAGGGAGAGGGGCGTCAGTGCTGAGGCTGATGGACCCCCAGCCAGAACAGATGGGAAACTTTTCCCTGACGCTGAGGAACTGCGAGATGGACAGAAGACGTGCTGGTTCTTCTGGACTATCCCTAAACCTCAGGGTCTCTTCTTCAAGTACAAGTTCAACAGGTTTGTACATCATCTGCAATTGTTTTATTGTCACTTGATTGATTGATCTTGATTAATCAGTTAGTTGTTAAGTCTATAAAATGGTGAAAAATGTCCATCAGTGTTTCACAAAGCCCAAGATGATGTTCTCAAATGTCTTGTTTTGTCCACAACCCAAAGATATCCAGTTTGCTGTCACAGAGGAGTAAAGAAACCCTAAAATAACCACATTTCAGAACTAAATTAATTGATAATTGTTGCAGGTCTGCTGTCCCTTGGTTTTAAAGGCATCACAGTTTTAACTTTGGCCTGTGGTGAGATGATTATGTATTTGGCCCTCTGCAGATGTTATCTTACACATCTCAAATAATTCTACAATAAAGTGGTCAGATTGCTCTCTAGGCGGCAAAGAAAAGTTTTGATTCTGGGGCCGATCTGGATCTCAAATATGTTGTTCTTTACCTATAAAACTAACTGATATGTAGGCTTATTTCTAAGGATGACTTAAAGGGTCAAATGATTATTCAACTGAAATTTAAAGCTGCTATAATTAATATTTTTATATTAACAATGGATAAAGTGATTATGTATAATGTGAAAGATATCGCTTGCAATAATGAACCCACAGAGAATTAACAGAGAGCATAAAGACGTCCTGAGGTAACACAAAGAGTACTGTCCAGCTATCATTGGAAATGTAACATGTCAACTGACAAAAACTTTGAAATACAGTATACTGGACAAAATTTGTGTCCAAAAGCTATTTGATTGCTCACTTTACAACTAAAAAGCAGTTCAGTCTTTTTGGACAGGAGCAACACAGGAGCAATTGTTTAGACTTGGTGGAGATTTTCTCTGTTCAGAAAGTAGTTCAGGGGATTACTGATGTCTCCCCTACATGTCGTAGCAGGCATGTGATTACTAAATATAAATAATCTTTATTTTCCGTTGTCCTGTCGTGTTACAACAAGGGCTCAGATTCATTAGTCAGGGGTGTGACAGAGTTTACTTTTCTTTTGAGCTTCAGTCAGTGTGTGTGAGTAATCACACAGTGACGTGGAAAGTGGGCCTCGTGGGCTTAATCTGCGCCCTCGGGTCTCAGGTTGGGGGATCTCTGAGGTTGCCTCATCACTGAGTCATGATTGACAGCAGTGGCACAACACCAGGAATCACCTCATACAGTGATCGGGAAATCATGTTCAGCTCTATCAGTCAAATTGAAATGCAAATTTCTGTTGGACATGTTTGTGATGGTTTCAGCTGAAATGCATTTGCCCACACATTTGCATGAATGTGTGAGACAGAAAGAGAGAGAGGGAAAATAAGAAATCTTTTTGCACTGTTTCCTGTAGTGTCGTGTAAAGTGGACATGAACAGAATGGAGGGCCTCACTCTGCACATTGAGAAGGTGAGAGCGGCCCCTGATTGTGAGATGAAAATAAACTCTGCGCTGAAGGACAAGATCACAGTCACATCAAACAGTGAGCTGTCTTTCCAGGACTGCCTGCCTGAAGACGTAGAAGTCACCGCCATGAGAGTCATAGGTAATCTGACATTTCATTGTTCACCAGAGGCTTCCCTGGGCATGGACAATAAGTCTTGAATTGTTTTTACAGCTCCCCATACTTGGGTCAATATAACATATCCTAACGAGACTGACTGAGGGTTTTTTGCTGTTTTCGTCTTGGAAAGCATATGATGTATTTTATTGGTCATCTCATGGTGTGCTGGTACACAACAGAGGTGCTCCAGGCCTCATTTAGAGACTGACAGAATCTGAAGCCTGTAATTATTTGAGCATGATAATATAGTGTCTTACCCACAGACATTCAGAGTAGTTCAGTGGTTCCCAAACTGGCGGGCACCAGGTGAATGACCAGGGGAGACGTGTAGAGTAAAACATTGTTAATTAATATGATTTATGTAGAGGAAATACAAAACAAGAGGTTACTGATGCTATGATGCTAATCTTTATGTCACTAAAATTTAGCTTGAAACCTATTTTAATTGGGGGTGGAGGGGCGTGAACTTTTTTTGGCTTCTGAAGGGGGGCATGTCACAAAAAGTTTGGAAACCACTGATGTAATTAATTTCATAATGTAGATGCCAGTTTGTCATTTAAAGGGCAAGTTCGCCACTTTTATGTGGCTGTCCGATCAGTGTTGGTAGTAAATATGGTTTGTGCTATATTTTTAAACTGAGTTCTCCTGCTGCAAAATCTGTTGCTGTTCAGTCTGTTTCAGTTTAGTTTTCCTGTCTCCTCCTCTGGGTAGCTAGGAGGTGTGGTAAGTGAGTATTTTTAGTACCTAATGCCATGTTTTGGCCAACAAAGTAATAGCAGTAAACTTACAGCCTCCGTACTGCTGTATATAGTATTGCTGTATAGGTTAGGGTGGTGATACATGGCAACTTGGGCGTGGACGTCAGAATTTTGTGTGCAGTGCTTCCTGGCAGCGGAGCTCCACAAGCAGGATAACTCACCTTTCTTAGTCAATACAGCAGCACTGAGTTTATTGTTTCCATTATCTGCATTACCATCAACACTGACTGGACATTCACATAAAAAGAGGTGAATTTTCCCTTAAATAAGTTTTATTGTCATTATCATAAAAACAATTTCCAAGCAAATAAAACCAGTTTAATAATATTCAGTTAGAGCAAATAAAACATTTAAACAAATATAACATTACCTATGATGACATATTTCATATTATTTCAGCTGTGTTGTCCTGCATTATCTATTTGTACACCAGCTTCCACATTAATAAACACAATCTTTTACATTGAAGTATGTTATAAACAGTTTATTAAATGCATTATTTTAATGTATATATACTGGTTAATGCCAAAGGTTACCAAGTACCAGAAATGAGAAAGTGCTTTTTCTTTGGTAATTTTGGTGAACTAACCCTTTAATTCCCTGTGAAAGCAGAAATTCAGTCTCATCTCTGAGCCCCTTTTTGATTTAAATCAGCTGCTCTGTCTTGTCAGGGTGTGCTCAGCTCAAAGACTGCCTGAAGAGTCCGACTCGTCTGTCGGTGCCTCCGCTGCCGACCTGCCTCCCTGCCCCCCTGCGCAAAGTGACCTGGACTCTCCGTCCTCCTCAGCACGGCACCGTGGAGCTGACGTCTTCCACTGGGAACCTGAAACAGTCCCTACCTGGACAGCGATGCAATGACAGCATGATTATCAGTGTGTCCGAACATGACGGCACTCCTGTTGGAGACTTCTGCCCTCAGGGACCCATACAGAAGGTCCAAATCCACACCAACGTGTCTATCACTGTGTTCGGCATGGAGGGTAAAGCATTGAGGAGATCTATTAAGCCTGTGCTGTACGCCAGAATGAAAGAGGAGATATCCGGTAATAAGCAGCTTCAGTTTAATTAAATGAATAAATAAAATATTCATTAAAATGCATGTTTTTCACTGATATGTAATATAATTTTTTCTCTAATTTCTGTTCAGAAAGATACATATTCACCGTATCTCCAAAGAGAGACACTCCTGTTCTTTTGGCTACTCCTGGTTGGCCAATAGGAATGCAGTCGTACTCCACCGTCTCCTGGATCGTCTCTGTTCCTCCGAAGATGGAGGCTCGCCTGATGTTTGCCAATATGAGTCAGCCCAAGTGCAGCAACCGCCACACCAACATCAGGGTGCAGAGGTTCAGCCGCCGAGAGGAGGACTACAGCCGTAGGGAGGACGAGGAGCCAGAGGGTGAGATCACCGTCTCCGAGAGCTTCTACCTCAACATGTCCAACTGCATGCCTGAAAGAGGAGACTTCAGCGTCATCACTAAGGTCACCCTGCAGAAGAGCAAGAGTAAGAGGACATTTTGTAGTGTAGTCGTTATAGTTTTGTGTAAACCATAAGACTTCAAAAAGGTCTGGATGTGGACTGGATGTTTTAATGGATCACACTGGCATCATCTTTTAGATAAAAGTGTTGTGTTATTCGACAGCTATTTGTTGATACAGATATCCACAGTCCCCTTAGATAAAATTTAACCCGGTCAACACTTGACGACAATATGTTGATAATGAAATACCTGCAAAAGTAATGACGTCCATGTCAGCCATAGCTGTACTTTATGGTTAGTGCTAATTGGCAAATGTTAAGATGATAAAACTCTAAACCAAGATGAAACTGTGTCAAGTTGGAACCCAAGATTTGTACTAGTTGTTTCTTTATTCTGTATGTTGGACAAACTCATTATTTTTTATACTGTGACAAGCCTGTGATCTACTTTGTAGATCTACTTAAGTTTTGGGATTAAAAACACCTGGTTAGGAGTAGGAGAAGATCTTGGTTTGGGTTAAAAATGATCCCTCGTAAGATGTTTCGCAGGTGTAGGGTTTCATTCTGGACACAAACCCAAGATTGTTAACATGGTAAACATTATGGCTGTGTTCCAATACTCATACAACCATAGTATTTAGTATGCCAGAACAAGATTTAGTATACAGTATGGAAAATGTGCACACCAAAATAAAGTTACTGGTATTTAGTAATTAATTAATTAATTAGAGTAAAGTAGGTTCCAAATACTTTTTCTTTTTATTTCCATCTTTGTGCTGTGGACTGTGACAGATGAATGAGCAACGTTCAAGTCGCAATGTTTCGACAAAGTAATATGTCCCAGTTACATGCATACTGTTTGCAGCAGTACACACTTTTTTTTACTAAATTAGCATGTTAGTATGCTGTACTTATTTTATTTAGCTCACACAGACCTGCTAACAAGCATGGCTGTAGACTCTTCATCTTGCTTGTTTATACAGTGTAGATAACATGAAACTTAAATTATGAATACCAATGTTTGACTCTTTCAGTAAAATACATAGTTTGTTTTTTGGATGATCCATCATTTTTCTGAGTGAAACAGAATCATGGATGTTTTTTTTGTCAGGCCAGCAGTGCTGTGGATGACAACATCAATTGGTTGCTCTGCCGAGCCGAGCAGCACTCAGTGGTGACTGAATAACCCAAACAAATATTAAGGGGATTACCATGAAATCTGGTACAGACCCTCATGTTCCTCCTTAGGATTAATTACAACAACTTAACTGATGCTCAGATTTTTTTCTATGACACGATCATCATCAGATCAAACTTTTTTTTTTGTTCAATAGATCTCTTTCACCGCAGCCATACTGATATAAAATGGTAGTGTAAAAACTGGTGTTACTTATGATACCAATTAAGCATTTACTGTAGCAGAGCCTGTCCAGTGAGCCAACATGCACAATAGCAGCACCCTGACTCTGACAGAAACGAAACCTTAATTAGTATCATTAGTAACACCTGTGTTCACCTTGCCTGATTCCAGACCTTGGAATCTGCCCACTTCACCAAGTTGACTGATTTTCTGTTCTGGCATTGTGACATGTAACAGCAGTTTCTCAATTAAAAAATAAATAACCAAAGATTGCCACAGGGGGACTATGAATGATGAGGAATATGGAAATGGATAAGTTGACACTTCACGCTCGTGTTTACCCCACTAATTCATGTCAGAATGGCTGCGGTGAAAAATCTCTGTACTTCAGTTTATGACCAAATACCTGCAAAACTAATGTCATTCCTAAACTAATTATCAGACGATATCATGCTAACACACCCCACATACATGATGACCATGGTAAACATTAGCATGAGCATGTTAGGATTGTCACAGTGAACATGTGAACATACTGACATGAGCATTTAGTTCAAGTACAGCCTCAACTGAAGACTCTGTTTTGTTTTATGACTTTGCACAGACTTAAAAAGTGTGCTTTCTATCTTTTTATGAGGGATAAAAAAAAATAATATTTGTTCACCTCCAGGATTCAGATGTTTATATCAAATTTACAAGGATTGTACATATAATTGATGACAGGAAGTTTTAATGAAACATTTGTATTTTGTCGTTACTTTCTCTCATTTAGATCTGTTGCTGACGATCATCCTGAGTGTGGTGGCTGCTCTGTTGGTCATTTTTGTCATTGTGCTGGTAGTGGTCTGTGTGGTGATTAGGTAAGTGCCTTTACTCTGTTTTATTCTATATATTTAATTATTTGTAATTTTGTAAGTGATGTTTGCCTTTTCAAATTTCAAATTCCTGTCAGATTTCCCCCTTCATTTAAAATCATCTTACTTAACTGCTCAACTGCCAGCTGTAAGAGATGCTGTATATAAAACTCTTATTGTCTCGTGTCAACAGGAAGAAGAAGAAAAAGCTGAATCATCAGGTGTCCATCTACAATCCAAACGGCACCATCTTCCTGCCAGGACAGAACGGCTTCCCAGAGACACGCGATGACATCAGCGATCACGAGTACGCCTCCATTGAAGACACACTGGTTTACACACACCTGCTGAGAAAGGGCAGAGAGATTGGCGTCTACGGAGAGTTTGACACGTACCAGCCTTTCACTGGACGCACAGACTCACACAAGCCACTGGTCTCTAAAGACTCTGTCGCCAGTGACAGGCAAGTTCAACAACAGTTTCAGGGCTCATCTCAACAGGCTCCTCCACTTCCCATCAGGCCTGCGAGCCACGGTGAACAACGTCTGGTGGACAATGTGATTTACCAGACTGAGGACCAGAGTGAAGAGGAACACTCTCTGACTCTGGGGCCACGGCTGGAGCCGGAGGGAGGGAACTGAGGAGAAGATTGGATTGGGCTTTCTGCTTTTCACTTGACCTACTTGAACTTGGAGACATTCGTTCTCTGGCATCTGTGTGATTACCTGATGTTCAGCCTTTGCAAGAAGCCTTTGTTTTTTCACTTGAGCTTAGCTTCACACCAAAGCCACGCACATAAAATAACCCTGTTTAAACCTGCCTGCAGCTGTTACCTTGTTTTATCTCAGATGAAGGCACGTTTGGTTTGGAAAACAGAACATAATCAGCCTCGTTACACCAGTTTTTGCCACTACAAAGAGATATGTTGCTTTAAGGGAATGAATATTTTTTTGAGATATTTTGTACATATTGAGGATGTTTATACAGGAGAAAATGTGTGCTGTTTACATGCTGATTTATTTTATTTTTTATCATTAAGCTGAATAGAGAGGACGCCACTTCTGTTGCAATACACTGAACCTTTTATAGCATCATCAAGACATGATGGCCTGATGATGGCCTGTATTGCAGGAGATTGCAACAGCAGCATATTCGTGCCTGGACTTTTTTCTCTCTTTTTATCACTGCTTTTGCACCTGCCATGGACCTCTAGATATGGCATCATCCCACCATACATGTGCCTTACAGAAAGGTCAAAATACCCCTGATGATACAGTTGTTTTCCTACGTTTTTATTCTAGAAGGGTATAGATTAAAAATTAGTGCTTTTCTTTCTTTTTTTTTTTGGACCCATACTTTTGGGAATCTCAAGACTGATCTGCTGATAGCTAAGTGATGTTTTTGTTTTGTACATGTGTATTATGATGACTGAGAATCGCTAAGTCAGAAACCATATTTTTCTAACTATTTTGAAGACCACAGACCCCTTCTGCTGGGCTGTAATGACATTACAGTTATTGTCATTGTCAATCTTTGGATTTTTTTGATTAATTCATCAGTTGTTTTATTTATAAATTGTCAAAAAATTGTGAACATTTTAATCAGTATCTCAAGATAACATCCTCAAATGTCTTTATTTTTCCACAACCCAAAAATATTCAGTTTACTGACATAGAGGAGTGAAGAAACCAGAAAATATTCACATTTAAGAAGCTGGAATCAGAGAAAACAATGATTTGAAAAATGACTTAAACTTAAATTTATTATGAAAATACTTGGCCATTAATGTAATAGTTTACACTAATTGATTAATTGCTGCTCTAAATGACATGAAACTAAACATATACACATAATATGTGTATAAATATACAGTTAATTGCAGTCTGTGAGCAAAAAGTTACATCCCACAAAGAAATGTCAGTATGTTTGTTGTTTGCCTAAGTTTTTTTTATTAATTACAGGTGGGTTTGAAAAGAGAGGCTGTGTGAGACATGTAATTTAACGTAAGTGTGTGGTGAGTGCGCAGGATCTTTTCATGTGTTGTTGTGAAGACAGACTCGGACCAGCCTAAGTCCTAACCAAGTTACAGTTTTTGTTTTGTAAAATGAAACAGCTTCTACATGATAGAAAATAACTACACTGCATATTAAAAGCAATATTTGGCGTAGTAAATACAACATTTGTTTTACTAAGAAAATGCCAGAAAGTGACCTGGTCTTATTTAAAGTAGAATTGGCTTCCAGTTTTACAATCCAACTTGTAAAAATGGACTGAATGAATTGTGTATTTGTCTTGTAAAACTATGCTGCTGCAGTGCAGAAAATGACCTGCAGAGGGAGACGAAGTTCAAAGTTGCCACCACTTCCTTGTTGTCCCTGAAGAAATAAAGTGTCATTTTTGCTCTCTGAATGTGAAATTAATTCATTTGGCTAAGACACAGTAACTGAGATGAGGACATGCACTCCGCAAATACACTGCCGCTGACATCAGCGGATGTCCATGGAGACGTTCAAACATGTTGATCTGATGTAATCTTCCTTTGGGCGGGTAAACTAGAAAAACTAGGTTTTCATCATGCAAACAGTGTGCGGGTGGAGATAAGACATTGTACTTATCTGATGTTTATAGAAATGCAGTTCCAGGAAAATCTCCAGCGTGTTTTGTAGTAAATTCCTTGGAAATTTGAACATATTTTTTTTATGTTAATGTTTATGTTTGTTGTGAACCCATACACATATCCTGTTTTACTATCCTGACATCCTCATCATCCTCATGATACTGGCTATCATACTCCTGGCCTTTTCTGTTAATATGTACCATTTTCTTGGTAGTGAAAAGTTTTTCAGTCTTATTTTGAAAGGTACACTTGTGACCTTTTAACCCCACTGACTGAATGTAAACAACTGTGAAAAAAGACAGCAGCCGAAAACAAAGAGAGTTTGGGATGTTTTTATTAGTTGTAAACATTTTTTGTGGGTTATTATGTAAGCATTTTTTAAGCAAAGGCTACAGCTGATCAGACACATGTTTATTAACATTATATAATGTAACGCAAGCAACTTAGCTTGACATTCAGAACTAGAAATAAAGAAAGTGCCCCAGAAAAGGTGATGATGATTGATATTCAATAATAAAACAAAAAACAAAACAAAACAATCAAGGATTTATTGCATTGATTAGCAGATGACATAAAAATATTTAAGTGAGACTGGGGAGTGTTGTAACACTGGGTTAGTTGTAACACCATTTCTTTGTTGAGTTGATGGGAGAAGTGTTACATCTCTGTGACCAAATTGGATTTCATGACAAAAAAAATAATTTTCAGATGAGACAATTTTATCAAGATTATTTTTTAGTCCGTTAATTGTATTGTGGATACAATAGTTTGACTTACATAACACATACTTGCAGTTTTTCTGGTTTAATCAGGTGTTTTGCATTCATTCAAAAAGTTAGCTATGTAATTTGCCATATTCACAGGGTCGCCATTTTCCTCTGATGTCACACTCAGATGCTGTTATCAAAAGGATGTTGTTGTATACTGTGTTCCAGGTCTAATTGTTATCATGTCACCAACTTCCAATTAACCCATAAAACCACCCATTTGATGACCCGTTACACAACAGCCAACATTAGCATTAAGTAAACTAATATTACTGTTTGGTAGTGTTGAATAATACAATAAGAAAGGCATAAATGACTTTTTCCATTGATATTTCAGAATAAGTTTACATCTTTCCTATCATGTCACATTATCAAATGGTTAGATAGGAAGTGGTTGCTAATGGTAGCTGTAGGCTAATGGTAGATAATGAGCTATGAAAAGAGTTGTTTTACCTTGAAATATGGCTCTATTTCCTTCCAGATTCTCAGTATCCTCTGTCTTTTCAGTTGCTAAACAATTGGGAATCACTGACATGATAACAATTCATCACATTTTGTATGTTTATATGACTTACAACCTGGAACAGAGTGGTACAACATTTGCGCATCAGAGGAAAATGGCCGCCATGTGAATATGGTGAATGACTTCTTGGAGTGGTTACTGCCATCTCTGGTCTCCCAAAGACAAGCCATCCAGTGGTGTTTACCTTGATGAATGTGCTATAAAATATGCTTCGGTTTTTGTACGAGTGAGTGAATGCATGTTAAATATTTTACATGCATTTAGCTTATCAGTGACAAACTGTATCTCAGACCACAGTGTGAAGTCAGCTGACATCTGAATGGCTTGGCCAAGAAAATGTGAGCTTAAGAAAGATGCAGAACATTATTTTCAATGTATTGCATAAATGTACCTGATAGTCTACATGTTTCACTCTTCTGTAATGTTCACATGTTTATCTGCACAAAGTGATGCTGATGTCAGGAAACAAACAGCCCTCAGACGATGTTGAACTCACACACAGAGGCCTTCTCAGCTCGACAGCTCTCATCAAACCACTTCCCGTTGGCGGTGATGGAGAGGATGGCACAGTTCTGGCTGCGCCCTCCGTCAGGCTGCAAAGTGATCTCCGTCTCCCAGTTCTTGAAGCGCACGCTGGAGCCCGATTGGTCCACCCACTGGCCGTCGGTCACCATGTCGTTGATGCCCAGCCAGATGTGGGCCTCGGGGCCGATGCTCTGACGTACGTAGCTATAGAGCTGGTCGTTCTCATCTCCTGACAGAGGAGTGGCCAGATTGCCTCCTTTGGCGGTGCAGTCTTCACTGGCTGCATGGAGGGTCTTCTTCACCGGGTCAGCCAGGAAACACTTGCCGAGGATCTTAGTGCCCCGCAGACAAACTGAGGGGGGAGTTAGGTGACAGTCAGTGTGGCTCAGGTGTTATGGTCTATTTTTGTCCCTCTATCATCTTAAAGTTTTTAAATACTGCTCTGTCTTACATATGGCATGTTGGTACTGTTGTGAAATATACTTCATTGGTTTATAGGTGCTGGTCTTGAACAGAACACCTGCCTGTGGTTTACAATCTATCTTGCAAATAGAACTGACCCTTTGCTAAGCCCGCCCTCTTTAGTTACTTTTGCTACGCCTGTCAAGTTTTCCACTCTTTTCCACATTGCACATATGCTATTTACAGTGGTGAAAGTGGCACACACCGATAAAGGCGTATTGGCGGGAAACATTTTGTATGATGCCAGACATGATCAAGTAAAAGGCTTGTTGGATAACATTAGTCCTGAGTGTGTATATGTAAACAATAGATGACAGAAATACACTCATTAATGTAAGGAAATAAGTCCAGCCAGACCAACATCACCCCAGAAAGAGAGCCGGGATGAAAAGCTAAGCTATGATTGGACAGTTGCTGTTCACAGGAGGGGCTTAGCAAAGTGTCAGTTTAATGTTTTGTTGCTGACTCAACTCACTCCACCTTTTTGAAGGTCACTAATGGTGTGCTGCAGGATTCAATTTTAGGCCCTTTACTTTTCATCTTGTATATTATCAATATTGTCTCTTTTGATAATGGTTGTAAGATATAACTTTATGCTGACAATACCATGCTTTATTCATCTGCTTCTACTTTTAGGGGAGTATTATCTCTTTTGCAGACAGCTGCCAGTATTAAATGGAACAAGAACAAAATATATGCAATTGATTCCACACTAAATAGCTGTGGGACAACATTCATAAACAACACATTATATTCCTAAAATTATAATTGTGTGGTACATTTTGCAGGAAAAATACCTGTCTGTAAAGCCTGCTGCTCTTTCAGCAAATTCAGCTCTTGAACAATGTCATTAATCTGTCTCTTCAGCTCCTCAATTGCAGCATTGTTTGCAGAGTCTGTTGAAGGGAAAGAAATGCTAAATTTACTCTAAAGAGGAAAAACACTGTGTGTATCCATGATGAACTCTCACATACTTCAGCAGTTCTGTAAAAGTTATTCATGGATTTAACAAGCTATGATATTGTTTTCATTTGCTATGTCAAGTTAATATCAAGTCCTACCTTTCTTGCCATTTCTTTTCTTGGTGGTGGTCTGCTGGAATGTGCAGTGTGCCAGCAGGAGAAGGCAAAACACCAAGAAAACCCCTCTTGCGTCCATAATACTCAGAAAAACACTTAAAATCCACCGTACAGAAACTGGTTTTGGTGCAGCACCACAAAACACTCTTCACAGCTCTGAGCCCTGGCCAGACTGTTGTGTTTTACACACCCGCAGTGAATTGGGAAATCTTATCTCAGAGAGAACAAATGTTTTACAGATGTTTAACAGCCGTTTGTGTTGCTTTTGAGGAGAGATGGATAGTGGAGTGTTTAGCAGCGTTCTGACAAGCATGACTCGGTTTCCACATGTTTGTAGGTTACCCACGAATTACAGCAGAGCCTTATCTGTCCATCTGTGCTGTGTGTGTGTGTGTGTCTGTTGTGTCAAATAAAGATCATTTGAATAATTTCTATCTTTATCAATTTTCTGCATCTGTCTATGCCACTTTAAACAATTACCAAACTACAAATAATTTTACAGGCTTTTTACAACTGCCTGCAAATTGAACTGTGGCTTTTCCCCCGTCAAAGGGCCTGTTGTGTGTCTGCTGAGGGCTCCAACAGGCCAGAGGTTGGATGTTTTAGGGTTTGTCCCACAGCCCACATCTGGATCTCCTCAGTGAGCTGGACAGGGTGCAGTGGACACGTGGCAGTGACTTATATAATGAACAAACAATGTTGTGAATTTAATATTTGTTTATGTTTAATCTCTTTTCTGTAAGACAGGTGTTCACTGGAGAGTTTCAGTGACCTCCAGCAGTAATGACAAAGCTGAGTGATGCATGTCTTGAAATGTTCAGTGTTGATCCCACTGAATACACACACATCACAGACAAATAACACGTTAAAGTGATGCAATGAAATGCTCCACGTCCGACATGAGCAAATACACTCAAACCTCAAATTCTTGACAAATAACTGAAATATAATACATGTCTCAATTTATTCAAAGATAAACAGCTTGGATACAAAGAGAATGCATGATGTATTTTTTATCTTCAGTATAAAAGCAAATTCAATTCCCAGGTCTCTCCAGTACACACTCTCTCCTATGTGTATCGTCTGAGGTTTTGTCCTGTAATGAAATCTTTTTGGGAGGGTATCTCAGCGGAAATTACTTCAGTTTTCCCAGAATACTATAAATGTTCATCCCACCCTTTTCCTCATTATCCCTGCCAGTGAGTAGGTGTGTGTGCATGTGTGATCAACAGACCTACAGCTTGTCCTCAGCTAATGGCAAGTAGTACTGGACTGATCAGAGTAATTTTGTTTGTGCTCATTAATGACTGTATGCTGAAAGACCCCTGTGATTTAGAATTTCTGAAAAAAAAAAACCTTGAAAAACCCTTTTCTGACATTTATGCCTTTATGATTTTATGGTCAGCGGCATTTTTCCAGGTCACCCCATTATTGTGATGTTATATCTCAAGAAGGTCTTGAGGGAATTTCTTTGAACTTTGCACAAATGACTAGATGGACTCAAGGTTGAATTGATTAGATTTTGGTCATCAGAGGTCATGGTGACCTTTTTTTTTTAAATATATATTATTTATTGATTTTTTTCAAATTAAGACAACAGATATACTTTAAGGTTTACCTACACATGAGAAAACAAAACCAACAAACACAACAAAACAAAACAAAAAAGCATTATTATTATCATTTTCAAGTACTCAGCAAACCTCTTGGTTGGTGCCTTTGAAGATATTTAAAAAAAAAAAAATGTCCACATATTTTAAAAAAGCTCTGGATTTTCCCCTTGGTAGCATAAGTCATTTTTTCCCCACAACGTAACAGTTATAAATACACCCAACTGTGGGTGTCTGTGTGCTCCTCCAGGCAGTTGCATGATGACGAGTGTTTATCCTGAAGTGAACATAAAATGACTTTTCTCTTTTTATTTGCACCTGACAGTCTTAACACAGATGGAAGTAGTCCAAGGACAGGTAACCTAAAAGAAATAACCGGTGACTTCACAAAACACATTTTTGTCCATAACTCAAGATTCCATACACTAATTATGACAAAATTCCGTATAAATATGCTAATAGGATAAAATGATGAGGTGATGACATTTCATATCCAAAAGGTCAAAGGTCAAACATCACTCTGTCTATCAGTCTTCTGCCCCCCTCTGTAAAATTAGTCTCTAAGTGAAGATGTTTGATGAAGATGTTGAGGATGAACATGTTTCTCACTGGAAAATTGTCCGCTGGAATCACACATGTAGTGAGAACTTCCAGTTTACCAAAAAATACACTGAATATCTTTTATTAAATTCCCTTAAAGTTACTGGTCAGTCTAGTGGTGAGTTCCAAAGTCTTCACTACATACATTATATGAGTCTGGACAGACATGGATGTGAACTATAACTTGATTGGTTGGTGGAGACACACAACTGCTCTGTTTTATACAACCATTGACTGCTCACTTCTCACCCTTCTTAACTGACCACAAGGGGCTGCAAGTAATCAACAACTGCATCAGTTTAAAATCTTGTTTTAGCTCTGGTCAACGTATGTGGGACTCATGTTAATGTTGGTGGAACTTTACAAATCTCCGCTGGTTGCATCTGGTGGTTGTGGTGACATTGCAGTAGATGTGGACATCTGTCATCCACTGAGAGAACTCTTCCTGTTCACATTATTGTGTTCATTTCTTGCATGTCTATTATGAAATTAATAATGAGACCAAGCAGGTGTGATTTTATCAATATATTTGAAATAAAATATTTACAAAATAAATTAACAATGAAGCAGGTTCTGTAATTAGTCCAGCACTTTGACATTCATTGAAAATAAGTCTTTTATAATGTACAAAAGTTCAGGCAAAGGCAAAGGCAGCTTGTTCGTATATAAGAATACACAGAGAATAACAATAAATGCCCATTCATGGTGGGTGTACGCTGCCCTGAGCACAGCAGGCACACCGACACTCGAGTCTCTGATTCAGAGCTCTAGTCAGCGTCACAAAGTACAGACAGTGCATGGGTCACAATTCAGTAGTCACTTTAAATGCATAGTTTGTTAGTTAACTAGATCATTTCAGTCTTCTTCACCTCATCCATCAACACTTAATCTTCTATAGAATAATAATGATTATGTGTGAATTGTATTATTCTGAGATGAATGCAGATACTACTGCTATGTGGGAGACTGAGTTGAAGGTTTTTGCACTTATGTTTATGCACAAAGTAAGTTACTAATTTAAATGCTATTATTAGACATTTTTCTATGTATCTGTATCCTATAGATCTCTGATCTGTCTCATGTGGTGCTGTAATACTTGAGTGATTTCCTCCTGGGATCAATATAAACATATTTTATCTAATTTTATCTTTACAACTCTTTTCATAATTCTCTTCTGTATTCAACATGCTTTTTGCATTTGTTCATTGCTCAGTGAATAGTTTATCCCTTGTCATAAATCCAAAGCCCTTTGCAGCTCTGCTCTTATTTATGATCAACAAGCAAAGCTCAGTTTCCATACAGTGCAGATGCTATGCTGGTATATCTACCTGGGTATGTTTCTCATATAATTTAACATGTTTTAGGAAACTCTTTCACAGTGCAAGAAAATTCATAAACACCGAAAAGAAGTCAGAATTCACAGAAACACAAAAGGTTTGCAAAATCACAACACAAAATAAATACAACTAAATGAAGAAAAGAACACAAAAAAAGACACATCTTGATGCAAAAACATGCAGGAATAAATTAAGTGTGCTTCATGTCTGCCAAAAACCGTGAGTCCTCTTCTTCTTGTTGCCATGGTAAACTATCTGAAGCCTCTGCAGAGTGTCAGGCACTGTCCCTCTGGTCTACGTCGGACAAAGCACTGTGAAAACAGCAGAGATAAATACTGTTGGAGCAGGAATGAATGAATCTGTACAAATTACGAAAAATCACATTTAAGTACATTTAATGCTACACAAACACAAACCTATTTCTGACTTTGGGTGGGTGAGGATAAATACTCATAGTCTTTGCAGTGCTTTATACCTAATAATCATAAAACTGTGTCTTAATATGAAGGACAAAAAATGACAGCATAAGTAAATTAATAAATGCAACAGTAATCAAATACATATATAAATGATAAATAGATACATTTGGTAATGAAAAAAGGCAATTTCTGTTTTTTTTTACATTTATTTATTTGAGAATTTCTAGTTTAACTAAATATTTATTTCTGTATTTCTACATTTATTTATTAAAAATACAGAAATAAAAAAATTTACAATATATGTATGAATAAAGGTAGACATATATAAATAAATATATGTAAAAATAGAGAAATAATCTTTGTCATTACCATGATGAACTTATTTTATATGTATTTATTTATTCATGCTTATGTTATTTTCTGCCCCTCATATCTTAAATGTTATATCTGCAGGGTAAATAGAGGTTTAAAGTGTGCAGCACTGAGTCATCGACAGTGAGAGGGATCAACCATGCTGCAGCCGGTCACGGCGTGGGAGAGGGGGAGACGTGAAAAAGGAGAACATCAGGGTCAGACTGCACTACAGTTTGGTGGCAGAGAGGGGGCGCTCTCCCAGTGTAAGCAGCAACACCACAACAGTGCACATCACATGTGATTGTGTCACAAACCTCTCCATCACCTCATCCATCGCTCACACCAGAGCTAAAGGCAGCGATAAATCAGATCATAAGAAGCAGAGAAAGAAAACATGACAGCATGAAAACAGAACACGTGTGAGAGGAAGGACATAAAAAAGATAAGGGATCAGGGAGGCACTGAAGGACGACACTGGCTGTTTGATGTAGTTCATATGTGCAGTATTTTACATTCATGGATATCAGGCTGATTTTCTGGCCCTTAGGCAGCTGTTGACTCCAGCTGATTTCAGTGCAGCAAGAAGTCATTTTGCAGATGAAACTGGAGATTAAACTTTTTTTGTCCAAGTTTGGCTTTATTGCTGCACTGTAAAGCATTACACACAAGAACTGCTGCAACATTTCAGAGCTCAGAGTCAGCTGCCAAACTTTTAAACTACCAGATTTATAATGTGCGTTTTTACACTATGAATATTTGGTGATTGTTGAATGATTTTCCAACAACACAACTTGTTCCAGTATCAGTACAAGTATTGAAAAACGCCTCTAATACCGCCTAAAATTCTGGATTGGGCATCATGGGCAACATGAAATGCATCCAACTAAGTTCAGCTGTGTGAAGAAACGATCAACACCGCTTAGGACAGTGTTTCCCAACCATGGTCCTCAAGGCACACTGCCCTGCATGTTTTAGATGTTTCCCTGCTCCAACACACCTGATTCAAATGATCAGGTTGTTGTCAGGCTTCTGCAGAGGCTTGATGACGAGCTGATCATTTGAATCAGGTGTGTTGGAGCAGAGAAACATCTAAAACATGCAGGGCAGTGGGCCCTAAGGACCAGGGTTGGGAAACACTGGCTTAGGAAATAAAAGAGCAGAATAAAACACATTCACTGAAGAGGTGAACAAGCATGAGCCATTGTAATGATGTGCACTACATATTAATGTTGGAAGAAAACATCAGGAGAAAAAGTGTGACTTTGTTCATTAATTTGGTCCATAATGGAGACATCATTTTCCCAGGAAAAAATCAAGTTTAGTGGCAGAGTGATTTGCAAAGTAAAAATCAAAGGAATATATATAATAATAATATAATATAATAATAATATAATATGGGCGGCACGGTGGTGCAGTGGTTAGCACTGCTGTCTCACAGCAAGAAGGTCCAGAGTTTGAATCCCCCAGCTGGCTGAGGCAGGGCCTTTCTGTGTGGAGTTTGCATGTTCTCCCCGTGTCTGTGTGGGTTCTCTCCGGGTTCTCCGGCTTCCTCCCACAGTCCAAAGACATGCATGCTGGGTTAACTGGTGATTCTAAATTGCCCGTAGGTGTGAATGTGAGTGTGAATGGTTGTCTGTCTCTATGTGTCAGGGTGAACCCCGCCTCTCGCCCAATGTCAGCTGGGATAGGCTCCAGCCCCCCTGCAACCCTTCGGGAATAAGCAGTTACAGAAAATGGAAAACATAATATTGGGAACCAGTCTAAATGCAGAAGGTGTCATTATTCAATAGTCATTACACTGTGCAGTCATTTGAACATTTACTTCACGATGATAAGCCAAAGCAAAAAGTTGTGTATTTTCACTTTAAATACAGATGATTTACTATAAATGAATGTGACACACAAAACTGCTGTTGTGTTTTTTTATTTTATGTTGGCAGCACGGCACAATTGATCAGTCACTGATCCTTGCTTTGTGTGAAACATGACTGACAGTGTTGCAGACACACTGTCCACATCACCAGTTTTTAGAGTTAAAATAAACAGAGGAGAGCTCACCTTTGAGAATGTAGTCTGTTAAGAGACTGGGCACCTTGTCACTGTCGTCTCTCATAGCTTGTAGAACTGCAAGGCAGCAGGTACAGACGAGTGAATGGATCAATCACAGCAACTAAAACTCAAGTACTGTTAGTACAGATGAAGACACTCACTCTTAGTCAGGATCTGGAGGTCCTCGAGGGAAGGAGGGTGTCCTTTTTTCTCATAAGGGATGACCGTGGTCAAGTACTGCAAATATTAGAGAAGAGAGACAAAGACAGGAAATTAAGGTGCTGTGGTGGATGTTTCAGTTGGATGACATTCCTGAAAAACAGCAGATTTACACTGCAGAAAACAGAAAGATGAAGTTCAGCAGCTGAGAAAGAAGTACAAAGTAACCTGTCTTTCACTGCACCCACTCCCAAAAGTTTGCCGGAAGCTGTTCTGAATGACAGAGGACAGTCCCTCCATGCTGAAGCGCTGAGGAGGAAGGAAGTGAAGCAGAGAAACATGAGACGAGGGGGGTGAAAAGACAGGAGGAGAAAAGACAGATCTTAAGAGATCCTGTTCGCTATACTAACATTTAAACAGCTCAATAAAAAGATAAATAAATCAACACGCACTGATCCGAGTGTTTTCTCCGCATGGCCCTGCGACATCCCGGCTCCACCTTTAAGTTTCTTCTTCTTCTTCAGTAGCTCGCGGTGCTCCTTCTGTCGGTTTTGTACATCGATGAGCGCCGAGATGAAGCTGTTCTTCACTTCTTTCTCAAAGTCCAGTTCATCCCTGAGAGCCAGCTGCTGCACCAGCTCCTCCGAGAATCTCCTGATGTTCGCCTCCGTCTCCTCCAGACGTTCATTCAGCTCTGCCACACTCAGGGCCCTCACCCCTGGACCACAGACACACAAAAAAAACCACAAAAAACACAGCTACTATTGATATTTTTTCAACTTTCATTCATCAGTTTTTAAAGGTCACATGGGAACTTAAGACAATTAGCTACTTTGTGAAACATCTGGATACATCACAGTTTTTCGATCATGTAAAGTAAAAGGAAACACCAATTTTGTAGATGATAATTCATAATAAATAGCAAATTAGGATGCAAAAATTCACAGCCGACACATTGAAAAACATTTGTGTAGAACCACTGTTAACATTAAAGGATAAGTCTGGCGTTATTTTAGATTTTTCATCTTGTCAACAAATCCCATGAAAAGACCAAAACCAATGACGTGTAAGTCTTCCCGACCTGGTCTGTGGCTCTCAGTCCTAAGTCTATTCATTACATCTCTACACATAAATCTGGTTATTAATATGTCATTTTATTCTTAAAAAAAAGACTGAGCCCTTTCCTAAAACAGCTGGACACTTGTTTTTAGAGAGTGTTACATAAGTAAGGGATGGGATAAGGGAGGTGTCCGTTATCAGGAATCAAAAGGGCATTATCCTGCTTAGACCTCGAAGGACCTTGTCCTGCTTATACCATGGTCACCGTCCAAAGAACAGAAAGAAGAAGAAGAAGAAAAGAATATGTGACCATTAAATTACATTTTTATTTGCTTTACAATCAAAATTTCAACTCTGTTTTCCTGGTAACTCCTGACTATTACCTGGAACAATCATTACCATCCCATAAAGTTCTTATTCAATCTAAATGTTGTTCACTACTTCAGTAAATGAGCTGAACTGTAGATAGGACTTGGCATTGAGAAATATTTCTAGTCTCTTCAGGTCACAGAGCTCTTCGACTCAGCTATGAGCCAGAAAGCAAGTCAGTAACACTGCATACAGCTGACAAACAGTAAACAAATCTGACAGTGTGTTTAACAACAAGACAAGACGGCAATCCAGGAATGTCACTGTCCTCAAATCAATATCAAGATTTTTATGAACAAATAATGCGGCATGTGTACTGTTGTCCGCAGCTTCAAGTAGTGAGCTGAATAGAAGATGGGATGTGAGATAATCACTGATGTGATACGAAGTACCAGTATGTTCAGAGAAGTGGTGTACTTTCTTGCAGCTTGTGTGTTACAGTCGCCATCCTATGGTGTTCAGACATTGACATATATAGAGATGAACAACATGACAGCTCCCCAAAAGTGAAGCCAGAGCATATCAGTCGACCCCTGGTGGCAGTACAGGTCACATATCCTGCCTCCCTGATGTTAGCAGATAGGAAATGGGACAAACTAAAACATCAAAATACACACATACAAATAAAATTTTCCTAAATATGATTTCTGTCATTTTATGTCATTCTTATCACGCTGATTAGTTTAGCTTGCAATTGAGTCAGCTGGCTGTGCAGGTGGGAACTCAAGAGCGCAGCTCTGATGCTGATCATTACTGCGTGGACAAATTATGTCACAATGCAAGATAACAGCACTTGTCTCTGGGATATTTTGTCTCCAATTTTGTAGAGTGTAAGGAAGTGGAGCCACAATGTCCACCTTTATTTTTGTTCAGAGGATGAGGCTCCTTTTGCCATTTCACTCTTTTCTTTTCACTTTCTCTGCAGCTACACCCCAGTCATCAAAGTTTTCATATTCTCCAAACAGGTTAAAAGAAATGTTGAGGTCACTCATTGTTGTAATTACGTGGAAGTTGGCCAACATGTTGCAAGAAATGGTGAACTGTGAACGATCACTGGAGGGACACCAATCAGAACAGAGTAGTGCAACCAATCAGAATGGAGTATTCATGCAATGCAAAACAGTATGGCTCATTGATGTGTTTTTATTACACAGATTACACTTGTTTGTGGGAGCAACTCATTGCTGCTTTTGGTCTTTTTGTGGGATTTGTTGATAATAAGTATTACTTTTAACCTTTAAATCTATAATATGTAATGTTTTGGCATTAACGAGCCAAGTATTGTATGAAGAAGACGCAGAGCCAGAAGACAGCTGCTGAGAGCTGAGGAGCTCTGGAGAGGAGAGCTGAAGACAGATTGGAGCTTCTGGAGGAAGAAACACTGGAGTCACACTAATTTTGCTCGGATGCAGACTTCTTTATTGGCAAGAGGAGAGCTCACAGTTTAGGATTAAAAAGTAGATTTATCTACACTCCCCCTCTTGAAACCTGTCTAGAGCAGTGACCTACGGAGAAGCTGACCATGTTCGACTCTTTTCTGTAAGCTAATTAGTCTCTCTGTACATGTTGTCCGCTGACTGGAGGACTAATGTATTTTAAAGTTACAGGAACGTACAGTGAGAAGTGGGGAAAGATGAGAAGTAGAAGGGATAAAACAGCTTCTCTGGTGAGTGCTATCACAGGCTGACACACTCAACAGCCAGTGCTTGCTAGCTGGTGCTTGCTTGCTGTTGGCATTTTGCTTATTAGCTTATGGTTGCCTGTTTAAGGTGAATAAACACAATTGCATGAGTAACACAAACTAGTGCAAATGTTTCAAAAGTGATCAAACGTGAGGCGACTTTATCACTTCACCTTTTAGTGCTGTAATGAGGCTCTCAAAGTTACAAAAATAATTCATCAAGAACACATATGAGAATCTGTCATGATAAGTCCTAAGCACAGATCAGTGGACACTCACTCGTCTCATAGGTGGGACTGCTGGAGGCCCGCTGGACGTCCAGAGAGAGCATCGACAGGTCTGACTGAGACGGATTGTGCGCTGCCTCCATGTCTGGAGAGTCCTGCATCATCTCCTCGATCTCCTCGATGACCTGCACACAGAGCAGCGACACACACACATCAGAGATGCAGCATGCAAATTAACCCAGTGAACATCAGTTGCTAAATCTGTGTGTGAAACACAGATGGATTTCAGCCATGTTAAGCTGCTGTATCAGGGAGAAACTGCACACGTAACTCACCTGCTCTGCTGTGAAAAGCGGCTCCTCAGCAAGGCAAGAGACGATGATGGAGTGCATGTCCAGCTGCTCCCTCAGCTCCTCATCGTCCGACAGCTCCGCCGATGTGACATCACCCTTTCTCTAGCCAGGAGCACAACAAGGGGGAGGGAATTTAATCAACATGCTAAACCCTGGCACAATGAATATTTGAGATTTGTGAGATAAACACAGAAAAGAGATTTGGGCAGGGTGGGAGGAAGGGAGGGAGGGAGGAGTTGAGGGGAAAGTGGGACAGAGATGTGATGGGAGGGGCAGGATGGAAAACTCACGGGTTTCTCCTCCAAGTTGAATGTGGGGATGTGGAGGGCGCATGTTCGAGACTGTTTCCAGTCAACCGGCATCACGCTCCCATAGTTACTGGTCAGTGCGTTCCAGATTCTGTGGAAGAAGGAGATAAATTAAGTCTTATATCTAAAATCAAAAAATTAAAGAGTGCCCTAATGATGTTGTTGTGTTGAGGCCTGGAGTTTAAAAGTCAGAAAAGGTCCTGTTGAACTGCATTATGAGGAATGTATGATTCACTGAGTTTCACACTAGGAACACTAGGAATTAACAGTAATGATAGCTTAGCCTCTGTTATATCAGTTTTTATTAGGGGTTTTACTTGGACAAATGTCCTTTATTAAATAATAAATCTGATGCACACAGCATTTTTGTTTGTATAAAATGTGCTTTTCCTTTTAATTTGAAGTGCATAGCGTTTCCTTTTTTAATGAAATGAAATAAAAGTAGTCAGTCATGACCTGAGGATGCTTAGGTCATGACTGACTACTAGTCACTAGCTAGTATTGAGACATTTTTTTATTGCAGTATCAAGATATTTGATACATTTGTACATCCCTACTTTTTACCATTGTTAACAGCAACAATTGATGGAAAACAAACCTACATTTGTAGCATGGACACTGGTGGAGACTGTATGCACACTACACACAAATGTATACACACTACACTACAGCAAAACTTTAATGCATCACATCCACAAATGTCACCATCAGATTAAACAGTTTAGATGCAGGGGTTGAAAGTATAATCCCCAACAGAGCTTATCAAGTTTAACATGCCATAGATGATGACATGAAGGGATCACAAAAGCCCAAAACTGCAGCACAGCGCCCTCACACACTGCTAGTTAACTAAATACATTAAAGGACCAGAGTGTAGGATTAAGTGGCGGTGAGCTTGCAGATTCTCCTTGTGTCACTCGACCCTTCTAGGGCTGTAGGAGAGCCTACTCAAGGAACTCATGCAAAACATGAAAAGTCTCATCTAGAGCCAGTGTTTGGTTTGTCTGTTCATGGTGGTGAAGCATAGCGGCTTCTGTAGATATAAACGGCTCATACTAAGGTAACAAAAACACATTGATTCTTATTTTCAGGCGATTATACACCAGTGAAAACATACTTATAATTATATTCCATTTCTGCAATATTCTGCCCATAAACACCTGTAAAACCTGCACACTGGACCTTTAAGACCTCCATTTCCCCAGAAAGGCTACATGGGTGAGACGATTAATGCAATGTAGCAGCTGAATCCTACGTTCTGGCAGAATTTTGAAAGTCAGCTTGTTATATACTACCATACATATATGACCACACTTTCCTCTCCCTTAAAGTTTTGTTACATGAATGTACCTGTTGTTATTACATGTTTTTTGTCATTATTGTCATCATAATTCCTCAGTATTTTTATGAATGCATTCTATTATCTGGTTAATTATTTACTTTTATCAATGCATTCACTTTTAAAAACTTATTTCTTATTGATTTTACTGTTTGTTTTAATTGATTTTTGCTGTTGTTTTATTGATCACTGTCTTTCATTATATCTTATTAACTGCTCCTGTTGCCCTCTTTCATAATTGAATGCTAAGTGTTTTTTTTTTTATTTGTTTTGAAAAGTGCTATATAAATAAAGGTGTTATTGGTCAGCCTACCTATACGTTATGTTACTGGCAGAGGATTTTTTGTGTCGATGTACACCTACAAATTAAAAAAAATGTCACAAAAAACTCTTTCTTTCTTCTAAATTCTTCAAGCATTTAGGTGTAGATACCGATAGTGTGCCGATAATCAGAACACCTGTTTGGTTGAATCTGCAGATAATTTAGCTCACGTCCGCACAGTGCGTTATTACAGTAGTAAAACAGACCTATATGTGAGTTTTGATGAGAAACATGGAGGCAGTGTGTATAGCTGTCACTGTCGCTCCATCACATCAGTAATAGACAATCTAAGAAAGAACTACTGGCTTCCTGCCCTGGGGAATTTCAATATTCCAGATTGTTAGATAACATGTCATTTGAAATTTTTTTCTAATGCAGTCTGCAGTAGTGAGTTGAAGCCTCCACACAGTATATCGTTAAAAAAACAGCCCTATCCTGCCCTGCGGACAGGCCAGAGACACAGAAACACTCACTCGTCTTTCTGTAGCAGCGACTCCTCGGTGATCTCACTCACTGGAGCGATGCTGTCCGTCCTGGCGTTAAAATTTTGAAAGCACACGGATAACTTCTCGTCAAAATCGTTCACCAGGTCCTCCATGGACCTGAAAGCTCCGGTGTCCCCCGGCGAGAAGGTGATTTCATCACCGTCATCCTCCGGGAGGACCTGCGGGGCGGCTGGCTCTTCCCCCGCAGCCGACACACGGCCTTTGTGCGGCAGCTGCAGCCTCTGCTCCGAAACCATGTTTAAATCACCCGGAACCGGCCAGTCCTCGTCGAAGTGCGCGACAGGTGCAGCCATAGCCCGGACCAGCCTAACAGCCCCGGGTTAATGATGGATGTGCTGCGGGACTGGCAGGCCTCAGCATCCTCTCCGGATGCCCGCTCACTTCCCGCACAGACAGTGCCAGGCTGAGCCTGAGCCGGACAGTATGGCTGCTCCGCACATCACCGCACCGGTCCACTAATGGCTGCAAGTCACTGTCTGCATTACAAACTGCAAAGTAACAAGGTGTTAATGTAAGCATGGACAGTTTTTTACACTTATTATGAGTGTGAATATGAATGTAATTTTCCAAAAGCATAAAAAACACATAGCTTTATCAGTTTCATCAGTTGGACCTATTAAAATGTTTGTTTGTTTGTTTTTTGTGGGAAACACTGCATGTTTTTGCTTATTCCTTGGAAAATAACCCCAGTCACAAAAAAAGCAAAATACGACAGGTTCATAATGATACACACTTGCCAACTATGTGTGAGAGACAGTCCTTTGTTAATGAAACTCTCGCGAGATTTGTACTCGTTGTCCATTGTAACCTTACAAAAAAAATAAAATAAATAAATCGTGCTACATAATATTCCAATCCTCTGGTTACGATCTCAGTGGGTTTAAGTCAGAAAGTCAAAAAACACTTGATTGGGGTCGGGAAATATTACATTTTGGGTTAAAAATTTGTCGCTCTCGCGAGATCGTTCACGGCTATGGGGTTCCCTTCTAGACACGACAGAGAGAGCGACATAGGAAACAGCGACCTCCTGCGGCCGAAACAGGAACAGTCCAGCCATCGTTCCACTGTTATAACTGCTGTCTTTGCGTTGCTAATGGCAACAGACTCTAAACAAACTAAAAGAAACAGGAGAAAACCCTCTGAGCAGGCCTGTACTGAATCCTGTGTGGTAAAAGTAGGATTTTCTCGCAGAGTCCATCGATTCTCAGGTAAAATGAGCTCACCTTTGTCGATGCTGAAGAAAACAAGGCGCACTCCCCTGCAGGACCCTTTGAATGAGGCTGGGTACGTTAGTTACTCACTGGGAAATATCCAACTTTACCGTCTAAGGAACACATTCAGTTACATTAACATGTCTTTGACCTGCAGGAGCAGACCAAATGTGCCTTTCAGGAGGAATCTGTTGAAGGGTATGTTGTAGCATCAAATCTTGTAATAAACATAATAAAATTATACTGCACTGGCAGGTCACGAAAACCGCGGTTATCACCAGTGTTGGAGAAGTATGATCTTTTAATGAAGTAAAAGTACTAGTGTCAAAAGTTCAAAATACTTCAAAAGTAGAAGTAAAATTGCAAATGTTGCTTAAGTAAAACTATTCAAGTACAAATAGGAACATTTACTCAAAGTATCAAAAAGTGTTAGTACCCAGTGCAAGAAAAAATCCTGCAACATGACTGTTACAAATATATTATTGCTCATGCATTAATATGTTTTTTAATAAGGATGCAACTGGACAAAGACTTGGACAAATAAAAAAAAAATAAAATAAAATAATTGAATAATGATTAGGAAAAAGCAAGCAAATCCTCGCATTTGAAAAAGTGGAACCATGAAAAGTTTTGTATTTGTGAATGAAAAATGACTTAACTATCAGAATAATTCCTCAATTAATTTTCTGTAACCAGACTAACTGATTAATCAGCTAATTGTTTTAGCTGTAATTGTATAAACTGTTGGACAGTTTAATCTGGAACAAAGCATCATATTTGATCTCTTTACATATTTTGCGTGTAAAATCTCAGTTTGTGAAAAGCTAATATTTATGTACTATACAAGTACCTCAAATTTGTATATGTCAGCTGAGAACAGGAGACAGTTGGACAAGTGCAACACACAACATCCAGAGTTAGTGGATGTGATTTGACAACCCAGGCAGAAATCTGAAAGGCCAGATTTACAAAAGAAGCACCACCCTCACCCAGCTGACTTCCTTTTTAATTTCCTCCCTTCTCACAAAAGACTATAAAGAAGCTTTAAGACCAGAAAGTCCAGGTTCAGGAATAGCACATGAAGGTGTCCAAACAGAGCACTGCACACTGCAGGCCACTGGACAGCTTAGATAATTGTGCGACAGGGCAGATGTTGAAGCACTTTATCTAGTGGATCGTTTGACGTTGTTACAAATGTCTGGATTTTATCTGTGGTCCAATGAGTTGGACTTTATTTTACCCATTTGTTTTCTGATTTTATGACTATTGTATGTATTTGATATGATCCGTTTTATACTTTGTTTAATGTATTACGTGCTTTATGCAAGAGTGTTTACTATTTCTTCTTTGTCTGTTTTTGTTTTTCCAATTCCATTTAATCATGTTGATATGACAATAAAATACTTAATCTTTAATTTTTTTGCTGAATCTTGAAACAGATAAAAAACTTTTTTCTATTTTCATATATTTTTTGTGTTTTTGTCTTCAGAATTTCAGGCAGGATTGGTGGATGATGACAAATCTTCTGATCCAAATCATCATCTGACCTCTTCCATTCCAGGAAATCATGCCTCCACTTCAAAGTCAAAAGCCTCATCAAAGAAAGGTTTCAAAATGTTTTTTTGTTTCAAAGCAAAATACAATGAAAATCTAACCCACATCTAATCACACTGTAGAGAGTTGCACCAACAAGGATTCATTTTTAAACCTGATTAAATCATGGGTTAACTTTAAATTATGTTGCACCAAACTTTTAAACTAGCTTTGAATTAAGAAAGATTAAATTTAAACCTCTCTTTAAACCCTGGTTTAGTTTTTATTCTGAAACTAAATCCACTTAAATTCTGTTTCACCAAAACTTTTGTAACTGTGACCCAGTAATAACTTCAAACTAGAGGAGCTTTAACTTTTAAAATAGCTGCCTTTTAAAGATGGATTGGGCAAAACTGTTCTCTGCTGAGCCGTCATGAATTGGCTAACTAGGATAACCAACTGTTTAGCTAGCTAGCAAATATAATGTTTTGTTAACTTTTTATTAAAATAATTAAATCTAACTTTTAAAAAACCTTTTAGCTAGCCAGCAAACAACATACTAGAATATAATATACTATAACATAATACTAATATAATATAATATAATATAATATAATAATATACTATGTAATAATATCCAGTTTGAATTGTGCAACAGGACTCTGCTTAACTTCAAATCTGGATTTACTCATTTCACACCTAGTGTTGCTAAACTCTGACTGGAACTAATCCCATATTAAATTAGTCCTTGAGGAAACTCTGTCTAAGAGTGCGAAGGATGCTTTTATGTACTTTGACACCCTGATATTCAGGTGCTCCACCGAACGACTTTGAGCTCATGTCTGCCATGATGCAGCGCGTCACCCTGCTGGAGAAAACAGTGAGGAGCCAAGCACAGGAGATCAAGCGCAAGGTGAACACACGCCTCCTACAGATGAACAACAGAAATGTTAAAAAATGTCAAACTCGCACTTTAAATTTCCCTCTTCCTTCTAAAGGATAAAATGATTTCGGCTTTGGAGGGCAAGCTGAGGTCTCTGAAAGAACCAGGTAACATCTACAAACCTGAGTTTGATATAACATATATCTCTGGATAAAAGGGTTTTATTGTGTCGTATCTGTCCTGTGTGTGGGATTAGAGAATAGAACACATGATCGGAGTGGCAAAGATGATCTTGAAAGAAAATGCCAACAACTGCAGAATCAAGTGTGTGAAATGGAGGTAAGTTGATTAAATAAAACCTTTTATTCGTGTGCTTATATTGTGATTGCACCACACTGAATTCTGCTGACCCTCGTATCTTACAGAGCTTTCTAAAGGACTACGGTTTGATCTGGGTGGGAGATGGTGAAAGCAGTGACTCAGCTGAAAGTGAGCAGCCAGGTAGTTTCCATCAAAACTTCAAGCTTTCCTTGAACGCATTTACGATGTCTCCCACCTAAAATGATTCCTGGTATCTTTCCCGTGCAGACACCTCTGCGGTCAGGAGCTTTCAGATGAACTTTGACCTTGTGCTGCAGAGGATCAGAGAACTGAACTTCCTCGCAGGGGAGGGAGAGTGTTTTGTACAATCAACAGCCACGGGGGCACATCTGGCAAAGAAGGATCCTATTCAACTGAGTTTCTATAGCAACGGGATTGTCATGTTTGATGGTCCTTTCCGCTCTTATCAGGAGCACAGCACCCAGGTTTAACTTAACTACTACAATTGCTCAAATTTTAAGACATTAAACTGGTTTCATTGGTGTTTCTAACTCTCTTTGGTCTTTGCAGCGGTGCATGCAAGATCTGATGGACGGGTATTTTCCTTCTGAGCTTCAGGAAAGATTCCCAGACGGTGTCCCTTTTGAGGTTTGTTTTTCATCGTCTGTGAGCAAATGTGTAAATGTGCAACTTTGCTACTTACCATAATTTTTTGTGTAGGTTCATGACAGGAGGGAGGAGGAATTCATCTTCAAGCTACCGTGGAACAAATTTCCAGGTGAAGGACAGGCTGTTCGTGGGGAGGAAGATGAATCATCCAATGCCGTCAGCTCTAAGTTACCTGGTCTGTTCTGTAAACATCACGCCGATACTCACACCGATGTTGCACATTCTCATGTTTTCTTCCCCTCACAGGTAAGAAGTTGAGCCTGGATCAGTTTCTGAACAAGCTACCAAAGGTGGTAGTGAAGGCTGGTCGTGTGATTGATATCAGGAACTCACTGAGGGCGACCCTGCAGGTGAGCGACCTCTATCTCACAGGCGATCGCTATAGTCAGTGGTGGAGGAAGTATTCAGATCCCTTATTTAAGTAAAATTCTAATGCCACACTGTAAAGATACAGTGTTACAAGTAAAAGCCCTGCAGTGAAAATGTTTCGTAAGTAAAACTATATAAAGAAACTTTACTGTACGTATGAAAAATACAAGTATTCAAGGCAGAAAAATGTCCCCTGTGACCATTATACTATTGTATATTATTATATATTATATGACTGAATCATTATTACTCATGCTTTAATGGAAAATCAATATTTTACTGTTGTAGTTGGTTGAGGTTGAGCTCATTTTTAACTAGTTTGTGTAGGACAAAAACTTTAAGATTATTTTCTTTATGGATGGATCTGTCAGTATTTTCTCCATTCATTCATTCATTGATTATCTGGTTTATAAAAGTTCAGGAAATAGTGAGAAATTCTATCACAGTAACACACAACCCAAAATGACCCTTCACAACCTCAAAATAATTAAAAATAAATTAAGCTTATTAAAAAAATTAAAAGGAAAAATTCTCACATTAGAGAAGATAGAACGATGAAATGTGTTTACATTAAAAACGCAGATATGTTTTTTTCTAGTAGAAAGAAAGTAGTTCTGGTAGATTCTACCACAGAGAGAAAATAGTACAACAGGTAAGAGGACAAATACGTATTTTTGATTTTGTGGTGCATTGTCCCTTTAATTTGTAAAGTAACTAGCAACTACAACAGTCAGATACATTTTGTGCAGTCAAAAGTACAATGATTTAGATGTAGTGGAGTCTAAGTTGAAAGTGGCATGAGAAGAAAAGACTCAAGGGAAGTACAAGGATGTCAAGCTTGTACTTTACTAAAGTACTTGAGTAAATGTAGTTATATTCTACTGTACTATAGTGTACCACCTACCCTGTCTGTTTGTGCTGAATGTACACACTCATTATCTAACAAGTACTTTCATTAGGGTTCATCTGATGAACAAAGCAGCGACTCAGTGATCCTCATCGACACACCGGCACTGCAAGCCATGAAGGAGAGGTATTAGACAATTTGTAACCCGTTACACTAAGCACAAGTTTGTGTCTTAAACTGACAATTCATTGATTTACCCGTGGTGACGGGTCACTAGAAGCTCATGTAGGGCAGACAGACATTTTTCAAATTCATAAAAATGTGTTGAAATTGCTGAAGATAGAGACAAAATATGTCAGGCAGAATTATTGACACAATACTGCATCTTGTGTTGAACAGTCAGAGGAAGACAGAATGTGCTGTGTATACTGTAATGTATGTGATGTTTCACTACTATCTAGCTTTATAACCATGTAGAACATACAAGGAAAAACAGGGTTAATGAGGTTTTTACAGAAATTACTTGATCCAAGAACACACTACATGATGTAAAGGCTGATTAAAATGCTGCTGTGGCCTCAGCAGCTGTGGATTACTGTTTGCACTGGTCAGAAAAATAGGCCAGGTCACCATGGACAGCCAGCACTTGTTGGTAACAGGGTCTAGGATTCAGATCTGACCTCCAAAAGGAATCTCAGGACAGTGTGAGCCTCTATTATGATTATATCAAGTGTTTTTGATTTTTATAGGCTGCAGACGATCAGCCCTGACCGGCCTGCATCTGCCCGTGATGTCACCACACTGAAAGTGAAGTCAGAAGACGGGAATTCTACTTTCATATTGAAAATGTGCTTTTCGGAGACAATCAGCCACTTGCGACAGTATCTGGACAAACACAGGTGAGACCATGTCCTCCTGCACTAACAGAGCATCTGTCTTTACAACACGTGACACTGGTTGCTTGTCCTTCTTGCATTACAGAGGTCATAGTCTCTGTGGTTATGACATCATCAGTGCGTACCCAAAGTGCTGCTACAGTGATGACTGCCAGACACTCCAATCATGTGGACTCAAAACTAACGCTACTCTGCTGCTGCGAAAGAAGAAAGAGCCTCATTCACTGAGTGAAGTCAATAAAATAAACTTATAAAAAGGTTATATGTGACTTGAGAGGGATTTTTTAAAATCAGCCTTCTTCACAGCACACATTCTGACCTCTACTACCAAACACACAGGTGATGCTAATAACGTCAACAGTGGCTGTTCTATTCACAGTCCCAGTAACACTAGGACCCTGAGAAGCAGCTAAATGGAATTCAGCCTCATTAATTTTGTTATTCATGCCTGTGCTTTACATACTAACATATTGAGAGGCAAACTTTTGTGAAAAAGGCACACTTTTGTCGTTTTTCCCCAAATTTAAGCTGTAAATCTTGTTGCATGGTACTGTTGCAGATGTTGCAGTCAGCCTATCAGCAAATAAGATGACACTGGCTGATGTTTACCTGTTGAGTAGCATGAATTTTGCACTTACTAGATGTTGTGTTGGTTATCTGCAGTCAGACTCATACAGCAGTGGCTGGCATACACAGCTGCTGTTCTGGAGAAGAACCCACTGGCTGGTCACAACTCAGGTATGAGGGCAAAGGGTGCCACAAAAATGGAATAAATAACAGAAACAAAATAAATGACCATAAAAAATTTTAAACATCTGTATGGGCCCAGAATTTTTTGGTGTATCCATATTAGCACCATTTTTAGTTTATAAAACAGGGATTGGACAAAAATTAACATAACTAATAGTGGAACTACAAAATGTTATTGCACTAACAAAAGAAATCATACTTTATGTGGATCGATCATGTCATGGTCAATACCTGATCCTGTGAGCAGCCATAAGTTAACAATCAAAATGAGATCAAACGAAATTCGAAACAAATTAAATCAAAACAAAATGTTGAAAATCTTTATTTCTAAAATATGCAAATACAAACAAGGACAAAAGTATGAAAATATAAACATCTTTTTCCCTTTTGCAAAAACATTTTGAGATGTTAAGGCATGTGGAGCCTGACTTTCCAAAGATAAATCTTGTGCTAATTGAGTTTTTAAAAAGGTCCCATGAAATGGAAGATGGCTTGTGTGTCCCTGGGTATGTGTATAATTTTTGTCCCAAAAGGAATTGTTGCATATTTTTATATTAAAATCCCTATCTCTCCCTGTAAAGTGTCACGTTTTTTTCAAATGGCTTTAAGTCCATCCAGTACAACATGATTGATGATTTCGGGGTGATCCAGCCAACCCCTCCCACCACCACCACCACCATCATAATCATCATCATCATCACCACGTAGGATTAAAACGTGTCCTTCTGCAGCCAATCTTTGTCCCTCCCCAACATCTCATGTTACATGACACACATCAGACCACAGGAGAAAAGTATCTAAAAGCCACTTCATGGGACCTTTACACATTGTGGAAGCCAAGTTTGCTCAAACACATTAGCACGTTACAGCAACACGTTAGGAGGACTCACTGAGTTGTCAATGCAAACTAAGAAAATAAATAATACTGAGGATTAATACTGTCAAATGCGCATCAGCCAATATCAACCTGAAATGTACAATATCATGTGAAGTTATCCATCTACACGGAGCAGATTCTACAAACATCACACAGTCTGAAGAGTTTAATTAACTTCATTTATCTACCTGGAAAACAAACAATAAAACAGTGTAGGGGGCCTCCATGAGCTCTGTGCTGTGGCCCAAAATTATCTGCTACATTCAGAGTCAGGGAATGTATTGACTAATCCTACTGGTTGATACACTGAGAGAAAGGTCAGCTGCAAACAGCCCTTTGTGGTTGGTCTAAAAATGAATTAGCATTGTGGTTGCAAACGTGACAGAAAGGCACATGGTTGGTGTTCATTCAGAACAAGGCCTGCAGCAGAGAGAAGCGTTCACAAAAACATTCACAGGCTTGCACAACTGCTTCGACCAGAGTTTCTTTGGTAGTTAAAACTGTTGGAGGCCTGTTGGTGTGAGAAGCTGATTTGGTATTAAACCCTTTCAGGTGTCAAGTCTCATACCTCACAGCAGAGTCTAATGTTACTGTGCTAACCATTTTAAATAATGGCCTGTTAGTAACATGTTCCTTGTGAATTCAGTTAATAAAAGCACAGATTAAAATAATTTCAGTTGATTGTCAACCACTTCTTAAATAATTCCCCTTGAGAGGAAAATTAAGATTTAAATAAATTATATTTGTGGGACGTCTACACAAATACTTATCCACTAGAGTGGAACAAAAAGTATAAGACTGTTTGGTAACTGACAGTATCATGTCATCATTATTTAAAAAAAACACACACACGCACACACAATGCTTAAGGATCAAGTATTAGAGGTAAGTTATTTTCTGTTAGCCCTTGGACTGAAATAGATGAACTCACCAGGGGTGGGGGGGAGGTGGGGTTCTGAGCTACAGGCAGGCTTGAGAATCAACGTACAGTCAGTGGAGAAAAGGAGAAGCTAAACCATTTGGGCTTTCCTGTGTCCTCGTTTTAGGAAAATTAGAAATCCAGTCCTCTTTCTGACATTCAGTAACTGAGAGATGAGCCCGTTTTAGATGCTTCAGAGGTGAAGTGGGGCTTACAGAAGTTTCTTCCATCTCCTGGATGGCAGGGTTACTGGGTGATGCAGTTTTCTCCCATGTCCTGCGCATAACGGTCCAGTATCACATTGCGTAGTTCCTCAACGTCTCGACGGAGCTGCTGAGCTTCAACCAGCTTCTTCTGCAGCACCTCTGGGCTCATCCAGTCCTCGGCCTGTTCTGCCACCGGTGGTGGTGCTGGAGAAAAAAAAAAAAAAAAAAAAGACTCTGATTCACAATGTGCAATTTTCCAAAAACAGTTTAATTACACTTAAAACTAGAAAGCAAGGCTCAACAATAAGGATTGCCCGCTTCTCTGGGGTCAAGTAAAATGCCACATTGGGCTACTAAGTCTAGCAACTCACTCGACCAATCAGGTAGTAAAAAAGTGGTAATATTTTTCCCAGAGCTAATGATAAAGGTAGCTAAGGAGTGAGTCATCTTGCTTTCTTCTCATCTCTGTTGAGAGTTGCACAAGTGCAGTATCTATCGGACATTGAAAAAATGGCGACAGGTTAAGACAAAATTTATGAGCTGAAGCCCAAGTGAGAAATTCAATTATTCTGGAAACAGGAGTTTAGTTGATTGATGTAAAAGGAGTTGGCCAAACCTTCAACTAAGTGTTGGGCAGTCTGCCACAAGTTTGAAGGCAAGGCGGATAACACGGTCGTTTTTCAAAAGCACATCAAACCTAAACCTCAAGAAGGCATAGTGCTTCGCTTGATGGAAGCTAAGAGGGCTGCAGACAGCCTGTCCTCCAGGAGTTTGCTGTTGTGTGTACAAAATATGAACACTGAGGCAAGTTTTAATTACTAACTAATTAAAAAAAATCAGCCAACTGGGAAAGTGAAAAAGAACATTAACAGTTTTTCCACTACCATTACCCAGAATATTTTATTTATTTTATGTTGCTCTGCTCATTCTCTGCTATTTCTACCATTGTCTCAGTGCAGAAGTCACTGATGATGTGCTGTCAGGTTCATGTGGCAGAATAACTCAACCCTCTCTCATCTTAAATCAAACTGATGACTGTGTTCACTGACTGGAGCCCTTTAGCAGTCAGATCCCCTGAATTAAGAGTAAAACTGAAGGAGTGCTTACATGTAAGGCCGAGCAGCAGGGAGAGGTTGGGGTCTTGTCCCTGTGCTCTCTGGGTTAGAATGCTGCACAGGGAGCGCAGGTCACTGAGGCAGGAGGCGATCTCCACATGTAACCTCTGTGTGAGACGAGCCCCAGCCGGCTGCAGGGCTGACGAGGCCTGGTTCCTCTGCTCTGGATCACTCATCTGCTCCTGCAGGGTCAGATTCTGCTCCATCAGTTCCTGGTTCTGGACCGACAGCTGAAACACAGCAGTTAGCATCCGGTCAAAGTTTCTGTCCCGTTTTATTAAGGACTCACAGGTTCTCTGCATATTGTATAAAACATATAGTTAGTCTATCTCACCTCCTTCATTGCTGTGTGGAGCTCTAACACATTCTGCTCTTTGGCCAGCACCTCTTCTCTGAGAGCTTGAGAGCTGCTTTCTTCCTGAGATATCTGCTCCTCCAGAGCCTGCATACCCAAATGAACAATCACAAATGTTAAGAGACAATATAACAGGACAGTAAAAATATGAATCACTGAGGCTGATTGTTAGAAGATAAACACCTGAATCTGAGAGCCAAGCTGCTCCATCATCCGGTGCTGCTTCTCAATGACCTGTAAAGAGAAGAACTGAGCTTTAAGAAAATCTTTCTACTTGAACGGAATACAACAATCAAATCCTAATCTTTTCATTTTAATATCAAATTACAACGGCTCCTCTCCTTCCTGTTCTGCAAGAACGGGAGGTTGTGACCTAAGCTTTATGGGAATAGTGTGTGTGGGTGTATGACCTGAAGAGTTTACTGTGTAGCTGAAGCACACAGCAAGCAAGGTAAACATCCAGAAAAACATTAGAAGAGTAGTTACACTCAAAAAAAATGACAAAAAGATGAACAAATATTACAGGGCTGAAAGCCTGAAAGTGCTCTACCCCTTGACAGCAGCTTTAACCACAATAAAAAGGAACTTACTTTCCAGAGAAATTAATACTTCTCATTGGTAAAACTTTAACTGACCTCACACACTTCCTCTAGGGTCACTGAGTCAGGACAACTTTTTGAAGCTAGAGTCATTTGGGGTCAAGCAGATAAACTAAAACTAGTTTGTGTACAAAGCTTCTACAGTTTTCAACAAGTTAAAGACATATTTAAGATTATAAATACAATTTAAGATATATTTCATGTCCATACTGATAAAAAACTAAGAAGGGTATGAATGAAAATCGTGTATAACTCCGGTGTTTTGTCTCTAGTAAGATGATGATGAAGAAGATCAAATTTCCTTGTATGTCCACTGTACTTAATGAACAAAAGCAACACAGAGAGTATTCAAATACAGGTATTTCAAGTATCCAGATGAGCTTTTAAAAGAGAAAACAGACAGACATATAACAGCAGACCTTTTTGAGTCTTTGCTGCTCCTCTCTCAGAGTGTTGTTCTCTCCTCTGAGCTTCTCGATATCCAGGGAGGGCAGCCTGGCTCCATCTTCGAGGCCCTGTTGCACTCGCTGCTGCATACTGATGAAGACAAAAATGATGACACAGAACTCACATTATGCCGAGTTATAACTGTTTGAATTAAAGTGTCCACTGTGAAGATGGTATATTGTTGTCAGGCTGTGTGTCCATACTCAGTGATGGTGGTCAGCAGGTCTCTCTCCCTGCGTTTCTGTTCTTCCAGATGTGCATCTTTTTCCCTTAGTTGTGAGCGTGTTGTCTCTAGACAGACCTCCAATTCTCGTACTTTCTCTTGGAGTTGAGCCACCTGCTGTTCAGCTTCAAGAAGCTGATGCAAAACACAAATATAGTAGTAATAATAATAAAATTTATTTTTATGCAAACTTTCAAAACACAGCTACAAAGTGCTTTACAATAAAAATAGAACACATCTAAAACAAAAAGAAAAAATAACTAAAAGCCATAATGGCATTATATAACACAAGGAAAGTAAAACGACAACATTAATAAAAAGCCATTTTAAAAATGAGTTTTAAATAGTGATTTAGAAGATGACAGTTTGCAGCCCTGATCTCCTCAGGCAGGTCATTCAACAGTTTCAGAGCCTGTCACCTCTGAGTACAAATCTATACAAATACATGCTCAGGTTAAATGATTTCCATGTCTAACTCAGAAAAGACTGAGTAGGAATAGATGAAACTGTTCTTACCTGTTTGTTCTGGCTCTGGTAGTCCTCCAAGGTGGGCAGGTCTGCTAGGTAGCGCTCCAGAGTCTCAATACGCTGCTGGTTCTCTCTCTTCAGCTCCGACTCCTTCTGACACTTCTTCTTCAAGTTGTTGATGTGCTTGTCTCGACTGCGGATCTGCACACATAGGAAAATGTAGTAAGTGGGAGAATATGCTTGAATAGTAAGAAGTTATAGGTACGACACTCATTCATAACTCACAGTATATGAGTAAACTCAAAGAAAAGAGGCCATTTTAGCACCTTTCATCTTACTCTATGAAAATGAGTGAGTGAAATTGTTAACTCTGCAATTATATGCAATATGTGATGAGAGACAAGCTTCCTGTACAGTGTTTTGTTTCATATTAGCTGTCTGAAACCACTGAGGCAGGAAATTTGACAGGATTTTAAGTAACAGTCTCTGTTCATTACAAACAGAAATTTAAATGCAGTTCTGAACTAATAAATGCCACTAGCACTACAACTAGCAATTATTTTCATTATAAGTTATTCAACTAAGTCTATAAAATGTCAAAAAATTGTGAAAAATGCTCATCACAATTTCCCAGATACCAAAGTGAAGTCTTCAAATTGTAATTGACATTGTAAATGACAAAAACCAGCAAATTTCCACATTTAAAAACCTAAAACCAGCAAATGTTTGACATTTTTGCCAGAAAAATAACTGAAACAATTAGTCAAGTAACAAAGTAGTTGAACACTAATTTTATTCCCATCGACCAATCAATTAGTGAAACTGGCAGCAAATAGCAGCAAAGTGAACTGTTTTTAAGCAGATAGTGTCATTTCAACCATTTATTTTTTCATTTCATTTTGTGTTTTTCTTTCTTGCAACACTTTATAATGCAGATGTGTATGATGCAGATATGTTAGGCAAGCACAAACCCTCTCTTCCTGTTTTTTCATCTCCTCTGCGTGTCTCTCGCATGTCTCCTTCAGGCTGTCGGTTAGTCGACGCGTCTCAGCCTCAACTGCCCCAAGCCTGCGCTCTGCCTCCGCCTTCTCCAGGGCAGCACAGTCAGTGCGTTCAGTAAACTGCGCCCTCAGGAACACGTTCTCCCTCTGAGCTTCCTGTGAAGCCAGCATGTGATACAAAGGTTTCAGTGAAGGGTCTTGAGGGTGAATTGTTTTGCAGGAGGATGACAGTGTAACACAGTGTTCTCAGTGTTGTTTGTGGGAACTCGTGTCTGTTTTTTACGAACCTGTAGCCGCAGCATGCACATGTCCCCATAAGAGGCTCCTCGGCCCAGCAGGGCTCCATGGACCTGCAGCTCGCTTTCCCTCAGACGCTGCTCCAACTGGGACATATGCTGCTTTTGTCTGTATCACGACCAGATCCAACCATCATCAACATAAGAGCAAGAACAAGGTCAGCAACATCATGGAAAGCCAACCTGTTAAAAGCACTGAACTGCCCCTGGGGTTTGGCGATGTGCATAAGTACTTAAATACTACATTTCTCTCCCACCGTATCAAATCCTTTTAACAGTCAACTCTGGAATATCTAGTTGAGAATAGATTGTACAAAATCACAGTATAAAGTCAAGATAAACTATCAAAATGCATTAAGACTTTCATTAATATAAAATAGTGATACAAAGATTCCTTCCCCTCCAAAGTAAAATGATCAGAAATACTTGCCTCTCGATGATAAGCTCTTTCTCCTTTAACAGACTCTCACTGGCTTTGACCAGAGCATCCCACTTGCCAGAATCTGAGTGAGTGGGTGTCGAGTATAGAGATGGATACTGTCCCACTCCAGCGCTCATCAACTGTAACAAAAAGGCAAAAAACATCTTACAGTTAGAGCTGCAGCATGAGGAGGAAATGGTACTGGGGACAATAGTTTAAAAGATTTACAGATGTACAATTTTAACCCTGAAAATAAATAAACTATGTGTACAACTGAAATCCTTCCACTTTCTCTCAGCACAGTATATACAGTGTATAGTGCACACGCACGAGCCTTGCTTAGCCTGACCCTCGAGCAAATTATTCTTATACCACAGCAGTCATCTGACAACAACATGGTGAGTTTCAAATGGCATTCACAAAAGAGAAATAAACTTGATGAGCATCAAGCCGTGCCAATCTCCCTCTTTAGAATAGAATGTAATTCCACCTCAGAGACTATTTAAAGTCTTTATTCCAACACACAGTGAAAGCTCTGCCAAATGTCTATGTGTATTCTGGTGCCCTGAAGAATACACTCAGCACCATGAATGAATGGACAGATTCTCCACACAACTCACTGCTTTAACATAAAATTATTTAGTTTATGAGGCAATGTTTCAATCATTACTCAAACTTCCAAGATGTTGTACAATTTCTTCATACAAAAAAAACCCCTTGAGTTCAATCCAAGGTCCCAATCCTTTCCTTACAAGACTTTTTCCAGAGCATTTTTAGTGATGCTCTAGCTGGTGTGAAAAACAGAGATCACATCATACACGAATATGTTCCTCTCTGTGGAAGTCTGCATACAGGCAGTCTATGGCTATAACTTACCTATAAAATCTCTTACTTACTTAGAAATTCTGACAAATTGATCATATAATAATGCAAACACCATCTAATACTTTTTATAGTATTCCACCATTGTATATTATTTAGCATTATTCTACATTATAGCCACCCAAGTTGTAATGCCATCCAACCTGCATGTGCTACCATGTGACATGATTTGGGGCTGTTCACAGAATTCCCCCCAACGCAGGCGCGCAGACAGACAGACAGACAGACACACAGACACACAGACACACACAAAAGTGGCCTATTAAAATACTCTCATGCATCAACTACCATTTGAACTCTAATGATCCTGAACATAACTCAGCCCTTTGTTATCTCTTTTGAGAAGCTCTGATAGATTGACTAGTAATTCATTCTCAGCTAAAGGAAAACAGCAGAATGTTAGAATAATTTTCAGGGGGATATTTTACATTAGCTATACCTAACTGGAAAATTGTGTAAAACAATTGAAAATTGCATTGAAGTGGAAACGTGTCATTTAATGCGTCAGCAAACAGAACATGGAAGTGGCAACAGTCAGTCCACAAGGTAGTCAGCATCCGCCAACACTGCTGAAATGGTAAAAGCTTTTTACAGGCTGCAAAAAGGAAGCTGTCACAAGCTGTGCAGCACTGATATAACACGTAATAAAATTACATTTGATAGAAACCTAACAACAGGCATCAGACAATCATCTAAATTTCTCTGTGATTTTTTTGATTGACTTCACTTGACAAGTCCTGCAATAAAATAGGACAGGATGTCTGTGTGGCTTCAGGCTGTATACAGTGGAATGTTATTTTGCCAGTGCTGACCTATATGTGTTTTGGAAACTAAACTTCAAATGTGCACACAACCTACTAACCCACATGGGTACATCAATGACCTTAACCTAATCAAGGTGTTTTCCATGTCAAATCCACCTAACCCCCCATAGCAGCCAGACAAGAAAAGAAAAATAAATAAATAAACACTTTAGACCCCCAAGGTTGTGAATTTTTTTCCCAGGGCTGCCACCATTGATTATTTAGATTATTGATTAGTCTGGAGATCATCGTCACAATTACTCTAACTGTTTAGCTTTTAAAATGGTGAAAAATACTCAGCACAATTTCCCTGAACCCACAGCAAAGTCTTCAAACTGCTTCTTTTGTCTAACAATCCAAAACCCAAAGACTCTTCATTTACTGTCACAAATGGCAAAAGAAAAGCAGCAAATCCTTACATTTAAGATCATGCAACCTGCAAATGTTTGACTTTTTTTTTGTTTTAATATATTTTTTGGGGCATTTTATGCCTTTAATGACAGGACAGCTGAAGATGTGACAAGAAATGGGGAGAGAGAGTGAGGGAATGACAAGCAGCAAAGGGCCATGGATGGGAGTCGAACCCACAATCGCTGTAGAGGACTCACAGCCTCCGTACATGGGGTGCATGCTCTACCAACTGAGCTATCCAAGCGCCCCCAAATGTTTGACATTTTTGCTTGAAAAATTATGTAATTAATCTATTATCAAAATAGTAGGTCATTATTTTTGTTTTGATTGATTAATGAACTAATCATTGTAGCTCTAGTTTCTTTACCTTTAGTGTAGTGCAATTTAAAATAAATGCTTACCTGCATTTGTTCCACTTGCAGGCGTAAACTCTCCAGTTGCTGCTTATGTTGCTGTTGTTGCTGCCAGCTGGACATTTCACTACATCTGTCCTGCCGCAATGGCTCATACCCCTTGGAACCTGCATGTTCCCTCAGCAGTGCCTGTGTCTGCAGGCTGAGAGGGTTTGCATAAACTCCAGGAGATCCAGCCCCACCAGGCTGACTGCCCCTCTGATTAGAGGTTTCTGATGTCCCAGGAACCCCGGGCCTCACTTCAGGCAGAACGTTATAGCTGTGCTCCATGCCTCCTCTGTAGGCCTCAGACAGACAGTCTGAAGTGTCTCTAATCCCGGTCGTCTGTAATCGGAGTCTGACATCAGGGCATAACCCCCCCAGCAAGGCTGACTGATTTAGTGTAGGCTCCACTGCGGGAGTGTCAAACCTCTGGCCCTCATCCACCCGTGTGTGATCCGAGGGGAAAAGTGAGTGGTCCAGCCCATTAACAAGGCTGCGGTACCGGCTCAGGCAGTCCGGCTTTGGCCCCACAAGATCTCCCACACCGGCCTGACCGTCCAAGTTGGGGGAAGATGCTGATTTTGAGAGTGAGGAAGACTTTGAGGTGGAGCCGCTCGGGGTTCTGGAGCCAGAGGAAGATCTGTGACCCTCAGAAGACAGGGAGTCCTCCTGGATGCATGACTGGGGCTTTGAGGCCGGGGCTCCGGCCGTGGATGGCATGACATGTGCAGTGGGTATAGGGATCTGACTGCGGATGGGTTGAAAAGGGGGGCTGCTGCTGGTACTGCAGAAATCTTTAAAGAGTAGAAGAAGAGAGAGTATTTAGAAAATATTTTCACTCACTACTCAACATACAGACAGAGCTTGTTAAATCAGTGCAGGATATCTGGAGCAATACTGCAGGCCGTTTTCTCTATTTTCAGTGGGTGATGTAAAGTAGATGTAGCAGGGTTTATGGGTGGCCTACTTTGATGATGAGGTGTCATCACTGAAAGAATTAACTGGCTCTGACTGACTCAACCCAGGGAATAGGCTTATAATAGAATTAAACCAATGCGCAGAATAAAAGCTCTGGATTACATGATAACAATATGTTGCCATATAGCATTAATTCAGCTTGTGTTGCCATGACACTGAGTGTACATGTAAGATAATTATTCTGTTACCATAGAACTGCTGACTAAAGAGCCCTCCTTTTTAATTAGCAGAAACCCATGTAATTATTCCCTCACCAACATACGATAAGCACCCTCAGATTACTCTACAGAGCACACACCCAATCCACTCCATTAAAACATGCAGAAAAATGTTAACCATCTTCATTTGGAAACCTCAGAGATCACATTATGTTCACAAACAACTTCAGGGACACAACAAAGATCAGTACAACCAGCCTACAGAAATCACCACGAGCCCCAACACAGTCCAAAGTTACATAACACTGATTTCAACAGCTTTACAAACCTGAGAGACCTGTTGAAGTCTGCAAGTCTGGCATTCACTCCAACGCAACAAACATGTTATTAGCAGTGGCATTTTTTCTAAGGCTGAGCTGAGGTGAGCTCAGCCGCAGAATGCTTTAAATCCAAACAGTCCGTCCTGTGCATTTCTGTACTAAATCGACCTCTGAAGCAAAGACTGACAGCGTCACAGCACGCAGGCCCTGTGCCCAAAGCAGTATTGTCCTCCAACAGCCAAACGAGCCTGTATCAAGCTCTGAGCAAATACACACAAACAGGCATACACAGGAAAGGTTAGGCGTATTTATAGCCCACCTCTCAAGTTACAGAGAGTGATCTGTGGGTGCCGCTTATTTAAGCACCTTGCCTCCTCCCACTGTAACACACATCACACATACACGTGTAGATCCAAAGTCAAAGACTGAGTCTAGTCTGCTCAGTTTACAGCAAAACTTAAAGAAATTTTCTAAATTAGACTCTCTTCCTAGTCGCAAAGGAAAATTAGCGAAAAGGTAAGAATATCATGGAAACAATATCAAGCTTTCAGGAATGTAAAACTTCAAATATAAAAGAAGCCTTGAGGCTCCACTGATTCATGACTGGCTAGAACAAGTCTAAACTACTCTGTAAGAACATTTGCTTAGCAGACATTCCTGCCTTTGGAAAGTATAGAAAATAATGTCAATTACCTGTAGCTGTAAAACAGAATGTTTTAGCAAATATAATGGGAAAAAATATATTTTTTCAAATAAATACCTGGTATTTTAAAGCTGTATAATTTACACCCCAACTTCCTCGAGTATACTATACAGTTTATGTACAACAGGTCATTATTGTGGCTAAACTTGGGGCTAATTGTAATGTTGCTAGGCAATGTTGTCAGTTTAAGTACCAGAACAAAGCTGTTCAAACACCAGCAGCATGCTCAACAGTTGTAACTAAGCAAGTCAGCCCTATAAGAAGTAGCTGCATTCATAAAAGCCCATGTGAAGCCAACAGTTAAAAAGGAGAATATTCAAAGAACACGCCACACACTACACAGACATGCCAACCTGACAACTAATCTAATAAAGAGCTGGAACACAATTTGCCTGATTACAGCTTCAAGCCTCCTAGTAATGTTGTCTTACAGTTCTTGAGGGATTGTGAGATGACACAGGACACCTCAGGATGAAGCATGTTATGAAGCCAGTCTTTGAAAGATGCAGATGATATCCATCTACTGAAATTACTAGCTGTTCTCTGTACATTTTCCCTTTCAGGTTTAGTGATCTTTATCTGGTGACTAGACAGGTGATGCGAGGTTTGCAGAGGTTTTTTGAATCACCACAGTGATAAGGTGAGCTCTAAAACACAAACCAATTTAGGTAGGAGCATAAAATACATAAAGTGTATGGAGTGATGGGTACTACTAACACCCAGGAGATATTTACCCATACCATTAAAGGCCCTCTAATATGTTTAACAAAAGAAATGTGTGTAAAAGGCATCCTTAAGATGACCTCGGGGAAGGCAACTAAATGTAATGAGATGTAAGGAGCAATGACCATTTGTTTGCCGTTGTTATGAACAGTTTCCAACAGGCAGCCCCACCATGAATACCAGCTTTGTGAAGTTCAATCCCTACAGTGTTGATATACTTGTGACAACTTTCCAGTGCATTATTTTGTAGTGTTTCCTGTTGCACATGGGATAATCCACCCCCAGCTGGCCTGCCATTACATGGAACCTTTCTGATCTGGCATGACTGTTATTTTTTCCACTCAGTTTATGGACATACAAATATAACACACCCATGTCATCTCTAGTGAGATTGCACATTTTCTCCAGTGGGATATTCCCATTTAAGACCACGCCAATATTAACAAAAACTCTTTGAATGTAATATTTTGCTCTACAGGCAAGGTCTAGTGTGCATTTAGCAGTCCAGTCCTGGCATCCCAACACCCGATCCTCCCAATTAACCTTAACACCAGAGTAGTGCAGCTGAGCCTTGGGGCATTTTTGGCTGGGACTTTAATCTACCTCTGCAAATCTCTCGAGCACCCACAGTGGATCATGAACATTTTTCTCACTTTATAAATAGCCTAAGAAACAACAAAACAAACGTGAGACCAAGTTTCTTTAGCTTGAAGGCCTTGTGTGGCTTCTCCCTACATATACTGCAGATTTAATGATAATTCTCTACTTTAAAGCCAGCTTGATCTGCAATTTAAAAGTATAGAAGTTTAATGATAAATAACCATGTTGTAGAATATAGATATCCTATCTAGTGCATGTATGCAGCAACAGTTAGAACAAAAGTAGACTGCACAGTGTACAGAGTGCAATCTAGAGCTCCATCACTGACAGAGAGGCTTCAAATCAATGTTATATAATACATGCAACAGGCAGGGGAAGAACAAGCAGAAGTCATCACCTTCTGTGCTGTCAGATGCTGAGGTGCCAAGACCAGTGTCCCCACTGTCCGATGTTCCAGGCCGGCGGCCAAAACGGCTTTGGAACTTCTCTGACACAGCTGGTGTCTGCCACTCCATGTCAGCAAACCGAGCTAATATATATGTGTGAAACCAGACAAAGGCAACAAAGAAGTTAATCAACAAATGCTGAATAACTGCTACACAGTTAATACATTTTGCCTGCAGAATGTCAAACTTACCTGGTGGTTTGGATTCAATATATCTGTGTGAGGTTGTCATTCCACACAAGACAATGTCACCTGGTTGAAATGAGGAAGAAATTACTTTATTAAGGATACATGATATGGACTGATATGGACAATACAATAACCCATAATTACCTGCTTGTCATGGTAGACACTGATAAGATAACTGACAATTTTCTTTTTGTATTTTAAGAAAATAAAAAAAATAACCTGTAGTATATGCACACCTGAAGGTAAGAAAGGCTAAGATAGTGAGTAAAGATGGATGATTTAATATTCATAGCTCTGACGGACCCAAATCTAACTGACATCACTATTAAATCAAAACAAATAACAGGTCTGACTGTGCAAATATTTATTTTTTCTAGTAAATTACAATAAGAAACTTTTCTTTTTAAGTACTTTGGTATTTATTTTAAGAATTCAAATTAGTTATTTAGCAATTAGTCAACTGCTTTGACATAATCTGTCAAATCAGGTATTGTTAAAGCCAACTTTTACTGGTTATCATTTTGTTTTCAGAAAAAATAATATATAAATTTAACAATAGCTGATAATTTAACAGTCCCAATATGTATCATGTATCCCTGTAAATTTATTATATAGTACAGTAAGGCTGCATGATAGGGTGAAAAATAAGGGTGCAATTATCTTGACAGATATTGCAACGGTGATATTATTCACAATAAGTGGGAATGAACATGTTTGTGTCACAACATTAATATTCATTGAAAAAAATATTAAAATCATGATAATATGACTTTTGCTGGGATCCGTGCCAAAAAAACATGCTTTCTTACATCTAGAGAACAAGATGTGTAGGCTTGCAGCAATCCAGTACTTCATTATATTTATCCAAAAATTGCAACTTCTGCAATTAGAATATTGCAGTTGAGATAATATTTCCATTACCTATACAGCTCTATAAACACAATCAAAAGATATTTTCAAGTTGTTGAGATTTAACTCACATAACCCACTTGTTATCACTCGCCAAATTCTTGGCATACCTTACTGTAGGGTTGTTAGTCAAATTTGCTTAATCAGCAAATATCTCACATCCTATTTTTCAGATTTAATTCGTAAGAAAAACAGTGACAGATGCTGGTAAGTAGGTCTTAATAATGAACCAAAGACAGATCTGAACAAAGGCTCCTTTGCTGCACACTGTATCACATTATGAACTGAATGTCCATGGCCTAGGCTTGAACAGCTGTTAGCTAACGACTGATTTGCTCACCTATCAAACTCATCTGCCCCTCAACGTGCCAGAAACAACCACGACATACTTTTCTGGGTAGCAACAAAAATAACAACATGAGCACATGTCTTAGGGTTACATAATCTGTTACACAAACATTCAAACATTTATATCCCAGAGAGGCTACAGGAAGTTGTACATTAGTTGTGGCAAGAGAATATACGGATTACTGATGGATACAAGCAGCCTGAGATGCAGCCTGGCTGCTACAAAGTAATCCTCTTCACTAGCTAATTCATGAAGGAAATGACTCGATAACATTTAACCAGCCAAGGCAAGCTATCAGCCAAACGTGACTAATCGCTAAATTGGATTTGTTAAAATTGTATAATGCTAGCTCAATGCGACAGTCAGAGCTAACCCAGGTCTGTGCTGTTTTAAATCAACAAATCTTTTTAAGATTTCCTCTCCGTACGTTAAATCTTGTGGCACTGCGATGCCCTGCATCGTTAACCATTTAGCTAATCCACGACAAATCCGTTTCCGTCTACCATTAACAAGCTAACAAGCTAGCTAACGGCTAACACAACGTTGCGGTTTGCTTAGCTACTTGAGTTAACATTAACGTTACAAATCTTCGTTAGCTTTAGTGCCTACATTACTGTAGCTAAGTTAGCTATCGGCGCTGACAAATAGTTTACTTTACCTTTCGCTTCACATAAACACAAAATGCAGTAAGAAATCTCTGAGTGAGGATGGTAACCGAAGTCGAATCTGTACCATCCGCTGCTGCTGCTGTTGTTCCGCTAGCCAACTGAACAGATTCCCTCTGATGGCAGACTACCCGTCGAATACACTATGGTCGCTTGTTTAATGTCACAGCGCCGCCCGTTGAACACTGACGCTTCATGTTGTCTGAGAAACCGTTTGAGGTTTTCCTGTCTGCACGATGCAGACGTCCTCAGTGATTACATCTGCAGACTATAACTGCGACACTAGTGTAACAGTGTTGTCAAGATCTTTTTTGAAAAGTTACTGTTGATGCAACAAAAAAATGAGTGCGGTCATTCTGTCATACGGCCAAATCCTTTACTGTTACACAAAAACGAACAAACCTATCGAAGATGCGATGAGATGAGTAGAATAACCTAGAAAATGGGACTTTTACAAGGGTTCAAAATTTGTTTAAATCTATTAAACAGTTTTAAAATGTATGTTTAATTAAACTACGACATAGAAATTGGCATTAATGTGAGTATTATACACTTAAATGCTAAACTGTTTGTAATTTTTGTTGTACTGGCTGCTGCACTAAAAAAAATCTGTTTATTTATTTTATATAAAATGTTTCACAGTCCAAGAAATAGTATTTTATTTTTTACATTTCTATTTAATATATTTTTGTAAATAGGTAAAATAGCTCATATAGATTACATTAAAGGTATATCATATTTGACTTATTATTCTTTTATGTTGTTTATTAGGCCTATTTTAATATATTATATATTCTGTAGGTTGTATGTTATGGATGTTTTGTCTTGACAGAGTCTCAACGTTTTTATTACGTCTAATGTCTTTCTAATACATACCTCTTATGTTAGTCTTTCACATAACTAGGTAGAAGAGTAAAAAAAAGGCCGTGTTGAATTATTTCAAGGAAAGGGGATCCTCAGTGTATATACACACACACATATATATATATATATATATATATATATATATATATATATGTATATATATATGTATATATATGTATATATACTGAAGATCCTTCTGACTTTTTGGGTTTTAAGCAGGAGGTGTCAGAAAAGTTACCACAGGGATAACTGGCTTGTGGTGGCCAAGCGTTCATATATATACATATATATATATATATATATATATGTATATATATATATAGATAGATAGATAGATAGATAGATAGATAGATAGATAGATAGATATATATAGGCTAGAATCACGGCTAGAGATTACATTAGGAAACACACTAATTTTCATTGCTTATTTGAAAATGCATTCTGCTGATCCAGTGGACTCAATTTAAACACTTCTGCTTTTCAGTTTGAATGAAGCTGTTGGTTAACACCAAACAGACCAGCTGTTGATGACAAAGAAGTGAAAATGACACAAATGCTGACATTTCGCAGTAGTAGGAAGTTGGGACATCAGATAACATTTGTAACCTCTCACATAGACTACAGTGACACATAAACTGCAAGTCAGGATCTTTTTTTCTATTGGTTGAAATGCTGCTACTTGCATCACAAACTTTCATCGGTTTTATTATCTTTGGACATGATGTACATGTCTTTTCTTGGAACAATAATAATGAATTATGCACAGTGATAAACAAAAGATAATTCCAAATGCTTGAAAAAAATTACCATCTAATATATCATTAAAACACCTATAATAAAACATGTGAATGCCTTCTTTTTCTATCACTACCAACAGGAGTTTCTGTATTGCTGAGTCTCTGAGTGCAAATGAATCATCGTCCTGTTGATGCTGAAAGGCACGTCTTAGGGAACACGTGTTAGTGTCTTGGCCCTTAGTTAAAATTACAAAGTCAAAAAGAGCTGAGACAAGCTGTAAGAAAAAGGAGTCATATTAGAGATTTTGCTTTCTTGTTCTGTTGTCATCTTTTGACTAGAATACTGTAAAATTTTCTATAACTTGCTGGCAGCAATTAGCTGGTAAGTTGCTATGAATACATTTCAAACAAACAAACAAAAACCTGGCCTTCAATCAGCATGAGGGCAAATAGATGATGACTGAATTTTCATTTTTGGGTGAACTATCCCTTTAGGATAAATAGCACAGAGAGTTAGAACCAAACAAGAAATTAATGGTGGTTAAGCAAAAGTCAAGCAACATACATAAATTCAAGCCATTAGTGCAGTACAGTCTAAAAGTTAAGTGATAGTGAGTTTTTTAATATGGTTTTCACTAATTATTCCTGCCCTCCACATTATTATTTCATCATTGTCTTCTATAATTACATATAATATATCAGCTGATATTCTTTGAACAGCATGTATACATTAACACACATTTTTTGATACCTCAAAAGTGGTTAACAGTTGTGACAATTATTGTATTATCACAGGATCAACAGCTTCAAGCACAGCTTAATAGTGGTCGTAGTGAGCAAGTCTCAGTTTCAACTGTGAAGAGAAGACTTTGAGTTGCAGGTTTGACAGGTCAGACGTCAGAATAATAAAAAGAGGCTTGCCTGGGCCATGAAACACTGCCAATGGACTACTGAAGACTGGAAGAAGGTGTTATTGAAGGATGAATCAAAATTTTAAATCTTCGGTTCATCATACAGGATTTTTGTACGCCATCGAGTAGGCGAAAGGATGGTTCCTCAGTGTGTGACATCAACTGTCAAACAAGGAAAAGAACAGGAAACTGAGGCTACAATTCACACGGGCTCACCAAAATTAGACAATAGAAGATTGGAAAAATGTTGCCTGATCTGATGAGCCTCGGTTTCTGCTGCAACAATCAGATGGTAGGGTCAGAATTTGGCATAAACAACATGAAAACGTGGATCCATCCTGCCTTGTATCAACAGTTCAGGCTGGTGGTGGTAGTGTAATGGTGTAGGGGATATTTTCTTGATACAGTTTGGGCCCCTTAGTACCAAACCATTTAAACACCACAGCCTACCTGAGTATTATTGCTGACCATGTCCATCCCTTTATGACCACAGTGTACCCATCTTCCGATGGCTATTTCCAGCAGGATAATGCACCACTAAGCTCAAATCATCTCAGACTGGTTTCTTAAACATGACAATGAGTTCACTGTACTCCACTGGCCTCCATAGTCACCAGATCTCAACTCAGTAGGGCATGCTTAAACTGACACCAAAGTATGGTCACATCAGATCTTTGATCTACGTCCTTTCTTCATGTGGCTGCTTGCTGTTTACGCATTTTTTCATTCTGTGTGACCAGTATACAAATCTGACTGTCTCATTTTATTCTGTAATTTACAATAAAACTGTTTTTTCCTCCCACACTGCTTGGGGATATACTTAAAGTGACAGTAAAAATCTCTAAATGAGTAACAAGGATTGTCAGTTACAAATTATTATAACATAATACAATGCAATAAAATGGTGTCACTTGGCTGTTTTTTGGAAGTTGCATATCAGCCTACAAAATTTATGTTCAGCTTATGTTTATAAATCATTTCAACATTTGAGTGATTACAGGATGGAAGAGGTTCCAGGTATGTTTAATGTTGTATGAACTCTTTCAAATGTTATGAAATCACTTACAACTAAAATACAGTTGCAGCCATTAAAAGCACTAAAATATCCTCTTTATCTTTCATGTAGGTCTGTGTCAATCCTTGGACTAGTTTATTTAGTTAATAAGTTAATAAATTATTCAATGTGAAAATAAAGATTTTTTTAAAATATGACTTATGAGCCTTTCAATGTTTATTCATTTTATCTGATAAAATATTATTATTTGTTGTCTATTAACTGGCCCCTGGCCTCCTGTCATTTTGCAAAAGTGGCCTTCAAGTAAAACAAATTGTGTATCCCCTGTATAGACTGCATTGTTGATTTTCCCAGGTTATATGCTTTTGTGCGCTTTTCGTGCTGCTGTGTGAAATGTTTGCTAAGGCCAATTGTAATTTGTAGGGGAGTGTGCTTTTATTCTGAAATGAACCTGGACCGGAAGTGTTCGCTGTGTTTTAGCTGTCTGAACGACGTCGCGTGATGATGATACGCTGCTCAGTGGGAGGAGGTTTATGTTCAAGTCAGAGAAGGTATTAGCGTGAAGCCTGTCAACAAACTCATATAGAGTGTGATTCATTACGTCTATTAAATGGACATTTCTTGACAGGAGCCTTTCTAGTTCAAGGAAAGCGGTGAGAATTATTTAGCAGTCGTAAACTGCAATTAAAGCGTTGTAAATGTTAACGTTACATGAAGTGGACGTTTTGTTTAGCTAGCAAGGTAACGCAAATACGCTAACGCCAGCTACTTGGTAAACGACAGGTCTCTTAAAGGCCCGATGCATAGGTAACTAACGTTTCTGGCTGACTAACTGCACCTTAATTTTTAATTGTTGTTAGCTTTTAGCGAAATAGTCAGCTGATTATGATACTGTCAGAGCAGCATAGCTACGATTAGCTTGCTAGCTAACAAACTCGCCTGGTTGGTTGACGGGAGCAAATCCACTGTATATGGCATTGGAGTGAGCAAAGTCTGTTGACCGACTAACATTATATGACATGCTTGTGTTTTAGCTGTTTTTAAAGAAAACATTTATGAGTGAATAATTCAAACACGTGCTGACCACCTTATGCCTACTGATGCTCTAAAACATTTGTCATTAGAACCAACGTAACATCACTGCCTTTCTGTATTACCTTTACTATTTTAGTGTTTTCATCTTCTTTCCAGCTTATTACTGGGAACTACAGAGTAAATGTTATCTGATCTCTGACACCTGGAACCTCCAGCCTGACTCTAATATATGTTTTGTGGTGAGGCCATGACTACTGTCAACATCACCAGAGACATCCTGCACAGGCAGATCAGAGTGAGTGAACAAATGCCAGAGTATCCTAGAAGCTGATCCTGCAGGGGGTAACCCAACTAAAAGGACTGCTCATATTTTTATAAATACCTTTACGTATGTACAAAAGTGTAATGGAGACTTTGATTCCTGTCTTCAGGACAAGAGAGCACCAGGCTTCCAAAGATTTTATCATGTGACTGACCCCTTCATCAAGAGACTTGGACTGGAGGCTGAACTTCAGGTCAGTGACAACAATTGTGTGTGTGCATGAGTTTGTCAGTATCAAAATGAAGAAAAAGAAGGAGAGATACCTCAACTACTTTAAATGCCACGTTTAAAAACAATACAATACTAATATCCAATAGCATTTAATGTACTGAAGCTATAGAAAAGATCTAAGTGCTCATTCAAGACCTCAGTTCAGTCTTTATCGTCTTGCCTGAAATTTTGCTTGCAGCAAAACCAGACAGTGTGTATTGACTTTTTCTGTACACTGTGTGCAGGTTGTTAATGCAAATTGTTGTGAAAGAAGATGGACAGTACAGGTTTTGGAAGTCCTTGAAAACACTTGAATTTTGATGTAGTGTTTTCAAGGTTAGAAAAGTGCTTTGGTTTTGGATAACATGCTTGAAACTGCTTGGAATTGTAAATGCATTAATATCATAATAGTTCACTTTTAGATATAGAAAGAAAATAAGTCGGATATTGCCTCAGTTACATAGGATGCTACTGTCCACTTACAGACGCATGACACATTTTGAAACATGTTTTCATTTAATTTTAACCAATACAGATACTGAGTATTGGATCAGCCCATCTCTAGTAGACTGAGAGTATGGTGCTGTTGCACCTCCCTGTTTAGTTCAGCTAAAATAGACCCTGGGCCATTCACCCAGTTAATGCAGTTTGTTAGGGCTGGTATGAAAGGTGTGAATCAAACCCTGGTTTTGACCAAACAACCGGACAGAAAGCATTTGAATAGAGTGTTCTTGGTCTGCTTCTAAGCAGACTCTGGTGCAGTTTGGTTGTGGTCTGAAAGCAACAAACTGAACACACGATTTTATGATAGCAGATAAGTTATTTTTAGCATGCTTTCAAAAGCTAAACTGCAAATAATTCCATCTGCTGGTTGAAAAAATTGCTCAGGAAGCGATCACATAATTGATCTGTACAAGCCATTTATATATTTATGGAAGTAATTTAGTAACAGGTATGCACTTCAGTGCAGGTATTTTCCCTCATTAATAGGCCTAGAGCTGTTAAAACTACTGGTCTCGTATTCTATGCTTGTCAGGTCATTGAGTCTATTAAGCAGTGTATCAGTCATCAGACATATCAGTCAGTCACTGGAATTTGGTTCCCTCATGTAGGTCCTGATGACACAGGATTATAAGTTACCTGTCAGTCTGTGAAACCTCATTTGGTTTGTTTGTAAATAGTCAGCAGAACATGAACCAGATCAGAACTAAAATGCAACCACGTAGATCTTTTTCCCTTAGGTCCTGACCTAATGACATGAAGTACAGGTGTTAAAACAACATAAGAAGATATTATAGCTTTTTACAGTTTATACTATGTGTCTCCACAGGGCCATACTGGCTGTGTGAACTGTCTTGAGTGGAATGAACGGGGAGAGTAAGTCTTAAAATTTCACTCTCTATACAATTATAATGTCTGACCTGGGATCACAGGCTATAACTATGTCAAAACTCTTATTCTGAGGTACATTGTAGACACTGTATGTACAGTGTTTTGGTTCTAAATGTTGCTACTGCACTGCTTATCTCCAAAAATGATGCAACAAACCCACCATGATTGTCTAGTCTGTTATGGGATCTGTATGCCTCAAATTGCTCTTCAAGCAGTTAATTAATTCATTTGCCTCACACTTGACACCTTTAGTGCTCATGGAGGGATTTATTTAAATCACCAAAATAAATTACTGTACATCAGTTGGAAGATGAAAATCCACGAGCAGTGGATTCAGCTCATTACAATTACTAGTATGTTAGTCATTAGAGTTTAAGATTTTAAATGGCATTAGTGGTAAAGCGCTTAAACAAATGTTGCTTGACTCATCCCAGTGATTTTTTGTGTGTGTGTTCAGTTTACTGGCATCGGGCTCAGACGATCAACATGCCGTCATCTGGGATCCATTCAGACACAAGAAGCTCACAACTATGCACACAGGTCATGCAGCAAATATATTCTCTGTAAAGGTAAGAAGGGCTGAGTGCAAGGTGTATGTATTGAATGGCAGGAGGGAAAGTGGGCTGAAATTATTTTCAGTGGCTTTGTTTACATGCACATTGATAATGTACTCATAAAGTCATTAAGGGGGCGATGCGAGTATGGTATAGCCCAATGGAATGTCATACTCTGGCCTACTGGCCCACACAAAAAGATGGTTTTCAGCTGCCACCACACAGCAAATGTTGACAGCTTTTCTTTGACAGCATGACTTTCAAGTGACTGTTTCCAATAATTGTCTGTCCTTTTAAAAATGGTTCTGACTTATCAGAATTTTTTGTGCACACAGATCAATTCTGACGGTCTATTTGTATGTATCCAGTCATCATTTTCAAACCACATATTTTTCTCCAAGCCTTTTAGGATAATATTTAAGATTGACCTTTCAGAGTGATGTCTCAGAGACTACAGCAGAAGTGGTAATGTCACTCATGAAGTGATGTCTGCAATACTATTTAAATTAAATTATATTTTAAAAACTTTTTCTTGTACTGGCCTGATTGGGCAATTGGCTGATTGTATTTACTGGCCCAGCCTGTATTTTACTGGCCCTATTTCATTAGGCAATCCCTCTTGTTGGAAGATGGGTTGTGTTACTGCATTATCCTTAGAGTTGGAGTAAGATAAGAGGAGTACTCAGATTTTATTCTAGTTAAATAGCATTTTAACCATTAAAGGCTTTTCTGAGTTCAAGTTTTGTATGTAAAACTGTTAGTCACTTTGCTCTGTCTCACCTTACCCTCTCTTTAGTCATTAAGAAATGCTCCCTATGAAAGAAGTTCACCTCATGTACATTAGGTGGCACTGTTGGCCATTTAATGAAGGACATGTTGTTTAGAGAAAAACCGTCTTTGTACAAGTTTGACTATGCTGTACCTGTTCAAGGCTTGGTTGTATTGCCACAAGGGCATACCACTGTAGATTCACAACAGAAAGCTTGGGAATGAGGTCAAATACTCAAGGGAAAATGTTACAGTGTAAGATAATATGGAGCAGATGTTAAAAGCCATTTGTGAGAATATGAATGTGGGAATATCGATGCATTTGTAGGGCTTTCAACACCTTAGAAATGGTTACTAGCAATAACTGGATTATTGTAATTAAAAGAGTAGTCAGTGTGCGTCCCTGTGGCTCGGTTGGTAGGGTGTGCGCACCATGTGTTGTGGCTGTTGGTCCTCTGCAGTGGCTTCTGGTTCGACTCCCACCTGTGGTCCATTTGCTGCATGTCTTCCCCTCTCTCTGCCCCCTTTCCTGTCATATCTTCAGCTGTCCTGTCACAGTGAAGGCAAAAGCCCAAAAATTAATCTTTGAAAAAAAAAAAAAAAAAAGAGTAGTCAATGTAAAAATTGTGTCTGTACTCATCAGTTCATTCTGGTGTTTTTTTCTGTCCATACAGTTCCTCCCTCACTCCGGGGACAGGATTTTGGTGACAGGTGCAGCTGACACAAAGGTCCATGTGCATGACCTGACAGTGAAGGAAACCATACATATGTTTTCTGATCATACCAACAGAGTCAAGCGCATCGCCACAGCGCCCATGTGGCCCAACACCTTCTGGAGTGCTGCGGAGGACGGCATCATCAGGTTAGAACCCGAGGACCAAAATGAATTAAAAATCTTGTTTGAGTCTAAAGATATCCCTTGCCTAACTTTGCTGCAAGTCATGAGTTCACTTTCTCCTTGTTCACTACAGACAGTATGACTTGAGGGAGAGCAGTAAACACTCTGAGGTGCTGATTGACCTCACAGAGTTCTGTGGTCAGCTGGTTGAGGCCAAGTGTCTTGCTGTCAACCCACGGGACAACAACTACTTGGCAGTGGGAGCCAACGGGCCTTTTGTTCGCCTTTATGACATCAGGATGATTCACAACTACAGGTTAGTTAATATTTGATGTCAGTCTATAGTAATTATTATTCAACAACCACTCAAATGTGGCACTTGCCTCATTTGAAGGTTGTGACAAACACCTGCTCAACTGGGTTTTAACTTTCTTTTTTTTTTTAAACAGGAAATCTATGAGTCAGGGGACGTCAGCGGCTGTTCACACATTCTGTGACAGGCAGAAGCCGATCCCAGATGGAGCCGGGCAGTATTATGTTGCAGGTACATATATGTCTGGTATCAAATTTATTTAAAGGAGAAATGTGTAACACATTTACTGCACTAAATAGGATTATGAATCACAAGTTTCATCACTAGACGATATTATATGCATTCTTTGGACAATGATACGATATTTGCAGATATCACATAGTTTGGCATAATATGATTTCGATACAATTCACTTCAGGGGCCTGCGATCAATTATGCCTATTTAACACAATCAGTTACATCTATGTCAACTCACAGAGAATAACCCAAGTTATGATCAGAAAATTTTTTGACAGAACTCTTCCAGACATTTGTCACACAGACATGCCATGGGAATTCCAAAATAAAGGTGCATTTTAAAGATTAGCTGATCAACTTATAATGTAGTACTCTAGTATTTGAATTTGCACTACAGTACACATTTTACGTTTTTTGTCTCTGTTATACATTTCCCCTTTAATGGGTGCATTTGTATAGTAATTACATAGTCATCAGGAAATGTGCAGGTTGAAGGAAATAGACTGTGAAGGATGTGGTTGAATCACATGACCCTCTCTTTTAATGCTCCAGGGCACCTGCCAGTGAAACTCCCAGACTACAACAACCGCCTGAGAGTCCTGGTGGCCACCTATGTCACCTTCAGTCCAGATGGCACTGAGCTGCTTGTTAACATGGGCGGTGAACAGGTAATGCTTTTCAGAACAAAGAATGATTGGTTATGCATTATTTATTGCTGTTTCTGTCTTTAAAAGTTGATTTCATTTTTATGGTTCTTCTAGGTGTATCTGTTTGACTTGACATTTAAACAAAGGCCATACACCTTCTTGCTTCCAAAAAAGTGCCAGTCATCAACAGGTGGGTCTGTGCCATCTATATTAGCAATACATCTTGAATGGTGCCTTATAGATATAATTAAGTGATATATATAGAGATGTATTGTTGGTTTCTGAAACCTTTGCTTCGCAGGAGATGTACAGAATGGAAAGACAACCAATGGCGTCTCGAATGGACTTCACTTGCCAACCAGCCATATTCGATTTGCCGGAAGTAAAATACACTCTAGGTAATTGTCTTTTCACCCTGTCAGTGATGGTTTATTTATACACAGATTAACTATTAAAATGTTTGAATATGTGCACACTTGAATTATGTTTCTTCTGCTCTCTTTGCTTTAGTTCTACTGAGCTCCCTCCTCACTTGGAGAAGATAAAGCAACAAGCTAATGATGCATTTGCGCGGCAGCAGTGGACGCAGGCCATCCAGCTATACAGTTTAGGAATCCATCAAGCAAGCTGCAACGCCATGCTTTATGGGAACCGGGCTGCAGCCTACATGAAACGCAAGTGGTACGAGTCAGAGTGTCACTGCAGGAGAGACAAGTCGTTATCATCATTGACTTCTGAAGGCTATAGAAGCACTTATCAAGTGTTCTGTGATTCACAGGGATGGAGACCATTATGACGCCCTCAGGGACTGTCTGAAGGCTCTGACTCTGAACCCAGGTCACCTGAAGGCTCACTTCAGGCTGGCGCGGTGTCTGTTTGAGCTGAAGTATGTGGCCGAAGCTCTGGAGTGTCTGGATGACTTCAAAGGAAAGTTTCCAGAGCAGGCGCACAGTAGTGCCTGTGATGCTTTGGATAAAGACATCAAGGCTGCTCTGTTCTCCAAGACAGAATCAGGTAGAAAAGAGTCAATTGGTACTGATGTGCAGTTCTCATTTGTCCAACAAGTATGTGTGCAGGTGGTTCTTGAAATGAACATGAAAGCCACACTGCCACTGGATTATTCTGGTCACTTACAATGTATGTATATGCAACTATGAGAGAGAAACTAACAATTTCATACAAGCTAAATAAATATTTTTTAGGTCTAGAAACTGGCTTTAGGAACAGCTGTGTTGTATGTGTGTATAAATGTGTTAGTTTTGCATATCTCAGAGTTGTTTTCTTCACCAGCAGACGATAAGAAGGCCAACAGCTCCATCAGAATCCACTCATTCAGTCGTAAGGAATCCATCCCTGAAGATGAGTTGGTGCTGAGAGAGCGCAGCTTTGACTACAAGCACAGATACTGTGGTCACTGCAACACCACCACTGATATCAAAGAGGCCAACTTCTTTGGAAGGTCAGTAGAGCTCACTCCCAATCTGCTGAGGTTCCACCGGGGGCCAGTCATGAGCTCTGTAGCTAGAGAAAGAGAATGATACATTTACAATGGAGAATAAGTAGACAAAAAAACAACCATGAAAAACAGCTTTCAGTCAGAAATGTAGGCTCTGGGTGTTGTATCTGCAAGGTTTTGTTATAGGTCAGACATTTCTTCAAAAATTTAAATTTCCACTTTTATATTATAAAGACCTTACATTTCAATACAGGCAAATAATTTCTTGTATAGCTGTATACAAGACTGCCAACTCGGAAGGTGATTGTCAACAAAAAAAATATTGAACTTTCCCCTTCTTTGTTTGTTTTGTTGTATGATGTGTAAAAAAAACCATTCACAATGTGTTGCTTAGCAAAATATTTTTTCCTAATTTCACTCCACCTCATTACCTGGTTTCCCATCAGTCAAGTCTAAATAACTAGAACCACTGGAATGTTATACAGTACAAATAATGTCTTCAGTTTTGTGATTCCTTGTAAATACACAATGTAACTAAGAACATCGGCTCATCGGGCAGGTCTAATTTGGTGTTAATGGTTTCCATTTCTCCACAGTAAAGGCCAGTACATTGTTAGTGGCTCAGACGATGGCTCCTTTTTTATCTGGGAAAAGGAGACAACAAATCTGGTGAGGATCCTGCAGGGGGACGAGTCCATAGTCAACTGCCTGCAACCCCACCCCAGCTACTGTTTCCTGGCTACCAGTGGTATTGACCCAGTGGTTCGATTATGGAACCCTAGACCAGAGGTAAGTGGCTTCTGTGTATTTATAATGTTTTTTGTTTTTTGTTTTTGTTAGAATTTGACAAAAGTTGGGGCATAGTGTGTCATGGTTTCAATTCATAATTCCAAAATTACACATTGATTCCAGGACTTTTAAAACTGTAATAATTTATTATATGGAAAAGGTACAATATTTGTTTGTGTTGTAGAGCTGTAACAAAAAGTTGGAAGCTTCATTCATTTAAAATCTAAATCAACACATGAATGCTGCACATCTTCTTTTTTTGCATGTCTGTTCAAACTGTTTAAACCCAGTATTTCTGCACAGTTGCAGATAAAGTTTAGGCTGCACTAATATTATTAGTTTTATGCTGTCTATAGAATTAGATTCCAGTTCTGATGTGTAGAATTGTTTCCCACTTCTGTGATTCAAACATTTCCAATAACTCCAGAGTGTTCCAAAAATCCAAAATCCAAATTTATTGATAAAAGATGGATGTAATCATTTCCCAATTTCACAACATGTTTTATGTAACAAAATATTCTGCTTCAATCTGTATTTGCCGCCTTTTAGCCTTTCAAAAGCAGCATTTTCAGCATGGTCTAAAAACCCAGCCGCAATTTAATAGCACTATAAATTACATTTATGTTGACAAAACAGACAAGTTATGTTCATTAAAGAAAGCTGATGTAATAAAAAGAATTAACTTATGTAATCTGATGAATCACTTTGTTCAAATTGACAATTTTGTTGGAGGTTTTTTTATTTGTTTTTTTTTTAGGGTGATGACATAAAATATGACAACAGACATTCAGTGCTTCATTTGAAAACCCCAGCAGAAGCTTTGATTATATAAAAAAAGATAAGAGAACAATTTGGTCCAGTTCTAATGTTCTTTATAACTGAGCATGTAATGAAAGATACAGATATCTTTAACATAATTTACCATCACAGCTGATTCTCTTGCCATTATCTTGCCCTCTATCTTATTATATTACAGACAGAATGTGAGAACGGGCGGGTGGTGGAGGACATGGATGGTGCTGCTCAGGCGAACCAGCGGCGTATGAACGCTGATCCACTGGAGGTAATGCTGCTCAACATGGGCTATCGCATCACAGGCCTGCGTGGCGTTGGCCCGGACGGCTCAGATGACGAAGACAGCTCAGAGGGACAGGTGCAGTGTCGGCCGAGCTAAACGAACTTTCAGCCATTCTTTTGAATGGATGTAGGAAGTGAAGCACTCTCCCAGCTCCTGTTTGAATCTTAATTTCCCCCCTACCTGACAGAAACATTGAGTGAATGTCATGTCACATCTCTGCACTATGCATCGTTCTCCCCTGTCCAAAGAGAGGACCTGCGGAGACCACTTTGGGGAGAGGAATTCATGGAGGGTGGAGAAAACACCCATCTCGCCCCTTAAAAGCACCGACAACACCTCAGCCTCTCCCTCCACCCTGTGGTGGCAGGGGTGGGGACACCTTTGAGGACCTTCCACGTCACTCCCCAGTTCCTCACAAAGAAGAAGGAGGAGTTTAGCACTTATCCCTCCTCAGGTTTATGTTGGAGAGACACACAACATGTAGAAGGAGAATCCTGCGGCCAGGCGACCTATTTTCAGGTCGGTCGCAGCGTCCTCTGTAGAGGATCGGATCACAGACCAGAAGACGGTGCTTTGTTGAATCCAGGCTGCTCTACCGTCGGAGCGAAGAGTCTTAGTGCCCGCTCATCTCAGAAAGGCTGCACACCCAAGTCATTGATTCTGAGTTATCATAATTTCAGTTGGCGTTTTGGTCACAGGAAGCCTAGAATTAATTGTCACTCGCCAAGTTGTGAAAGTCACAAGTGTTGCTCTGATGAAATGTGTTTATGACTTTTGTTTAGTTCATAACTGTCAGAAAAAAACAACTGGTTTCTTCTGCCAAAGGTTGTCATCGACAATTTCAATGGCCAAGGATTAATGTTTGTTTTCTTTGTTTCATTGAAACATAATTTTGGCATACTGCGCTCCTTTTAGTTAAGAGGTTTTACTACAATAGATTGTTGACAAGATCAACAAGATATCAATGAAGAAATATTTGTAAAAAACAAAATAACTTTCTAATACAGTTTTTTGTTTTAAATCGAGTCCCACTGATTGCAAATGTTGTTTGGCATGACATGTCAGTGTGAAACTTCTGTTGGGTATAAGTGGGACACAGAGGCTAATTTGTGGTATATGGCAACTGAGTGATGGGGGTTCCTGCCTACTAGCTGCGTGGCTCTAGCACCTGCTGCAGTCAGGTGTTCAGTCCTGCTTGCATGAGGCTTCTCTGACCATAGATGTGGGCAAAAAAAGACACAGAGCCATCCCTTTCATTGCTCAGAGAGCAGCTCATTGGGTCTTCTTTGCCCCCAGATGGGTTAAATATTAGGGAATGGGTCCTCAACAACATGCAACACTAGGCTTCCATGTGTTTTACTTTGTTCATTAATTTGAGATACGCTGTTTTTCTTTGAGGAATCCTATTATAACCTTTGTTGCAAACAAAGTGAAGAATAAAGTTATTGGACACCTTTTTGGCTCTTTTCTTTTGTTCTTTAAATGGTCGTGTTAATGATCAATTGTTTGTCCTTTTAGTGTAACATTTATACAGCAGCACTGACACATGACTAACTAGGCTGGGAAGATATATGTAGGTGAGGCTACGGTGTGAACTCATTCATCAGTGTCTGCTTTACTCCCTGCTTTTGCTGACTACTAGGCAACAAATATGAACACAGTACATCAGAAGCATGAGTAGTTTGGGGGAGCATCTCATGACCCATATACTGTGCAGTAATGAGGTGACCCAGCTTTAGGAGTAGTGGAGGTTACAGTGATAAAGCTCCCAGCTGAGTACGTGCCAAATAAGGCTGAAATGACGCAAAGACTCAAGATTAACATGACTAAAAAACTAGTTCTTTGTTTGATTAATGTCTGCAAAATAATGTTGAGCACTATCAACATTATAATGTAGCCATTGATATTGTATTATGCATGAATAATACGATATAATGTATATATAATATAACATTGGACATACATTCACATGAGATATTTTTCTGGATTGAGTAGGCCTACTTTTACTTAAGTAAAGCAAGCTCCTAGTACTTCCCCACCACTGTCACTTTATTAATAATAATCATCATGCCAGTAATAAGAAAAACTTAAATATAAATGCAGATAATAATATATGAGTAGTATTGTTTTGGTAAAAACTTGAATAACTGGAACCTAACTGTACTAATGAAAATGCAGTAAACTGTGGTAAACAAACAAACACTGTACAAATAAACGGTGTTGTGCCCACTGACCGACCGCGGAGGGTCGTGTCTTCAAGGGAACCCTTAATTAGCAAGCCGTCTCGCGAGATTTGTAAGTTTTGTCTGTTCACTGTACAGCTCATAGGCAACAATTATGTTTTTAATGTAACAGCGCTGCGCTTTAGATCTGGGTATGGACAAAAAAACACGTTAGGATTCAGGAAAGATTATGGTTTGGTTAAAATGACAAGTCTCGCGAGATATTTCGCGGGTCCGGGGTTCCTGTCAAGACACGACCCCGATGGGACGACTGCGCGCTTCCGCTTCCACGCCGCGTTCGTCGCGCTGGCTGTGCGTCACTTGTCATCCCTGCCTGTCACTCCAGTGATGGCGGAGGTGGACGATACCGACGTGATGATGAATTACCACGGCGATTTCCACAAAAGCGACAGAAAAAACAGCCGCTACCCCTACTGCGTTGTCTGGACGCCTATTCCTATTTTATCGTAAGAAGCTAACACATGTTGTTTGGCTGTTTTTGCTAGCGTAGCGTGTAAAAGCTTGCCTTTCAGCCAGATATACGCCAGCCGTTGGTTAAAGCTCATTTCTTTTTAAATAATTTTTGCATAAATGTAAATAACAGTATCCTTTCACAATCAAACGTGCATGAATCGACTCATATGTCGCCGTATTGTTGTCTTCTGGCTGCATCCTGCAGGTGGGTGCTCCCCTTCATTGGTCACATGGGTATCTGCACCTCTTCTGGGGTTATACGAGATTTTGCAGGATCGTACTTTGTCTCTGTGAGTATGGCTTATTTCAAAACAAAACATTTAACCTATCGATCTGTTCTCATCACGTGTAACATTTCACTTAAGTGTAATGGCTCAGCAGATTCCAGTAAGATAGAAATGAAAATGCAAACCTGGAATCTGCAGGGTAAAGCAGCTCAATTGATGATGATTTTAAGGACTATAATTAGCTATAACCCTCTTCAAGCACTATAATGTTAAATCAGTAGAGGACTTGAATGATTCATTAAATTGAATTATTTGAAGTTAATTGTGACTTTTTCCAGGAGGACAACATGGGGTTTGGTAGACCAACAAAGTAAGTTTATCAATCCAAATATTGTGTTTTTAATAGGATTTCAACAAAGATGTGGCAGAATATCAATATTATATCAATACTGTGATATGAGACTAGATAATATTGTCTTAGATTTTGCATACTGCGATTTGGCATACGTGTAAGTCATTTCCTCAATTAAAAAGTAAAATTATGTGTTTTCTTTATAAACTTACCAGACTGTTCTAAGAATGCTACCCCCCCCAAAAATGGCTGAGATTCCCCAGAACGCTCCATGATTCCCATTCATTTACCTTTAACCACTTAGTCACTATATCCATACTACCGATGATTATTTGTCAAAAATCTCATTGTGTTACTATTTTGTGAAAGCACCAAGCGTCATCCCTACAATATTGTACAATATTGATGACAAGGTAATCGTTAAAAAATATTGTGATATTTGATTGTGTACGTTTCGCCCTGCCTTAATTTTAACACTTAGGTCACACCTAATTACACATTTAAATAAGCACTTTGACTGATTATTAAGTAATATTGCAGGTATTGGAAGCTTGATGTGGACAAAGTGTGTGGCAATGGTGCTGCTACATGGGACAAAGCAGTGCATGATGCCTCGGAGGAATACAAATGTAGGCCGGTAAGACAACATTTAGGAACTTTCCTCTGGTCAAAAATGTGTTTTGCTTCTAGTCACTTAACTTTGATGTTTGAGTTTCACTGTAGAGAATGATGGGTGTGCAGAGTTTGACATGAGAAGGGTGTTTTCACATTCATCTGCTGAAGGGGGAAAGTTACTCTGTGCAAGAAATCAATTGTCATCTAATATGCAATGCAAACTTGAAACTGGATTTGAATAAAAAAAAAATATAAGTATATTCATAGATTCTGGATTAGTCAACAAGGGAGATGGAGTACATGTAATTTCAAGAATTTTAAAGAAGTAATTGAACTTTTCTTTAGGAAAACCATGATAAACACAATTTAATTTAATATTCAAAGATTCTTTTAATATAGCCCTTAAAACATGTCTGCTGATGATCTTTAATACTTATTTCCACATAATTATTTATTTAGTAATGACTATTTTTTCTGTTTTGTTGAAGCACAATCTGTGCTTAGATAACTGCCATTCCCACGTTGCCATGGCCCTCAACCTAATGCGCTACGACAACAGCACATCCTGGAACATGGTGAACTTGTGTGTGCTGTCTCTTATTCATGGAAAACATGTGAGGTAAGTGCTTTAGCCTCATTCTGCCATTTGTATAACCAATAAGAACAGTTCATATGAAGAATCAGAATCCTGCAGCACACCCAGGTTGTTATTATCCAAGCTTAAAGCCATATAGTTACAGCTGCAGCAGGAACAGGAAGGACAGGAAGGACAACTGGGAAAAAAAATCACAGACTTTGAGAATGATACCAATACATTTATTTTACACAGTATTTTTCAGGATAATCAAATACATTACACCTTAAAAATACATACATATAAATACATACAAGTTCAAATTAACACACTAAAATATATAACACAACATTAATCACAAATTATAAGCAGCTCAAAGTGCAGATTAATGGGCTTATAATATCATGACATCATTAGGGCACGGGTAGATCTGACTACATTTGTGTATTTCATTGAATTAATTTGTTGCTTAGATGTATTCTTTTGGCGTGTTTGACAGTTTTAGCCTTACACTTTCAGCAGACAGGTGATCAAACACAGGGGTTTTCACAGTCTGAGACTGTGGGCCTCCTCTCAGACAACACTTAGATAAAGCTTTACTCTCATATCTTATAAGTACAACAAGTCCAAGGCTTTGTAGTAAGATGATATAAAAGCACAATGAAATTTCTTTGCCAGCAGGTCTCTGAACGCTTTTCTCTCCTCCGTCTCTCTTGCACATCGAGCGCCACAGGATTTTCTTCTATGAATGATGATGCTCAGTGACACTGGATAAGATTTTAAAGAGAATTGATTGATCAGTAGGCAGTGATTTTATACCCACTGACCTCTTATCTCACATATAACCTGCTCCTGAGCAGGTTACGCATTCAGCATGAGTTGCCATGGCGATGTATCCATCCAGCACCCACTACTGTAGGACTGAAAACCCAGGGTTAATCCTTAAGTTGCCTCGCTAACCCTGAATGTTGCTTTGCAGTGCAGGCCTCTGGTCTCTCTGTTTTTTGCTGGTGCCATTTGTTACATCACTTGGGTTTCAAGTCAGTTTTATTTATATAACCCAAAATTAGAAATCACGCATTTGCCTAAAAGTAATTTACAATTTGTACAACATATATCTTCTACATGATTCAGATAAGAAAACACTCCACACACACACAAAAATCTTTCATGGTAAACACGGACAGACATGCATTAGGTGTCGTATGTGAGACAGGAGAAGTCCTAGAGGGAAAACATGGCTGTAAACACTACTTGACTAAACACACCCACAACATCTTCATCACAAACATGTACACAGTATTTTAAACTGCTCTGCTGCTGGATGCTGATGAGCATTAAGAGACATATGGCTCAGAGAACCCCCCTCATTATTCTCCGCTGACCCACATAGAGAGCGCTGGCGTCACAGTTTGTGCTGCCTCTGCACATACACTCCCACGGCACAGGAGTCTTTTTAAAAAAAGGTAGTCATGTAATTCATCACTGACAGCAGTGTCCCCCCCGCTCTGTGTGTCACCACTGAAGGTCACCTCTGCGATGGGGCTCCCTACACCGGCTGGGTGGAAAGGACAGTAGGACGCAGGCAGGGGTGCATTCGGGAGGGAGGTGGGGGGGGCTTGTGGGCCCATGGGAGTAAAGGGATTGAACGATGATAGTTCAACACACCTCGCACGTCCTTGTCTGTCCAAAAACTGTCCACACACACACACACACTCACAATCTGTAGCAGCTGATGATTCCACTAACACACATTGCCCTCTCTGTATCCTTCAGCTGGGCTGCGTTCCTCAAGACCTGGCTTCCCTTCTTCATGCTCTGCGGAGTCCTCGCCACCTTCATCCTGACATTAAACCTTCATTAGTGGAGTGAGCAGCTTGGCAGGATGACTCACAGACTTTGGTTTACTTTATACATCGTCGCTGGCTGTTGAATGATGTGTTTTGACAGGACATTTGTTTGTACAAAAAATTCCAAATGAAGGACTTTATTGTTTGTTAGTGATCTAGTTTTAAGGAGGGTGTTTAAAGGGATACTTCAGGTTTTTTTGAAGTGGGGTTGTATGAGGTTCTTATTGATAATCAGTGTCTTACTTGCAATAGATGGCTGTCAGCACCCCAAGTTTGGGAAAGTAGAGAGGAATACCAGCATGGAGGTGAAGCAATGTACTGTTAGCCCATGGTTTAACATTAACCATTAACTGCTTATGGTTGGAAAGAGCGATATTTGGCTTATATGACAGTGGTTTCCCATTAGAAAAGGCTGTCTGATGGCAAAGGTAATGTGGTAAAACTATTCTAAATATAGTGTACATTTAAACATATATTTATATATGTGTCAGGTGGCTAAAATACATTTTCTAGTTTTCACGTTTTTCGGTATTCCTCTCTGCTTCTCCAAACTGGGGGCATGTCAGCCACCTTTAAGTTTAATACAGTATGGAGTACCTCATACAACGGCACAAATTATCCAAACTATCCCTTCAGGGGCAAAGCCCAGCCATTTGTGGTTTGTTTTGAAATCAATAATTAATTTATGTTTTAACAGTTTGTGATTATGAGTATTTATGATTTAGTAAGGCACTTCATCACTGTTTTTCACATGGTGGGTTTTTCCAAGAGAAGAAGTTCCTCTCCAGATTTCACCACAGTGGAGCAATACTGCTCAATCCAGAGATGTATTATTCAAGAGTGGCAGTGATGAATGTGTTTCCAGACCGGCTAATGTACATTTCAGTGATGAATCACTCCAAAATGGACCATGGAATCTTTGTGCCGAAAGTATTCATCAATTATTTGTCTAAGAGATATGAGCCTCTACCAAAGATAGAATGATGTAGGGCCCACATGTGATAAATAGTGGTATTCTGCTGTAAAAATGCCCTCCTCCCTACAATCCTCTTTCCTCTGGCTGATGAAGACAAATGTGTGAAGTGTTTTCTTTAACATGAGTGTAGTATTTGTTTTTCTCCAGACAGAAGTTGAATGCTTTCTAATAACTCTGCATCATCATGCTGGAATGTTACTAAAACTCACATTATAAGCAATACTACAATAAATGACATTCTTATTTATTTTATTGCTTTGATGCTATGAACCTAAAACAGTATTATTTCTTATTTTATATCATTATCAGTGTAATGTTTCTGTAACTTATTTTTGCATGTGCTGCGTACAAAGCTTTCATTAAGTCTCCCCTGGCAGACTGTGGTGGAGGTCACAGGCTGTGGATGCCCTGATTGTCCTCTGTACCTTTAAGGGAACCACGTACCTTTTTCATCCAACAGATTCTGCGTGACGTGAGCTCCCATCAATTTTAAGGGATTCTTTATTCTCTGAGTGGAGCAGACTCAGAGGGGCTGATGCTGGACTGCTCTTTTTCTCCTCTGCAGCATTTGTATTTAGATTTTGACTTGTGGGATTAAGTTTTTTTTCCTGCTGTAATTAATTTATGTAATTTAACTTTTTTTTTTTTATATATATTTCTGTTTAATTAACTATACTTTAGAGATGTGTGTTTTTGCACTCCAAGTGTTTCTAGTTCTTCTTCTTTGTGCACCATACCGGTGCTTGGAGGAGTGTCCTTCTGGCTGTGAGTGTTTTGCTGTCACTCGGACAGTGAAATGTGTTTCCAAGGATCTGTTCACAGTACCACAAAGTATTCCAGGATATGCAAGGACTGTCATTATCACAGGGAATAATATTCACCAGATTGGACCCGATTCATTTGCAGAGCTGGAGAATGTCACCAACATCATTTTAAGCAATAATAGGTGAGAATGTCACTGTTAATGTTTTTCTTTCATTCATGTATATTAACTTTTTTGATGATACACATCAATAATAAAATACATTTCTCTGAACATGGTTTTCATGATGCATGTGGTTTTATCAAAGCATTAAAATATACTAAACACAAATATAAACATTTTTGCTTCAGTTTTTCATTAGTTGAAATAAAAAAATCTAAAATGTCTTCAGTGCAGACAAAAGGTTTATTTCTCTAAAGTTTTGTTAAAAAATTCTGTGTTAGCACTTATCTTTTGCCAGGACACTCGTACACCTGACAGATGTGGTATATAGAGATGCTGATGAAACAGCATAATTATTGCAAAGGTGTACCTTGGGCTGGTCTCAAAAAAGGCTACTCTAAAATGTGCAGTTTTATCTTGAAATGAATGAAATGATATCACACATTTCTGCAGGTCCTTTAAAAATCTAGAGTCTAAAATCCAATTAAATATATTTTAGGGCTTAAAATGTCCTAAATACAATTTTGACAGGTCTTAAAATTCAATTGGGTTGTGAAACTAATGTTACTTTCATAATGCTGCATAAACTTCAGTCTTTATATTGATATTGGTTAGGTGATTTGGATTTGCAGATTTAATTAATTGAGCTGAATTAATATTGAACATGACAGACCATTCATAATTGTCTTAAAAATTCATAAAAGTAACTTGTTGAATGCTGCAGACGTGCTGTATTAGGCACTGAACTATGGCTATTTCACATAAAGCTACAGATACCAATTTTTTCCCAGGAGGGCAAAGTCATGACCTGCCCTTTTCTACCTCTGATTGACTTACCCTGTTATTCTTACCCTAACCAGTCACTCCTGATTCATAAACCTAACCAGCCCAACAAACAAAGGCAACAAGTACTAACCAATCAGAGGCAGAGTAGGGGGGTCATGGCTTTGTCCTCCTGGGACAAAAAAAAGGTATCTGTAGCCCCATGTCAAACAGCCATAATTGAGTGCCTAATAAATGTCTTCTTCAAGATAAAACTGCACATTTTAGGGTGTTGCTTTATTGTGACATTTTGACATAAGGCTACATAGACCTTTTTTTTTTTCCCAGAAGGGCACAGTCATCACCCGCTCTACTCTGCCTCTGATCGATTAATGCTCATTGCTTTTGTTGGTCGGGTTGGTCAGGTTTAGGCATTAAGAGTGATTGGTTAGGGTTAGGGTAGGAATATCAGGGTAAACCAATCAGAGGCAGACTCGGCCATGATTTTGCCCACCTTGGAAAAACATTGCTATCTCTAACCCTATGTCAAACAGCTGCAGTTTAATGCCTAATAAATGTTTTTTTAACATAAAACTGTACATTTGGGAGTGGCCTTTTATTGTGACATTTGACATAGGGCCACAGATATATTTTTTCCCAGGACGATGAATTCATGACCCATGCAAGAAGTCTTTGCTTTCATTGGTTGGGGTGGTTAGGTTTAGGCGTGGGCAGTTAAGGTAAAAATATCAGGGTAAGCCAATCAGAGCAGAGCTTAGCAGGTCATGATTTGGCCCTCCTGGGAAAAAAAGCATATGTAGCCCTATGTTAAATGTCACACTTAGAAATGTAGAGAGGTTACAGATGCCATTTTTTCCAGGAGGGCAAAGCCATGATAGTTTACCCTAATAAATGTAAATTTCCAGATAAAACTGCACATTTTAGAGTGTCCTTTTATTGTGACTAGTGCAAAGTACACCTGTGCAATAATACTGCTGTTTAATTAGTGTCTCTCCACACCTGTCAGGTGGATGGATTATCTTGGCAAAGGAGAAGTCTTCACCAACATGGATTTTAACAAATTTGTGAACCAAATTGGAGAGAAATGACCTTTTTGTGAGCACAAAAGTCTTAGATTTTTTAATTCAACTCATGAAGAATGGGAGCAAAAACAAGTGTTCTATTTATATTTTTGAGTTTTATCCAAGCATGAAAATAATATTAAATATCTAAGAACAGATGTTACAGTGTTAGTCATCTCCACAGGATTACAGAGATGGCATCCCACAGCTTCTCAGCCCTCCTCAACCTGCGCTTCTTGGACCTCAGTGGGAACTGCCTCACGCTCATCCATCCAGAAGCTCTTAGCATACCTGGCAGTCCCCTTCAGGAGCTCAACCTGAGCCAATCACTGTACAACGTCTCTGCCCTGACAGACCTCACAACAGCTCTGCGCTGGGGTGGCCTCAGAGGGCTCCTCCGTCTTGACCTTTCTGGGAACCAGCTGGCCCTGCTGCCCCCAGGCATGTTCTCCCACCTACCCAACCTGCAGCAGCTTTTCCTCACTAACAACTCTCTGGTGACGGTCTACAGTGGAACCTTCTCTGGAATGAATCATCTGCAGCTGCTGGACCTGACACGCAATGCCTTCAGCACATTCAGAGCTGAAGCTCTGCAGGAGCTGGACAAGCTCGGGAACATCCGGATCCTTCTTGGCAACAACCCTTACAGCTGCTCCTGTGAGATCCGAAGCTTTGTGTCCTGGCTGAATGAATCCAGAGCTCAGGTGGATGTGGATGCTGTGAGGTGTTCCTCACCGAGAAGTGACAGCCGGCTGCAGGGGCTGGGTGTCCAGGCCATCGGATGTGTCGTTCCTGTCCAACCAGACGCGGCCGACCTCACACTACAGACGTCCTACGTATTCCTGGGGCTGGTGCTGGGCTTTGTGGGCATGGTGTTTCTCTTTGTGCTCTACCTGAATCGCAAAGGAATGAAGAAGTGGATCATGGAGATGAGAGATGCATGTCGAGACGTCATGGAGGGGTATCACTACAGATATGAGATTGACTCAGACCCTCGGCTGGGGCACATCTCTGCAGTTAACAGTGGCAGCAGGGCACAGGGGCATTTAGGATTAACTTTGTCCCAGCAGTTGCCCAATGACACCTGTATCATCCAGGTTCCTGCAGACACACACATCAAGAAGCTGACAACCTCTCCACCTGTGAACCGATAATGTTTTCATGAAGCTAGAGTTATTTAACAAAATATCAGGAAGATGTGGATGTGAATAGTATATTCCAGTAGATCTACAACTATGAGCTAGCTGTACATAATGCAGTTATGATTTAACAAAACTCACCTTAAAAGTGCCTTTTCCATTTCCGAGGCATTGTACCTGTAAATTTAGGGCTGGGCAATATAGACAAAATCAAATATCAAAACACTTTTGACTTAATACTTCAATGTTGATATTTAGCAATATTGCAGCAATATCATAGGGATGATTATGGAAAATTTAGAAAATTACATCACTGTCTTGTAATTCAGCCTTTAAAAGCAGGAAAAGCTATCACTTCTGCCATATCATGTTTAAACAATATCCAAAATCAAATGATATCTTAAAAGTACCAGCAACAAAGCATCAGGCTACAGGTCATTTTCAAGGCAGCTTGCCACGTGAAGCCAGAAACTGACATCTGACCCTTGTCACTGTGTGTCAGGCGGGACGTGTGTCAAATTAAAGTTGAGCTGGCCTCAACTTTTTTCAGTGCTCGGCGACAATGTAATGTTTGGCCGATTTGTAGCTGTGTCTCCAGTAATGTGAACATACAGTTTCATATCACAGTATCGATATAATACCAATATATTGCCCAGCCCTACATAAATTGACCTTAATATTGTGTATTTATCAGAACTTTTATAAAAATATAATACATAGGCTACATTAAAAACATAGAAAGCCCACATCTCAGCTGTGGTTTCTTTGCTTTTTCATATTAGTATTAGACTTTAAATAACAAACTGGAGATGACTGCCAGAGAAATAAATGACATAAATGGTAGATCAGTGGCATGGAAAATGTATGTTGACATAAGGAATTGTAATCCATAGACACCCAGTGATCTTTAGAAGAGCATGTATGCCTCAGTAAAATAAAAAAAAAAACTTTAAATTTTAAATAAACGTGTCCTTGTTGTGCTGGAATTCATAATGTGATCTGTATTATAACGCTCAAAGGAATAGATATTTTCTCATTCACTTTGGCTCAACGGTTAAATGAGAATTATTCTTTCAAAAACAGCAAGTTCATATCACTTAACAATTAGTGTGATGTTCATAACAGATTTGAATTTCTCTTTATTTAAGCAAGTTGTAAGTGTTTTGGCAGGTGTGTGCAAAAGACTTAATACATTTGGCTATAATTTGCAGAACAACCACCTGTCTGTGGCTCGCTGATCAGAACTGATGAGTTGATTCTCCATGAAACTGTCGAAGTCTAAAGTCAAAATCTAAACATTCTTTCATCGTTTGAGCCATCACATGCAAAATGATCCATTCAATTATCAAAATCTGTCATATATACATGATATTCTATAAATAGTCATAGATATTTATAGAATATCATGTATATATGACATAATATTTATGTGCTGAGAGTAATGAACTAAAAATTACACCTAGTTGATCACACCATGCCACGTTGTTTTGCGGCACATTTTCTGTTTAGTGTATATGACTTAACATTAAAGACCAAAGGTGAATTTTCTGTTTGCAGTACATGTAACACATTGTGATAAATACATAAATTCACTCTATACATACACATGTGCCTATCCTTTTTCTGTGTACTGTACACAGTATTGACTTTTGTGTGGTCATTTTACCTACAGTTGAATCTCAGCAAAGAACAAAATAAGAGTACGGCTCGCACGATGACAAAACAGTTTTGTAGTTTGGTAAAACCGACCAATTTACTGACATAATAACTTGTTTTGAAGCATTAATGAATTAATGAATTTTGACTGGAAAAGAATCAAAGTGACTGAGAAAAACTGCAAAGCTACTGAATGATATAAATCTTATATTTACATTTGTTAAAAATGAAATAAAAACTTTGATGTATTTAATTTTCTTGTGCTCTTGTTTTATTCTGACACAGTTAAACCACAGGACAACATGCTACACACACTCATTTTTCTCCAGGTGTGGTGATCTACTATTTCAATTCAAAGAGTGTGTGATTAAGTGTTTCTGTAGAGGAAAAATAGGGCAGAATGAAAGATACTGTTTGGAAAAGACCTGCTGGCTCTGCACCTGTGTGCTGTCAGACCTACCTTGTGTTTGTAGCATGTGTGGAAAAGTTATTATAGTTTTGTATTTTTTATTAGCTTTGTTTTATAGGTTTTGTTTTCAGTTCAGTTTCGTTTTAGGTAGTTTCCAAAGTGGAGTTGCTTACTGTATTATTTTAAAATGTGTAGTCCTGTTTAGTTTTTATTTTATTTCAGTGTTAGTTTTAGTTTTTTATTATAACATGTGGTGGGTATTTGTCACGGGCAGGATTTAAGAAGAAACACCAAACAACAATTGTGACAACAATTGACTCACAGTCATGTAGACATCCCAGTTTCAATAGACATATGCACCAGTGCCTCCTCATATTTGTGGTGTTGTCAGATTTGACCACACTGACAAAGACTAAAACTCAAGACACCTGTACATTTTTAGTGTACGGTTTTGTTTTGTTTTTTGTTTTTGTACACAACATTGTTTCACTTTTATTATTATTATTATTATTATTATTATTATTATTATTATTATATATTTCCATAACTCTTGCTTATAGTTCTATTTAATTGAACTAAAATGTATTTCACACCTAGATTTGTTAACTAATTTATAATAATCTTTATGTATCTGTACATATGAAAAAGGGCACTTGTAAGAATGTAAAATGCAGAATTTCAGCATCATTTCTGTTGCATCAGATGGTTCCAGATGATGGAAAGATGAAAGGTTTTATTTTATATTTAGGGACATTTTTTCTTTTCGTCCTTCCTTGTGCTATTACATTTATTTCTCAGTTTTTATTCCCTGCTGCCCTTTTTCTCCTCTTTCCTTCCTCTGTGCTTTTACATCCGCCTCGCGTGACGTAACGGCTCACCTGTGGGTGGGTGCAGGATCTGGGATTAGCTGTAGCCGCAGGTAATAGCCAAGCATTGGGAGACGGTCGACTAGACAAGAAGAGTTTTTCAAAAAAGGAGACGACACGAATGAGTCGGGCTTTGTTGTTCGGTCGAAGCGCCCGACTGTTGGTTTGCAAAGTCCGTTTTTTAGTGGAGGTGAAGTCACCTGGAAGAAATCTGTGGGCGGAGGAAATCCAACTCTTTTCTCTCTGAGTTTGAAACGCCACCAGTAGTTTTTCTCTCCGAGACTTCCGCGGTTTGCTCGCCGAACAAGTTATCTGGGATAAAAGACAGCCACAAGTGTTTCCTCTTATGCGGTGAGTGAATGTTTTGTTAGTAAAATGAAAAACGGTTAAATGTTGAATGGGGTTTGGTGCGAGCTGTTTTCCTGCACTCTGTACTGTAGGCCAAACAAGCTTTTAAGGGCGCGACAAATGAGCCAAGTTACTATCAGGGCAGCAATCAATGCACTCAGTTTTATTTACATTCTCAGAGTTTCAGGGGAGGCCACTTACTGGAAGACAAGTGTTTACTGCAGAAGGCTCTTTTAATGTGCCACTTAAGGCTGCACAAATATTATCAGTATGGTCAGGTGCAAAATCCTAATCGTAGAAGCTGCAGTTTTTTTGATAGAGGTAAAATGTATGACAAAACAGCTTTATAATGAAGTCCTGTAGTGCTGCAGACATGTCCTGGACTCCAAATGTTGTTGTCCAGATGTAAGAAAACATGTATGTTTGATACAGACCCCAACAACTGTTACATCATCATAGTTTTAATAGTTTTTTTTCAAAATGGAAATTGTGATGCAAAAATGATCATTCCCACTAGAGCCCAACCGATACTGGAGTTTTGGGGCTGATGCTGATAGGATATTGGTGAGTAAAAAATTCTAGTACTTTATACAGAGTATGATTAATATACTGAATATAGAATATATAAATAGACACACTTTTTGCAGTGATCACTCAAAAGTGATGAAAGTTATGACAAAGATGTAATTGAGGCAGGATATTTTACTGCTTAACGATCATTTTTATTGTCCAGAATGACATCAGGGCACTGAAACAGTTAACTTTTGAATAGAGCAAAATATATGTAGGCCTATATTTTAAATTTGAATTATGAGGAAGGATCAAATACACTCAAAATGCTGCCTATAAAGCTAGTAAATAAATACAATATTCATTTTGTTCTGTTTTAAAAAGAAAGAGTTAATTTTCAAACGGGCATATCAGACAACATATATACTGAAAACGATATAGACTGATATAGCAGTGAAAGGCCAGTATTGGTCTGATATATCTGTTGGGCTTAACAACATCTTTTGTTCTCCAGATGTAAGAAAACATGGTTGTATTGCAAAAATGAACATTTCCACTGTTGTGAATCATAACGCAAACACAATATCTGTCAAAATAATCACAATACTATTTTTGCCACATAGGGCTCACAGACTCGCAGTAAGCACCTAGATGAGACAAATCTTGAAATTCATTATGGCACAGCTTTCACTGCATTTATTCTTCACCAGAGGATCAGCAAAGAATTTCACCCAAAATAAGAAAAACTCAGAAACAAATAATCTGCATCAGATTTTTCCATGTCATTCTTTTTGGTCTGACAGCAGCAGCAGGGCCAGTCATATAAATGCAAATTCCTCTTCCCTGGGTCCCTCCCTGTGCCTTTGATCCATGCTTGCAAATAGCAACACAGTGGGGACACCTTTCATTGATGGACACAGACTGGTTGCTGGTTGTACAAAGGAGTTTCATAATTATGCAAGTAAATTCTGTCAGCTGTGAATAGATGTTTTCCTTTTGTTGGACACAATTAATCTAATAGAGTTGTGGTTCTGTCTGTGAGATCTGTGTAAACTGTTTTGCAGAAAGGGTGTGAAAAATGTCTGAAACCAATGAAAAAGTGTTAACACATTTGCAAGAGAAGACTTCTATTGTGCTAAGAAGATGATGAGGTGTATCAGCTGGACCCCTGTTTCATTACGTGTGTCTTATCAGTTGATACAAACTGTTATGTGTGGCAACAAAGGGGCAGGTGTATACACCCGGTTATTTCTAAACATATTCCTCTCCCTCTCCAGGTCCCAGGCATTTTGAGCCATGCCTGGCCACAGCACAGGGGCTCCTCAGGCGCCCCGCCACCACAAACACCACAGCTCCAGCTCCAGACCGGATAAGTACAGACCGAATCGGACGATATCCAGGGAGAGCACGGACTCCTACAAGGATCCTCATGGGGAGCATCTGCATGAGCACCACACTACTGACCACTCTCGATACTCAGACAACAAGTACAGTCGCAGCAGGGGCCACCCACGAAATGGCACGGGCCGGGGCTCGGAGACGATAGGATTTATTCCCGGGTCTGCAGACAGCACGCCGGCCAGCAGACACGCCTGTGGCTCGTGCGCCTCTATGGGCTGGAGCAGCTGTAAGGCTCTTATCTGCTGTGTACTGACCTGTGGGTTTTATGGCAGCAGAGAGCCCTGCCTGCCAGTTAATGAGAGCTCCACAGACCATCCCCCCAAAGCAGGCGGTGAGCCTCACCCTCCTAACGGCATGGCAGTGACCAATCCCACCTGTGGCATCCCGCTGGAGCCCAGCAAGTCCACCAATAGGTCTAAGTTGCCCACGAGTGACAGCTTCCGCTACCCAGATGTCCGCATCGCAGGTCAGACAGTCAAGTATCCTGTTAGTGCCCCTATACGGACCCGTACACCTGGCAAAGGTGAAACTCAGCGTCCTATCAGCAACACCAGCCTGTTATCCCGTGAGGACTATGACTTAGACGACCTGAGTGACACGGGCACAGACATTGACTCTCTTATCACCAAGAAGCTGCTGGAGCTGTATGCCCTGCACCAGATCGACCAGCTGGCCAAGTGCACCTCCGACTCCTCCTTCTCCCGCAAGACCAACGAAATCAGTGAGCTCATCTACAGCATTGCCCAGGACTACAACCTGGAGGAGCAGGAGGCTGAGTGCAAGCTGGTGCACGGCGTCATCCGCATCAGCACGAGGAAGGGCAAGAGGAACAAGAGCCATCAGTCAGGACAGCGTCCCAACGGGAGGAGTGATGGGACGCTCCCCGACAGCGGCAACGAGACCATGACCAACACTTTCATGAGCAGTGACTGTAAGACCATCTCACAACATTTATTATAACAATAAACATTAATAATTACTAGCGCTGCAACAATTATTCAATCAGTAGTCAGCTCTCAAATTAATTACCAATTTTTTTGATAACTGATTAATCATTTTGAGTCCATTTTTGAGGAAAAAAAAATGTCAAAATTCTCTGATTTCTGTTCTCAAATGTGAATATTTTATGTTGAGATGTTATGATACTATTTTTATCTCCCCAGGACTGAGCCTGATAGCTAAACTTTGCGTAGTCGCTGATACTGAGCACTGATCTGATACCGGTGTGTTAAAAAATGTATATCATTATATTGCAACAGCTGTATACTACTAACCCAGTATGGATGTGATGATTGCAACCATTGTTGTATGGAAAACTGAATATCTTGGGGTTGTGGACAAAACAAGATATTTGAGGACATCATCCTGGGCTTTGGGGAAACAGTGATCAATATTTTTCACCATTTTCTGACGTTTCATAAACCAAACAACCAATCAATTATTCGAGAACATGACCAACAGATTAAAACAACAATATGTACCATTTCCACTGTAAAATGTCTAAAAATGCTAGACATATTATATGTTTTGTTGAGTTTTGTACTGATATTATCCCAAATGTTTCCAACAATTTTCAAATGCAGAGAAATGCATAATTAATTCAAGGCGTGTTTCCTGCTTGCTTTCTAGTTGCTGTAACATCTGTGAAAAACATGGGATACATTAGAGAGTGAGGAAAGACGCCTGCAAACATAACTAAATTTAATGAGTAACACTCTGTCATGATAGATTTTCATACTCTATGGTGGCTATTTAACAATTAAGACTACAGCTTTCAGGACTCCATGCCACTTCAGGACGTTACCAAACAACGTCTTTTCTTATTGTTTTGATGTGAGAGAGGCAAACTTTGCGTATTGCGTGTTTAACAGCAACAATTACTAGAGCTGCAACAATCAGTCAATCGATAGGTTGTCAAATATGAAATTATTCTACAACTATTTTGATAACCAATAATAATATAATAATTGTTTCAAGTAATTTTTTAAAGAAAACGTCCAAATTCTCTGATTTTAGCTTCTCAAATATGAATAATTTTAGGTTTCTTCAGTCCTTTATGATATTTAACTGATTATATTTCAGTTGTGGGCAAAGCAAGACATTGCAGGATGTCACCTTGGGCTTTGGGAAACAGTAATCAATATTTTTTTGCTATTTTCTACCATTTCATGGACCAAACAACTAGTCGATCAGTTGATAAAATGATCAGCACATTTAGGGCTGCAACTAACAATTATTTTCATGATCAATTAATCCATTGATCATTTTCTTGAGTAATCAAGTAGTTGTTTGGTCCATAAAGTATAAGAAAATGTTGAAAAATGTTTTTTTTTCTTTAAAAAATGACTCAAAACAAATAATCAATTATCAGGATCATTGCTGGTTAATGTAAATTAATTAATTTAACTAATCAAAAAATTGTTGCAGCTCTAAATAAGACATTTGAGGATGATAATGAATGGATAATGAAAATAATAATTAGTTGCACCCTTAATTACAGCTGTAAAAATATTTGTAAGAGTGCACACGACAACTCTTTTCACCAACACCTGGCTGCAACATACCAAATATGACAATCATCTGGCCGCGTCTTCCCTAAATGACTCATCATCGTGTCTGTTGGAACACTGCTTTTGTTTGGCTCGTAGCTTTAAGCCCTGATACGCCAGGCATTTATTCTCTATGCAGTGACCTATTAATAATTCGTTCATCCAAGGCAAGTTGATACAGGCACCCGCTGTCTTCTAAAACATATTGCACAATAGCAGAGATGACCAGATTAATGTCTGTTGAAGCTCCTTGTCTGCTTGCTTTGCGCTAACTTTGTCTTTTTGTCCTCTGCCACAGTTCCAGAGGTGAAAGTGTCGGAGCAGACGCCATCTGACGAGCTGGCGAGGAAAATGAGACACTACAGCGGGAGAAGTGAGTACATGTGGAGAATTTTCCATAACGCAGACACACATACTGTTTCCCTCCTCCACTGATGTAAATGCACGGATGAGGAATTAAAGGGATAGTTCAGATTATTTGAAGCAAGGGTGTATGAGGTGCTTATTGATAGTCAGTTTATTACCTACAGTTGATGTTGGTCAGCACGCCCCCAGTTAGGAGGAGCAGAGAGGAACACCAGCATGAAAGCAAAGCAATGTACTGATGTGGGCAGGTTCAGAGACGAAATGTATTTTAGCCACTTAAAGCTACTGCAAGGAGTTTTTAACTGAAAACGAAATAGAGTTTATCACAGATGTAAATTGATGAAACTATCAAAGAGATGATCTATTTCTACATAATCATTCTTAATGGCTGCCACTGGGTCAGATTCTCCTTGAAATCAGATGAAATGAGCCTGTGTTCACATTTTTACACCAGTTAAAAATTAGCAGATTTTATTTCTGATGTTATGATGTTGAAAGTTCCTTGTAGTTGCTAAAAAAATCAATCAATAAAAGAATTAATATTAGTTTCTGTGTCACCAGCATCTCCCATCTTCTGAAAATTATTGATTTCGCCTATAGAGTTTGGTTGGTTTGAAGAAAGCGATATTTGGCTTATACAGTGGCTGTTGCCTGCCAGAAAGGGCTGTCTGGTGCCCAAGAAAAGTGGTGAAAATATTCCAAATATAGCCTACATTTAAATTTCTTTTTTCTTTTTTCTTTTCTTTTTTTTTTTGGCAGGCCTTTTTAAAGTGTTTAAAATACACTTTGCTGCTGACCGTGTCCACAACAGTACATTGTTTAGCTTCCGTACTGGTACTCTATGCTTCTCCAAACTTGGGGCGTGCTGACCAACATCTGTTGTGGGTAATACACTATCCATAAGTACCTCATACCAACCCCACATCAAATAATATGAGCTATCCCTTTAAGAGTTGAATAAGATCAACAAAATCAATCAGCACCATAATGTAAGAGTGTGTGATTAGTGGTTAGAAATATTGCACCTTTTAATATTAATTATATTCATTGTGCTGATGGAGCTACAGTCTTTATTCGTCCAGGTCATTGAGGTATAATTACCACCCCGGTGAATCAGTGTGTGAGGCTCACTCTTCAGCAATCCATTGTGCATTCTGCAGCTGCAGGCATTTTCTCACCTCCTCTCTACTTTCCAGTAACATACCTCTCTTTACACAGTCAAAGCTGTGCATTCCTGTCCCTTTTCTCTGCTTATTACAATCCCTCACTCATTAGTTGCCTCCTCCCCTCATCTGCCACCTTACACCCACCTATCAATCTGCCTCATTCTCCCCTCCAGCTCAGCGGTCATACTACACCACCTGCCCAAGCAGCAGATCAAGTCACATTAAATATACGCCACATAATGTCCTGGGTTTTATTACGTAATTTTAGCGAACAACTTGGATTACAGATGGATTACTGCGCAGCAGCCTCTGTTGTTCTGTGAAGAAGCTATTAGAAGGACAGGGTGTCCTGTTACATGTCTTTGAATGAGGGTACACCACATTGTGTTTCCACAACTTTCACATAACGGCCTGGGAATATGTCAGCGTCCCAGGTTAAACTTTACTGACTAATAGCTCACATTTTGTGCATGAAATATTGCATCTAATGTATTGGCTTTTTCTTTTACTGCAATGCTTTTTTGTTTGTTTTCAGTACCTTAAAGGGTTAGTTTTTATTATTTGTGTATTAACTACAGTAGATTGTGGTTTGCATGCCCCAACTTTGGAGAACCAGAGAGGAGTATCAGCATAAACATTAAGCATTGAACTGCTGTGGCCAGGACAGCACCAGAACGCATTTTAAAAATGGTCCACCTAAAAAATCTAGATCAGTTTAAGTGTACGCTATATTTAGAATATTTGACATTGACCTACTGACATTTTGCTGTCAGACAGCCTTTTCTAACAGGAAACCGCCATTATACAAGCCAAATATCTCTCTCAAAAATAACCAAACATTCTAGGTGAAATCAGTCATTTTAACCTGACCACTACCTACCACTCAGGTGGTAGGTAGTGGTCGAATAAACTGGACTTTGGGATTAAGTGTACTCAGATCTGAGCACGGGACTCAGATGTTTTGTTTCTGAGCCCTTTCACAGCAGTGCACTGCTTTGCTTCCGTGCTGGCGCTCCTCTCTGCTTCTTCAAACTGTGGGTTTGTTCAATTCTACTGTAGTTAATACGTGGACTATCAATAAATACCTCATGCAACCCTATTTCAAATAAACTGAAATATCCCTTTAAATATATCTCTGTCTTTCACAGCGTACTCCTCCAACACCAACACAGCCTATTCAGCCTACTCAGCCTACCATCATGATACTGAAACAGACTCTTCAGGCGCTCCTCTGCTTCTCTGAAGAGTGACAGAAACAAAAGGACCTGCTGACAAAGTGATGTAGCCAACCATATGGACAATGTTATATTGTTCTGCTATCTTTATTTGTTGTTGTTGCTGTTACTGACTGGAGCACCTTTTATCCTGGGCGGTTGTACTTCTCCTTTTAGTGGCCTGGCTAGTGTTTGCTATTGGAGTGTCATTTAAATTCATGGATCTTTATCTTTGCAATGAAAGACCCACCGAGGAAACTTTTTTTTTTCCACACAGATGAAAAACAAAGCAAGTTTTTCTGTATTAGAATGCAGTGTTGAACATTGTTTCTAGAAAGAGAAACATGACTACACTCCATACAATGTTAGCAGTCAGGCCAGAGGACAGAGACTGATGGTGGAACGTAACCGTCCTCATTCTTGTCTGTGTGATTGTTTATGCAAGCCGTTGTGCATGCACTGTATAGATTTGTTGACTCCTGCCATTTAGACTCTTTAAATGCATGTTTTGACCCGAAAACCGCATTGTTAAGCCATATTTTGATGTACATATTATGATAAAGTCAATGTTACTTTCTGGGTTGTTAAACCGTTTGTGGCATTTGGCCACACTTTTGTATTCACAGGTAAGTCCTGTTTTTAACAAAATAAAAATCTCCATGCTTGTTTATGTGTTTACATGTGTATTCAGTAAGGAAATATCTATTATTTCTCATTTTAGTTTACAGAAAATGTGACATACTTCTCTGTGCTTGCAGGGATTTGTGTCAATCCAAAATAATATATTCACGTAGTTTGAATATAAGCAGCCCCGACAAATTATGTGCTCTCATAAATCAACAAGACTTTCCTTCGTATGGCTGCCTGTCTCTTTAGCCTACTTTTCCTCTTCATTTCTTGGATTATTGTTGTCAAGCTCATCTCCCTGAGGTCACTGTGTTGTTGCAGGCAGGCTTTTTCCGCCCTCAGTGAAAGAAGAAACTTGTTTGGCTGGTTCTGACAAAAAGGAAATAAAATCCCGGGGTTTGTCTTTGTCATTTATTGCAAAGGGAAGAAGCAGTGCACAAAATGAGTCTGATTTCAGGAGTGAATCCTGAAGTCCTACTTTGGGCCACACAACTTGAACTATATTCATCGATAATATATATTTAAAATATACATTAAATATATCAGCCTTATAATAGTCTGCATTTTAGGTGACAGTTATGTTACTTCAGCTGGCAACTAAAAATATGTTTTTTTTAAAAAGAAGTATATTCAATGGGCACTAAAGACGCATAACAAATTTGTTGTAGCAATTGGTCTTCCTACATATTTACAATGCTAATTGTAGGTTTATGTGTTTTATCTCCTTTTCAGCCTTGAAAATGTCAAAAATGTATTGTCAGCACCTTGAAATGGCCCAGAATAAAGCAGATAGCTGCACCAGTATCAAGATAACGCTTCTAAAACATTAATTAAACAATGTGGTGTTACTGAAACATAACAAAAATCAGTTTAAAGATTTTCTGCTCAAACAATCTGCTCAACAAAGCCCAGTAAACTACATAAATATAGCAATTTATCTGAATTTTGTGGTGTCAAATGTTGGGCTTTTTGACTTGCTTTTCTGTTGCAGCAGTTGCCCTGTGTAACCCCGTTTCCTCTGGCTCTCTGCCCCCACCAGCACATTCCTGTTTTACCTGTATGAGGTGTCATGCAAAGGCTCACTGTTTCACAACTTAACATACCACAGGCTAGAACGATTCAAGAGGGCCTGTTCTACATCAAATATAGCCTGCAGCTTGTTAACAGTGGGCGCAGTTTTATTCAGGACACTTGATTCATCATTCAGACACTTCTTCCACTCAGTTGTGTGCCTGAAAAGTGATTATTGGTTTGTTTCAGGCTTTTATTTTGTTAAAGGTTTGTGTATGTAACAGAAATAACAGTCTAAGTCCACTTATTATACTCTGACTTTAAACATGTGACTTCCACTATTTTCCATGAGAGGGAGACAAAGTACCACTAGAAAAACCTTTACACTGTAACGCTTCAACATATGTGTTCATAATAAAAACATGAACGGGGGCTTACTTTACTAATCGTAACAGTTTCTCTGCCTTGGTGTGAAGTGGTAAATCTATTACATGAGTATGAAGTGTACTGTCAGATATACTTACAACTGATTTACGACACTGACAGTTGGCTTTGGTTTAAACAGTCTGGTAAAACAAGAAGCATGCATGAGTCAGATGTGGTTTCTCAATGTGAGTTTTATGCAATACTGAATACAACAGACTGGTAACTTAGTGCACTGGATCTCAGTGTTTTTAACCCCTTTTCTACCGTTGAGTAAACTTATCACCACTGACTGACATATTTTATGGGCATTTCATTTTGTTTTCAGTGCATAACTATAACAATAAACTATACAATGAACCCAAATAGTGAACACAGTAACTACGGGAAATTTGTGTCAGGGGTGTCAAGCAGTTAGGATCAATTTTGAGCAGATTATTTCCTGTGAATATTGCATCTGAGATGGGTTTTACTGATATTTTTAGGAACTTTTTATTCACAGACTCGGTAGACTTTTTTTTTTTTGACAGATTCAGTGGTTTCCTCTCCCCGATGTTTGGCTGTTGTTTTATTAGCTCTTTGATTGTTTTAACTGTGTAGTTTTGTAACGCAGGGCGAGGCTGTTGAGCAGAGAGTGGAGGCTCTGTGAATGTTGTGTTCAGGTCTCTGTGCCCTTATCCTGTTTGTTTTTTTTTACGTTTATATTTTAAAGCAGTGACTCAAATTGGGGTCCAGGGGCCAGCAGGGGTCCTTGAGTGGGTTGTCAGGGGACCTCAGCAAAAAGAGCAATAGAATATTTGAACTTTTATCTATTTTTTTCTTAAAGTTAGAATGACAAAGGAAGAAATAGGTTGCCTGTTTTGACTGACTGTAATTCATGGTGATTCTAGTTTGATCATTTATTGACAATGAAGACTTTATTATCCTCAAACCTAAAAATTAAAGAAAGAAATCCTTAAGGAAAAGTCCTTGCAGACTGAGGGTCAGTGAAACTTTAAAATGACATTTTAATTTAACTTTCTTTTAGTTTTCTTTCTTTTAAACATTGTCTCACACCGCTCAAAATCAAGAAGGCCTCAAAAGTCCCAATAAAGCTTTGGCGACCCCTCATGTGGTTGAGGACCCCCAGATTGAGATGAAACCTGGTGTTGAGAAGAAATATTTAATTTAATATGTTCTTCTCATGGATCTACTTGTCCCTTCATTGAAGCTACATACTGCATATTATTGAAAGAACTTTTCACACCCATTACCACCAAAATTTAGGGATGTGTCTTTCACTGACTCTGACACATTTGCTATCTTTGGAAACTCTGGCAGGTTGGCAGTATTTCAAAATAAATGAGCTTGAGCAATACTTGGCTGCACAATATGTCAGAAAAGATGGACCTACCAAATAAACTGCAGGAATGAAGATGTTCAGAACAGAGAGTCATTATCAGGTGTGATACCTGGTACATAAAACAACTGTTGTGCCAAGTTTGACTCATTGAGCTTTTTTTTATTTATTTATTTATTTTGTTTTTGCAGTTTTTCTCAATCATTTTGGCTCAGTTTTTTTTTAAACAGTCTGTTACATTCTCTAAACCCTCAGTGACACTGACACAACTGTTTCATGGCACATCACAGCACTATTCAGGTCAGCAAAACCTCACCATAAACATTTCATTCATGCATCAAACCTAGTTAATGTGTCAGTTAATAAGCCGATGCCACTAAAATGAAAAGTTCTGTCTTTGTGTGAGCTGTACTGCTCAAATGTTTTTTTTTCACTGTGACAGTCAACCCTGGAAATGTTTCTCATGTTTTCTGTGTTGTACAAGAATGTCAGTTTTGTCTAAATGCTGTTGTGTTTTCTGTAGCTGCACTTAATTAAAACCTTACTAGGATAATATATATGTAGCTGTAACAGATATTATGGGATGTTCTGTTCCAAACAACTGTGCTTTGATGTACCAAGGGAACACTGACAATATCCTAAAGAAGGGATAGATATCTGGCAAAAAATTTTTGCTTATAGCCAGTAAAAAAGCTATAACAAGACACTGGTGTAATACTGAGACTACGGGGAGAGAAAAATGGTTTGAGATGGTCTAAAATACCTATTCAATGAGAAAGCTGACATAGCAGAACTGGGAAAAATTGATCCCAATCCCAAAAATTGAATGGTTAAGTAATGGAATAGCTGAAAAAGATGTGTCTTTAATGTCCCTGACAGCTGTTTCTCTTGTATTTTCATGTATTATTCAGTGATTTGTTTATTGTTGCTCATGGTGTTCTGTCTTGAGCTGAAAACTGAAAAAAGAAAAAGTTTTTTCAACATTTATTTATTGAGGGTAGGTTCACTGAGAGCAAAGCTTTCTTTTGCAGGAACACCCTGATCACTTTCACACATTCAGACCTGGAAGCTGCCCAGTGCAACCACAGTCTTATCTGTCAGCTACTGAGCAGCTCCACTGGAGCGGTTGGGGTTAAGGACCTTGCTCAAGGGCACCTCAGCGGTAGTAACGAGGGAGGGGCAAGTGCTGCCGTTTACTTTCCCCACCAGATATATTCTGCTGGTTGGGGGGTTTGAACCAGCAACCTTCCAGTCACAAGTTTGCTTCTTCAACCTTTAGGCCACTATTGCCTGGTAAGTGTTAAACACTTACACAGAGCAGTTTTGATCAGCAACCTATGTGCAAGTGGTTATTGTGCAAATGGACAGTTTAACTTATTCTTTTGCACACGTGTAAAAACAGGTGTGATTTGCTTGTTTAAGTGAAAAATTCATATCTGTTGTGACCAACAAACTAATTGTCCACTGATTTGAAAATATTGTTTACAAAACAATTTTCATTCAAGAACTGAAATTGAGATAAACTGCAAAAGATTGAGATAGACCTTCACTCATATGGCAATGTAAAAAAAATATATTTATTTGAAATATTCTGTCAGTGCAGACAACAAAGTATTTACAACACAGAAGAACACCGAAAAGATCTTCAGCATAGGATACAGTATATTAACAGTGGGTACAGCATGGAAAGTCACATTTTTCCACTTCAGTGGATAAAATCTTTTCTGGGCTAAAGTGACCTCAGTTTCAATGTCTCATGTTCACCAGTTGACACAGTTCATGCTGGCTTTGTTTGTGCAGTCCACTGTCAGACAGTCCTTCATTTCAAGAGAAAACATTGCTCGTGTTGGTTAACAAAAAGTTCACTGGTGTTAGAAACATTGGATTCAACTTTTCTCCAGGATAGTCTCATAAAGTCCAGCTGTCCTCTTTCTACCTGCAGAAGAGCATGTCGACCAGCAGCTCCAGCAGATCAGCCTGGCCGATCACAGGCCGGAAGAAGAGTTCAGAGATGAGACTGGGTGTGATGCTCTGCAGCATAGAGGCTGTGAGGAGGATCCGGGCAAAGCGCTCCTGGTCCCCTGGGCAAAGAAGCTGGACCACCTCACTGAGGGCGTGCTGAGCTTCCTGCTGCAAACCTTCAACAAACAGAGCTGCCTTTAGATCTGGGACGTCTGTTGAATGTAAAGACAAAAAATTAGTGGTTGCATACAAATATATTGCAGTGTTTGTAAAGTGTTCTTTCAGCAGTGATTGAAAATTAACCAAGAAATCACCCAGATACACACCTGGATTGAATATCGTGGTCCCTTTGAGGTACGCATACTCTTTTGGACTCAAATCCAAATTCCAGAACTTTTTGAGGCAGGACTTGAGTTTGCTGACACCAGCCATGGTGGGCTGCTCCCTCTCCAACTCCGGGCTCTCCTGGCGGTTCAGGAGAATCTTTTTCAGCATGCTGTCAGCCGGGGTGTCCCTCACCTCAAAGTCCACGTGCTCCTGGGCCAGGCCCAAAATGAAAAGCGGTGCCCAGCAGCTTTTGAGAAGTAAGAACTGGTCGCTTGGTGGCATCTGGTTGAAAGCAGGTAAGTTCTTCATGAACTGGACGGTCTTGACCAGAACTGCTGAAGCTTCTTTGCAGATGTCAGATGGCCTTTTCAGGCACACTGTCCGTCGCAGCTCGCAGTTGCATCTATGATGCATTGAGCTGTAGTCGTGGCTATTTTGGGTCGGTTTGCTGGTCTCCATCTGGCTCAGGATGTTAAAGAGGATAGGATTGGAAAGCCTGTCGCTGCTGGCTGAACAATGACACCCGTTATCCATTTTAGAGTTTGTAGAGATCTTTGTAGTTAAATGTGATGGCCTCTTCATGAGCTTGTGAGTACTACTTCTGCTTCCTCCAGCACCTGTATTTATAAGGCCAACCCACCCTGCTGAGTGGACCTTGGCTTGTCAATATCCCTCTGTGAAAAACAACTATGTGCTCTGCCAGGTGACTGGTGGAATAACCCTGGGAGAGCGATAAGCTTTTCTCAATGAAAACGAGCTTGTGGAATATCCAGAGGGTTGGGCCTTATCTTGTAGCCAGTGTCATTAACCCAGGCAGTACCAAGCTACCAAGGACTGCAGAGGTAATCAGCCCCACACTACTGCCAGCTCACACCTGCACCGCTGGAAAGAGGCCAGAGCATAGCGAGGCCATTGACCTATAACTTAAGTCTTCATAGCAAGGTTTTTTTTTCTTACCTAATTAAATGTATAGAATTTTAGCTCTATGCTAGCTGCTTTGCAAGGCTGTACACAGTTGGTGTGCTATAAGCTAAATGGTAATGTAACGTCATCCAGATAACTTTAACCTACTGACACTCAAGCTAAATGTGTCCAAAATCATTCATTCACCACTCCCCACTCACTATAAAGGGATTTCTATGTAGAATGAAGAAACACACTTTTGGACACTATTCTCTGTACTCTCTATATGCTATATAAGCTTGGTTAGTGACCATCGATTGTGCACTACTTTCCATGATGCATTGTGGGATACTTTGAGTCCACTATAAAGGGTATAATAATTCTCACTATAAATCCAAACAATAAAAAAATGGTGAACTCATAATGTAGTAGACTACATAGTGAGTAGTGAGTGATTTGGGCAAAGCCAGTGTTAACCTACTTATATGACAGCTGAATGCTAGGATCATCATGATAATGTTAACCTACTGATGCTAGAGCTTAAGGCTAATGTCATCATGACAATGTTAACCCACTTATACTACAGCTAAATGCAAACATCATGCTGACCTATTGGTGCAAGAGCTAAACATCATCACGTTAACCTGCTGATACTAGAGCTAAATGCTAACACCATCATGATTATGTGTAATAGAGCTAAATGCTAACACCATCATGATTATGTGTAATAGAGCTAAATGCTAACATCATTGGGTTAACTTACTGATTTGAGAGCTACATGCTAACATCAACATGTTAGCCTACTGATGCTAAAGCTCAATGCCAATGTCATCATGATTATGTTAACCTACTTGCACTGGAGCTAAATGCTACCATCAACATGTTAACCTCCTAAAGCTAGAGCTAAATGCGAATGTCATTATGATAATGTTTATTACTGATGCCAAACAGGTGTAAAGTTTTCAGTGTTCACCATCTTAGTTTAATAGGTTAGCATGCTAACATTTGCTAATTAGCACTAAACAGGAAGCACACCTGGGGCTCATGGGAGGCTCATTAGTCATAAAGCAAAGTGTTGGACAAAATAAAGATTTCACCTCATGATAGCACTAGATTTTTTTTAAGATACAGAATCAAAGTTATGATAGCTAATCCTGAAGGGCACATGGATATGTGTTACAATTTTAATAGCAACCTGTTCAATAGTTTTTGAGACATTTCACCAAAAGAACACCATGTCAACATTATTGTGGTACTGTAGGAAGTCAGGGGATATCACATCAGTCTGTGGCTCAACAGATAGATAGATAGATAGATAGATAGATAGATAGATAGATAGATAGATAGATAGATTGCCTCAATTTGTCTTTCAATTTTTCAAAAACTTTTTTGAGTAGAAACAAATAATTTGTGAGCTGGCCAACACAGTATAACGAATTCCAGTTTATGGCATCTGTAACAGGTGGTGCTCTATTATAATCCACTTGAAATTTAAAAAAGTTTAGCCTAAATCGTTATCTTCCTGGTGCCTGGCACGGAGGTAGGTTTGAGACTGATAAGGAAATTGCTTTATTATTGTCACAAATAAACAAACATCACAGTTTCAATGACAAACTCCTTTTGGTTTGGACATTGAGTACAGTGAAGCAACCAAAGTATTTCGTGTAGTGACAGATGAGACAATATATGACATATTATGCTCTTTTGTTTTTTTTCAGGACAACAGAGGCTTTAGAACATCGCAGGATGGAAACTCCAGAGAAAGACGTGAACCACAGAGCAGTGGAGTCAAGGTCAGCCCATAAAGTGAATGACTGCAATAAAGAGATTACAGGCCAGACACTACTGGCAGCACCAGTCACCGAATGTTTGTTTTACCTCATCAGTCTCTTTACTCACTCCTTCAAACAATACTCCAGAACAGGCTCATATCCTCGTTTTCTTTCCTGGACTGATCTCATTATGATACACCACAGAGGTTATTCATGTGGGATGTGACATGTCTATCTATACTCACAGGAGCTAAATCATGACAGACCTTCGATCGGCCTTAAATACCTCATGAAACACACTACATTATGTTGGAGAATTTCATTGAGGTGACCTACAGTGCCCTCAGGCTTCATGATGCATGCTGACAGTTGTAAATGCCTGTGATAAGGCGTGTGTTTATAGAGGTTAGGAGCAGGCAGAGACGGACACGGAGGACAGACGCTTATCTACAACCAACACAATAAAAACGAAATGTCCTTTATTCTATAAGTGGAACAACTGCTGTATACTGACATCAAGCAAAAGAAACATGATGTAATGGCTGGCACCTGTCCAAGCCTTTTTATTTTTTATTATTATGCAACTACAAACCAACTCTAGAAAAGTGTAAAGGTACTTGACTGTAATAGCGTTATTAAGTTAAGGCTGTAATGAATAGGAATAACATAGGACCACTATTAAATAAGTTTGAAGAGTGCTGTGTCAACATATTCCTCACAGAAACACAGGTTTCCCCCTGAGTATTGACTTTAATGTTTTCTCTCGTTTTAGTTTTTTCAGGTCATTGAACTCTCAGTACATGATGGACACCGTGTCTGGTACGTGACACTTGACCTTGACCTATACTGGTAATACAGTAGAGGTTCATTTGCCTGGGTTCATCAACCCAAAGGTGACGGTTATTCTTACACAGAGGGGTCATTCAATATTAAGGTGAAGTCAATTCAATTTTAGGTTTTATGAGCATAGATAAATTAAAAGAAACTATGTAAAAATTACGTGCTTTATTCTACAGTGAAATGTATAGCAGCAATATATAAATATACAAAAGGAGTTTATATATAAGAAGAAATAGAATATATCAAATAAGATATGTGAGCATTATCAGAATAATAACAAATCTCAATTGTCTCAGGGGGCTTTACCGCCTATAAAGTGAAGGACACCCTCTGTCCTTAGACCCTTGGTTCGGACTAGGAAAAATACACAGGAAAAATCATTTGATTATCCTGGAATATGGAATAATGCAGAAGGTACTATCTAGATCCAGTGTTTAGTTTGACAGTTATGGGCAGTTCATAGTGGTTCAGCATGGACGTGCCTGTGACAGAGGACCTGCACTCTCTGCAGATATAAATGGCTCATTCTAAGGTAACAAAAACATTTCTTATTTTCAGTTAATTATACACTGATGAAAACATACTTATGAATATTATATTACATACCTGCCATATTCTGCCAATAAATCCCTGAAAATCTTACACACTGGACCTTTAAAGCTTTAAATTAAAACTTTTGATCAACTGTGTGGCAAAATATTTCTGGATTTTACAATGCTCTTCCTCTTTTCAAACGAGATTTACAATGACATACTGTACTGCTAAACCGTGCTCCAGGGTTGATCCAGTAGTACCTAGAAAAGCACACACACTAAACTAACATACTGCTAAACATGCACTGTATTTTATTTAGGCAACATGCTTCTATGGCTGTGTTGCATTAAGAAGTATAAAGTGCACTTATTGTAATATATGTTTTATATTAAAAGGTGTGGAATAAGCTCTGCAGTTTAATACTGAAGTAGTTCCAAAGGCCAAAAACTCAATGACCCATGATGGTGTCTTTTTATGACAGTGTCACAGTATTTTTGGTCTGTTTGTGGAAAGATGACTTCTCTTCAGGGTTCACTATTTCATGTTATTTTACATTATTTAAATTTTCCAGCCCACACACAGGGTTTTAGGTCGTATATGTGCCTGAAAGTTTTATTCTTTCAGTAGATTATAAACCTAAAAGTATGATTGAATATTTGGCTCATAATCATATCTGTAAGGTAAAGTCAGTTTCAACACTATTTTTTAGTCTTTTTTCATCTGCACTGTGCAAACATTTAACACTCCTGAGGATTAGCATGGATTTTCACAGTCCATGGTGGCTGCGTATGACTAATGCACAATAAGTTTGTAATATGATGTATAAAGTGATGTCAGGGTGTCTGGACCCGGTTCTAGTTTTACTGCCTGTTACTATCAAAACACAATGATAAAAGCTGAGGTGAAGGCCAGAGGGAGAGTTAGCCTCGGGGTTAATGAACTCTGACTGAACACATTTCTTCTCACTGAGAGAGGTTAAAATAAACGCAGTGATATGAAAGATTTATGTATTTTGTCTTTTGTCCTATCCAATAAAGGTGAATAGCCCTTGTAGTCTTGTTGCCTTTATGTCTTAATCAAAAAGATTAGATATATAAAGTTAAAAAATGAGCCAGACTGCTGTTTCTTTTAACCTTCATTTGAGTCTCACAGTTTAATTTCTCCTTTTAACATTATAACTTTGAATGTGCTTAAGGTGGCAAAATTGATAAGTATTAATTCTCTGATTGGTTACATCGATGGGTTGCATTTTTTGTAAATACCCCTAGCTGTTTGAGAGGAGGGATATCTCTTATAAATGCCTCAACAAAGGGTTTTTTGTTTGTTTGTTTGTTTTTCCATGTCACAGAGCTTAGGTAAGGCCTGACACCACTGATGTAACCTGTGAAGCCTAATGAGACATTGTGTGGGCTTTTAAAGTACAAAAATCTAACTTTACATGTTGTGTCATACCAGAGATTATATATTTTTATTAAACATAAAGATAGAGCTATAGGACCAAAAATGGAGATAATATATCTTCTGTCTGTAGATCGTTCATGTGTAACTCTTTACTTTTGTTCTTTTCGATGTGAATCACACAGAAATAATAATAATAATAATAATAATAATAATAATAATAATAATAATAATAATAATAATAGACAGACAGAGAGTAAACCTGTTACAATATCCATTTATTAATGGATTAATGTGTCTTTTTTTTTTTATGTATTTAATGACATGTTTTTTGTTGTTGTTTTTTTTTTATTATTCTCTTTATTGCCAATTAGAATATCAAAGACATCCCTTTTTACTTGTCCAACTGCAGTTTGAAACATACTTTCCAAACTGCAGTAACAGCAAAACACTGACATGTATAATTACATTGCAATTTAGATTATTTAATACTTCAAACATGAATTGTAATCAAATGCATTAATCAATTAATAATCTGTGGTACAATTAATTATGAATCAATGAAATGCTTTCTTACTATAGTGTATGTATAATAAATAATATTCTGTACGCTTTCTCAGGAAGCGGATCTGACGTCATCTCAGAATGTCGTTCCGATGACGTTTGACGCCCAATAAAAAACAATAATGGCGGACTGTGAAGATGGCGCTCCTGTGTATTTTGCTATTAGCAACATTCCTGTCGCATTTCGCTCATCAGACTTGAGAAATTATTTCAGTCAGTTCATAGAAAGCGGTGGTTTTCAATGTTTTCACTACAGACATCGACCCGAGGTCCTACGGGAGCCCGAGGGGCCCGACAACCCGGCGAGTGGTGAGGGAGAAGAGGGAGAGGGCAGCTCCAAATCCTCCGAGACTGACCAAGAAAACGCAAAAAGCTCCGAGGAGAAGAAGAAGAAGGAGGTGAAGTCGTGCTGTTGTGTCGTCTCTGTCCGTCGGAAAGAGGCTGACAGATTAGTCCGCATGTACGCGGGGAATCACTGGATCAACTCGAAGGGGAACTGGCTGTCAAGACGATGTGTTATCAAAAGAATTAAAGTTTCAAATGACAAAGGTTCGTGAGATATTTTACAGCTATGTGCTAATCAACATTTCCTCAATTGAACTGTCGACTTAGGGGGATATCACCCCTCCTGTAGCCTGGTTTTGACGTATTTCTGTGTCATATTAAAGCCTTAATTTTAAATCTGATTCATTAAACCCTTCAATATTACTCCCTGTCACAAGTAAATTGTCATCTTTAAACTGCCCACTTCAGGACCATCCACACCGAGAACTGTGACTATGAAAATATTGTTTTAAAAATCATTCAACTCTTTCCATTGGTCTTGGTGTGGACAGCCCTTTAGTTACTCCCTGTTCTGTATGATTTCATTAATTTGAACAAAAGAAGTGCAAGTTTCGCTTGGTATTTTGAAGTTATAATCATCAGAGGCTTGGTGCTTGTTTACTTTAAAAGTGACAGACAGTAAATTAAAGCTGTGGTAGGAATTATACTTATGGCATTATTGGACAAAATTCCAAAATAACCTTTAACACATAATGTAATACAAGTCGTCTAAGAGAAAACTACGCTCTGGCTCTTCCTCTTGGCTCTGTTTTCACCCTTCAGAAAATCTGGCCCATGATGGGAGAATTTGGCCAGTCCACAAGTTAGTAAGATTATTGATTGTTGAGTCTCAGATCATCAGTGTTTTACAGCCTTAAAATGAGACTCAACAACCATCTTTGAGCCACCAATCTAAAGAATCAGTAATATGATGATCTGGGAATGAGACTCAACAGTCAACTAACTTTCTCCAAAATAGCTTCCTGTGACTTTAATTATCTAAATTGCACTGGTGTTGTTTTCAATCGAGACAAACTGATTCATACACAGAGAAATCTCTCAGTTAGATGAAGGGTTTTAGGATTATGTAAACTGCATCCTGGCTTCTTTATGTAGGTCTTGCGGTTTATTACTGAAAGTTGGTTGTCATTTGTCTTCTTTAATTGTGATGAGAATTGTTACGACTGGTTCTACATTAACTTGTTTTTTATTCTTTCAGATGATGGATCATTCCCATATAAAACAAAGCATGAGCAGCGGCACCGGGTGTCCTTAACAGAGTGTTTCACAGAAGCTGACCTCAAAAGCTTATCTGAGCTGAATCCGCCTGCTCTGATGCAGAATGGGAATGTGGGCACACCGGTGAAAGTGTTCCTGCAGCTCATCCAGTCCTGCCGACTGCCTCCGCGCATCATCCGGAAATTGGGCCTCACTTTCCCTAAGACCAGCTCCAACCGCCGGTACGGCAACGTACCTTTCCAGTATCAGGACTCTTTGACACTTCCAGCCACGGAGGACACTGTGTTAACAGCTTCTGGACATGAAATATCAGGTCCAGGCACCTTGGCTGGTCTGCCCTCAAGAAAGAGGCAGCAAGCTGATCAGACAGAAACAGCAGAGACTGATGAGCCACAGAGAGAAGAGGAGGAGGATGCACAGTCAAATGCAGATGATGTGGGTTTAAATTATTTTATATTTATTATTATGTAAATCATAAATGCATTGCTTTAGTTAGCATCTACAGGCTGTATATGATTGCTGAATTGTTGTTGCTGTGGTTTGTCAGTTATTCATCTTGTTGGTTGTAGGATGATGACTGCTGTGAGGAGTGGGAGCGCCATGAGGCTTTACATGATGATGTAACGAGCCAGGAGCGAAGCAAAGAGAGGCTGTATGAGGAGGAGATCGAGTTGAAGTGGGAGAAGGGCGGCTCAGGCCTGGTGTTTTACACTGACGCGCAGTACTGGCAGGAGGAAGAAGGAGGTATGCAACAAAAACAATCATACAGTTTTCCACACTTAACAAAAAAGGCCCTCACTGATAGTAAGTGTAAGTTTAAGTGTATGCTATATTTAGATTATTTTCACTGTTTTACTTTGCCATCAGAATGTCGTTTCTGATAGGAAACTGCTGTTGTATAAGCTAAATATTGGTCTTTACAAAGCAACCAGACTCTGTAGGTGAAATCAGTAATTTGATCTTGTAGAACATGTGAGTTGTTGGTCTACTGCTGCTTTGATATGTTTGTTTGTGCTATTGTGTGACTTTGGTGAATTCATGCTATTCTTTTAAAGCCATGAAGTCACACCATAACACAAACAGTCTAACATATGGAAGCAGTGGTAGACCAGCATCTCCTGTGTTCTGTGAGGTAAAATTACTGATTTCGCCTGTGGAGTTTGGTTGTTTTGAGAGAAAGATATTTGGTTTATGTAACAGTGGTTTCCTAATGGAAAAGGCTGCCTGATGACAAAGTAATGCATGAAAATATTCTAAATGTAGCATAGTCTTAAAATTGTATTATTAGATAGACATTTTTTAAGTGGCCAAACTTTTTACTTTTTTACTACTTTTAATGGAGTGTATTTGCTTGATGAAATATTGTTTCATGTCTCTTTCTGACCTTTTCTTTAGATTTTGATGAACAAACAGCAGATGACTGGGATGTTGACATGAGCGTTTACTATGACAAAGGTATCTTGAGTTTGTTTAATATCTGTGATCACCTTGATTAACAAAGGGAATCAAAAATTATGTAAATTATGTCTTTAGAGTCAAATTATTTTAACCTGGCTCTTCCTGTCACAGATGGAGGTGACATGGATGCCCGGGACTATGTCCGAATGCGGTATGAGAAAAGGCTGAGGGAGGGTGTTGAAGATAGATCTGGACATGGTCAGTCTATTGGCAGCTTCGAGAGGTTCACAAAGGTAAGGTGGTGGTCTATAATTTGACTGCTGTCTTTTCTACTATGGCCTATAAGAGCAAATTTGTAATGCTTTTTTTTTTTTTTTAGGGCTTTGGTCGCCGCGTGATGGAAAAACAGGGCTGGAAAGATGGTGAAGGGTTGGGACACAGTCAGATTGGGATTCCTGAAGCTCTTGAGAATGAAGGCCAACATCCCAATTGCAAAAGAGGCTTTGGGTGTGTATGAACACAAAAAACTGAATCAACAAAATGTAATTGCTTGCATGCTTTGAGTTGAGTAGTTTTTAGTGCTCTCCTGATGCTATCTTATTTGTTTTCTGCAGGTATCATGGAGAGAAGTTGGTTTTACATCCTGTAAAAAAGGCCAAAACGGATTTTCACATATCAACAGTGTATGATAAGCCTAAAGACATAGATGGAGGTGACACGTTGCTGAGACGACAACCAAACACCAGTATGAAGTACAGAGGCTGGCAGCCAGGTGGCAGCATTGGGCCACGAAGATGACTTTAATTAAATTATTTTATATTATTTTTACTCACTTAATTGTTTGTCTGTGTTATTAAAACATTTTTCCAACTTTTTATTCCACTTCTGCTGGTTTTGTTTTTTAACTTTTAAATATCCTTGGGTGAAGTCTCAAATTGCTATCACACAAAAGGTTATCTTCCTTTGTTGATGTTTAAGATTAGATAGATAGAATTATTAAAAATAGGATTACACATTAGGAAAATGTACAAATTTACAAAGTTCTTTGGAGGTTGAAATAATATATGAGGAACAATCACAAAGGTGATGAACTGTGAGGTTAGTGTTTTTTAAGCTTTATTTATAACAACAGTAACATATAAACAAAACAATTTAAAAAAAAGTGCAGTGCCAGAAAAATTTAAAAAACATAACATTCTGTAAAGGGACCGACAATCAAAAGTAAAAAAAATACATATGAGGAGGAAAAAAAGCAGTAAAGGGAGGCAGATTAATAAATCAGTTTATAATTTCACGTTTCAAATATTGTCTATTGTTTATCTTTGCTGCTGTTTTATTTTTCCCTTTGACCAGTGAATTGTAATATAGGTTGATATCAAGGCAAAATTTGTTTTTCTATTGTTCCATTTAATTTTATGTATGTGAATTTGCCAAAAATGATAAAAGGGGATTAAAAACATAACATCTTAGTTATTTTCAGAATAAATTATAATAACCATAAAACATTGCTTGCTTGACCTTTTTATTGATTTATTTTTTAATAATAAAGGCTTAATAAAGACATGTCTGTTCAAAAGATCAGCTTCGTGCCCCATGTGGAATGAGAAGGACTTTTATTTTGACACATAACGTAACCCGGATGTAGTTTGGAGTAGCTTAGCCTGTTAGCTGCTTCAATCGTACGCATGCAAACAAACGGCGGCAGACGGTAATTATGCATCAGTACTTATTACATTTGCAAATATAAGTTCACAGTGTCATAACAGAAATTGCAGCAAGGGTGAGTTACACTTCTGTTTTGTCGTAAATTAACATTCAGTCAGCCAGAGTTTATAAAGTCCTGTTAAAGTTAGTAAGCTACCTGAGTGTATTTATTGTATCAAAGTGAGCATTTGCCTTAGTAGTAACTTAAATGTCCCTGTATTTAATTTGTATATTCCCATTAGCTGATATCATGGCAGTTATCTAATGGGAATCCTTAATCGTCGTAATATCCACACCTAAAACATAACACATTACACGATGAACATTAATGGCATTAATATACACAATATTGCATTAGTCTGCATTACTACATTACAGTCAGTCCACACTGTAGGTAGCTTGAGCCTTTTACAAGTTAATTGACACTGATGTGATCCTGCCAGGTAACAACTTGGATGCTGACACCCTGCAGGACAACACATGTGGCCCCTCTGTTATACTAGTCCCATCTAATGTGAACATCTGCAATTAAAATCATGACCAGCCAGAAAGGAGTGAAGCCCTCTCTATGCTTCGGCCAGGTGGTCATTGGACCCCCAGGCTCGGGAAAAACCACTTACTGCCAAGGAATGCAGGAGTTCCTCACTCAGCTGGGACGCAAGGTGGTTGTAGTGAACATGGATCCTGCAAATGAGGGACTGCCTTATTCCTGTGCAGTAGATATATCAGAGCTGGTCACTCTGGATGACGTCATGGAGGGCTTGAAGCTCGGGCCTAACGGTGGGCTCCTCTACTGTATGGAGTATGTTGAAGCAAATCTGGACTGGTTAGAGAACAAGCTCAAACAGCACAGTGACTGTTACTTCCTGTTTGACTGTCCAGGACAAGTGGAGCTCTACACCCACCAGAGCTCAGTAAAGAATATTTTCTCCCAGCTGGCCAAGTGGAATTTCAGGGTGAGCTTCTTAAATATTCAGAGATGGGAATGATGTTATGTCCCCTGAGCCTTTAAAACTGATGCTTTATCCATACAGCCAGTGTGTATTTACAGCAGTGACATAAGATTGAAATGATTTGTATTTGCATGCAGGTTTTATGTCTGCCGTTCTCAAACACTGTCTTGTTTCTTTAAGCTGACGGCTGTGCACCTTGTGGACTCTCATTATTGCGCTGACCCAGCCAAGTTTATCTCAGTGCTGTGTACCTCTCTGTCCACCATGCTGCATGTGGAGCTTCCCCACGTCAACGTCCTCTCCAAGATGGACTTGATTGAACAGTATGGCAAACTGGGTAAGTTAAGAGCTGTTCCACCAATCCCTTGTTTTTATCAGTTCCCGATACTTGAATTTTTTATACCTGACACTATTGTTTTTCTGTGTTTTGACACTAAAATATCTCCAAACTAAGGACATGTAGACAGTCAGATGTTACTAGAAGGGTCTGTATGGGTGCTGGAAATCACTGAAGCCATTTGAATTATAATGCATTGCTTTCAAGGAATGAATAAATAAAAAAAATAAAGAAAATGTTTTTAAGGTCTGAAAATTGCTTGGATTTTGGAAAAAAGTGCTTGAAACTGCATTACAAATTAATTAATTAATTATATACAACATTCTGGCCTTAATTTGCATTATAACATATTTATTCATAAAAATATCAGACCATGTTATGGTATGTGGATGATGAGTGAATTACATCAGTATTTGCATAAAGATATGTGTATCAGTACAATATTGGATGAGATGGGACCCAACTCTAACACAAAATGTCAAGTGAGACAGAAAATGATTTTATTTCTCAAGTCTGGTAGTTTTATAACTTATTGAGAAAATGATTTATTACATTTCACTTACCATGTTAACATTTTTCCTGCCTGCATTCTTGTTCAGCCTTCAACCTCGACTTCTACACAGAGGTCATGGACCTGACTTATCTTCTCGATCACCTGGCCGCAGACCCCTTCTTTAAAAAATTCCGCCATCTGAATGAAAAATTGGCAGAGGTCATTCAAGATTACAGCCTTGTCACCTTTGTACCCCTCAATGTACAGGTATCACTCATTGCTTATTGTTTTTGTTTTGAAAGAATGACCCTAAGTGATTCAATATATTTTATACTGCTGATGATACATTCAAACCAAAAAGACCTAATATCACCATATTTACCAGCTTGTAGTTATTTCAGGTGTGTAATATAACGTATTTTCTCTAATAGCTCAATTTTGATGCATGCTCTGCAGCCATTTTCTGACATGGAAAAAGGGACATCTTTCTCTCTAACCAACTGTTTATATATCATATATATCTGATCAGGTGTTGGGTGCTGTTGTTGTTGTTCTGCTACAGGAATATTAACACAGAGCTACTGTGTATTATGTTATTGCTCAGTAACTGTCTACTAAATGTCAAGTCTTCTTTGAGCCTAATCCAAAACCCACGGTCCTAATGTAGCCTGACCAACTTTATCAGACATCACTCTGTTGTATACAGAAATGAGGCCTTAAGGACTCTGTTTCTGTGTACCACAAAATAACTGCTGAAATAGTTTTCTGAGTAGTACTTTTTCATTTCTTAAAACTCATCATGTTTTGACTGAAAGCAAATTTGGCACTGAATAGTGGCTGAGTTGCGCCAACGAGGATTAATTTTTAAACCTGATTAAATCGTGGTTTAACTTTAAATTGTGTTTCACCAAACTGTTTAGCTAGCTTGGAATTGGAATGGAAGAATGATTAAATCTAAACCTCAGTTTAGCTTTTATCCTTGGTTATGTTGTATCAGTTCTCAAATGTGCGTTGCTTTGGGTAAAAGCATGCGCCAACTGTAATCGTAAACTTTAAACTGTGGTCCAGTATTAACTTTAAACTTACACTTGAGGAAGTTAACTTCTATAATGGCTACATTTTTAAAGTGGATTCAGAAAAATAATCAAGTTCCTCAAAGAAAGTTAAAGGACAGACTCAACCTAACTGAGTTTTAAGATGCTCTTCTGTCTTTCATTCCAGATAATTCACACAATAAGAAACCAGAGCCTCCCTGTTGAGCTGTCATGAAAAGGCTAACTGAAGTTTTTCATTTTGTTAACCTTTTAGCTAGCTAGTAAACAATGCAACATTGGACCTGACAGAACTCTATTTATTTATTTTATTTGTTTGTTTGTTTTAATTTGAGTGAGCAAACATCTCCATATTGATTTAACTATTTAATTTCTGTTTAAATCATTAAAATTGGACTACTCAACTGAGATTAGTTTTTAATTGTGCAACAGAGCTCTGCTTAATTTTAAATCTGTGTTTACTCATTTTAAACATAGATTTGCTAAACTCTGATTACAACTAATCTTAGATTAAATTAATGTTTATTGGCGCAAGACAGTCATTAATTCTTATTTAATTACTGTGTCTGGAGTTTGTCTCATAGTGTATTTATTTTCTGTGGAGTGATGGGAGGCCACTGAGTGATGTTGAATGGAAGCGTAATAGAAATGAATCCGGTTTATTACCCACAGAACAAAGAGTAAGAACTGGCCCGAACACGTTTAATTCTCACATTAATTCACCTGTGCCAAACTGGCTCTGGTCCAAGAATATCAAAAAATCACTCACCACATTTCATCTCTTCAGCAGGTAAATCATAAATCATTTTTAGCATTTGAAATTGAACACCGGATCAATTTTCTGCAGATGGATTGGACTGTTAAAAGGGAGTGTGGTGTCTGCACACTGAATTCGTTCCCTGACATTATTTCTTTATGGAGACTGATATGATCCTGTGTGTGTCTCCAGAGACAGGAGTCTAGACCACGGTGCCATCACTGCATATTGGGACTAGTAATTTATACAAATGGCAGGTTGGTGTTCTTGTCTCCATCAGGGTGAAAATGCAACCTTGATGCATTTGTGTTTTCTACCCCCTTTAAGTTGAGCAGCCACTAGTTACCTTGGTTACCAATGGTACTTAACACAGCTAATTTAAAAGTCAAAAAACACTTGCACCTGACCTTGAGAAAAACAAGATACTAAACTCTTAAGGGAAGTTTTGAGTTTTATGGCTTTGCATGCATGTGTAGCTTATCTCAGAAACTAAACCTTGAACACATTTCCAAAAAGGTTTCAAAGTATTTCTGTAGAAAAGATTAAAAAGTATGCTGCAGCACATCTGACAGTTAAAAAGAAGGAAAAGAGTAACCAGAATTACATTATTAAGTTTTCAGTGAGAGTTTTTCAGTAAATATTTAGTCATTATGGAGTTTCAGTGAATTTCTACAGGGTAAACCCCCAATCAAATACTTCTCTTTTCTGTCTCAAGGACAAAGACAGCATGATTCAGGTCTTACGGGCAGTGGACAAGGCCAACGGCTACTGTTTTGGAGACCTGGAGGAGAGGAATCTGCAGGCCATGATGTCAGCTGCTGTGGGGGCAGACTTCCAGTTCAACTCGTATCCTTTCCTAATCACTTCGGTGACTCACTGTGACTCATCTGGTATAAAATCAGACCTTAAGATTTACGGGAGGTGGCTGACATGCTGAATGCTCTTTTGTCTATAATGACTTCTGATTAATTATACTTAAAGTAAACTGAATCTTATAATATACATTTAAAAATCTCTTGTGTTTTCCTTAACAGTATTCCAGTACTCTTGGAGTGCAAGAGCGGTATGTTGAAACCAGTGGAAAGACTGTGGAGGAGGAAATAATGGACTTGTAAATTGAAAAAGCTCCAGTAAACGGACAAAACTGGTTGCCTTTTTAGCACCAGTGTAACAGGGGAGTCTTGGCAACATCCATCTCACTTGGCCTGAATTCTGAGCCTCTCTACAAAAGCAGTGGAGGGATGGGACCTAAATTTGGGTGTTGAAGATGCTTCAAGGTTGCACCACCTCTCATAAAAACCACAATGAGGACAACTGAAGGAAGCAAATGGCGAGCTTTTCTTCAGTTATCAATAAGAGCTGTGTAATAAATCATATTTCTCTATAGACAACAACAAGGAAACTATAACTGCCAATACATTTTCTTAAAATGTTTCAAATGTAAAGGTCCTTATTTAGTTTTTTTGTTACATGATTATGGCCCCATATTTTTGAGAAGGGTCCATGGTAAGGCCTTATACTTGTAGTATACAGTCATATTTATTCTGAAACAATAAAGTGACTGCAATCAATGTCAATATTGTTTTTGTCGTCGCTACAGGAATGAATGAACTTAAAATATAAGATTTGTGTTGATATTCTTTGCTGGTTATTTTAAATAATTGATACATGAGTTAAGTAACTAAAAAGTCTTCTGTTCTTTTTTTTCTTTTTGAATGAATGAATGAATGAATGAATTTATTTAATGATAAACTTATATAACGCTGCACAGCAGTCATTACATACATAAAAAAAATCACTGGGGATAAAAGCACAATACTGTCAGAAGGCTTACTTCCTTTGTGGTCCTCTGGTATATCACATTCCTTTTTAATTGGTGAAGAATATTTTGACAGAGATAGTACAGAGGACTTTTTTCATGCGTACCCTCATGCCATCTGCATATATTAGTGAGGAGTATGTCTGACAGAACGATACAGAGAGCAGACAGCACATTTCCCTTGATATGCAGCAAGATATAATGGAATTTGACAATCGGCAGTGCCTCAGAGATACATGTGCAAGTTGAGTGTGTGGTGTGTGGATAAATATTAACATGAACGCTACATACTTTATGTTTATAGAACAGGTTGTAATAATCTTATGATGCATCTGTAAAATACTGAGCAGCTTCATATCAAAGCAATTTGATTTATAAGATTGAAGAAATATTTTGGTGTCTGAACTGATGCAATATTATACTAATATACAGGACTGGGTAGTAACAGATTACATGTAAACTGGATTATGTAATCAAAACACAACAAAAAAAATAACTCCAGTTAGCCCAGATGACATTTTTTTTTTTTAAATTTGTTTGTAGTAAAATGGTCATGGATTACATTTTTGATTACTCATTTAAAATAGGTCAGTTTTGAAATGATTAAACTTATTATCATGATTACCGATGCTTCGTTAACTCATGAAAAGTGTGTCTGACATACAGAACACAAGTGGTGGCAGAAAAAAAGAACCCAGTAAAATACATTTTACTTGCAATGAAAATGTTTTGAGATGTTTAATGAGAAAAGTGAATATTTGTGGCCAGTATTAGGTGGAATGTTTCAAGGATTGATTTTTAAAGTAATCCAAAAGTATTCAGATTACATGACCTTTTTTGGTATCAGGTTTATTATGATACCAATTACAAAAATGGCCATATAATTTGTATTCAGTAACTGACTACATTTCCAAGTCATTGTGCCCTGCCCTGACCATACATAGTACAGACTATACTAGTGCTTTTACACCAGAATCATGTATTCAGAGCTTTCTGCTCTATGAAAATGGGCATTGCAACATGCTGAGTAAAATGGAATCAGTGTTGATATCTAAAGAATAAAACAGATAAGACAGGAATACTGTATATGATAGGTGGATCTGTATATATACATGTGCAACGTGCAATGGTTCAAAGATACATACAGCAAAAACACTGAACTGACATTTTAACTGTTCGCGGTCTATGGTTTGAGTAGAATCATGGAATATTTAGTAATAAAATAACTGCATAATGCCCACTAAGTAAATTTTAAAAAAAGACAAACACTTCACTGACACTGATCACATAGTAATAGCTTTGCCCATGAGCGAGTCCTTGTATGTTGGGTCTACCTTTTTGTCCAGCAGGTGGAGCATGTGTTTGTAGATTTGCCTCCCAAATCCACTAAACTCTGCTCCAGCTTTTCTCTGCAGCCAGAGCAGAAAAATTAAGTCAGGCGGGGAGAGGAAGCTACATTAAATCTGTTTCTGCACAACTGGCCCTGTGTCTGCTCTCTGAGATGAAGACCCTCTGTCTCCTTAAAAGCTACTAAAACTCTCTTTTTCCACTCCTGCTGCTGTTGTGCTCCGTCTTTACTGTGAAACTCAGCTTCAGAACTCACCATTTTAAATGCACCTCCCAACATTAAAACACTGTCTGGACTACACACATATTAAACGTGAGGCTTGGTGTGCGTACATGCACTTCTCATGCAGACTGAAATAAAGCGTGATCTACTTTGCGAGCTCTCACTGATGTGGGAAATCACATTAACCCCATGTGGTATGATGTGGCTGTGAAATTATATGTGCACTGCAAAGATCCCAGCTCTCCGTGCATTAAGGGGGTGTGTCAGGCAGAATGTTAAATTGTGTTCCGATGTTTGTACATGTGATCAAGTATGCCTCCTCTCTGCTACTTCCTGCCTTTCCCCCCCATAAGCCCCCTAGAGGTAGATGTGTGTGTGTGTGTGTGTGTGTGTAAAAGAGAGCGCAGGAGACAGTTTGTGTGTGTGTGTGTGTGTGTGTGTGTGTGTGTGAGAGAGAGAGAGTGCATGTGTGCTGTATGTGTGTATCGAGAGTGAGAAGAGAAACCGAAAGGCAATCTTGTCCCACTTACACTGAAAATCTTAATTTTAACCAATACCCAATCGAGTCATTAAACGCCTCATTAACCTTGTCATGTATTTGCATTTCATTCTATTTAATTAATAAAACTCCCTCAGCCTACACACACACTCACACACACACTTCTCATTACCATCCCACCCCTGCTCAATGCTGTGCACACACCCTATGGATGCCAAAAATGTCTGCTTCATTTGACTGAGGAGAGAGGGGGGGGGGACAAATGTTCCATTTTTCTAATTGTTGGGAGACTCTGAAACTGTCCATGCATCCTCTGTCTGGTAGATAAGGTTTTTTTTTCTCTCGTGTACGGCGTAGTTCAATGTTAGTAGGGTGAGAGAGAGAGAGCTGGAGCCTGTGTGTGCACCCATCCCCCCACACTCACCAGAGGAGTGTTTCTGCTGGAGTGAGAGACAGACAGAGAGGAGAGGAGAGGAGAGGGGGTGGTAGAGGAGAGCAGAGCACAGCAGAGCAAGCAGGCAGGGGAGGGAAGAAGAGGGAATGTGCATTGGTAGTCTCATTTGCTGCAAGGCTTCCTCCTTCTGCTCTGGAAAAACCTGTGTGTTGCCTTCGCGTGCCTAAATACCACTCAGAAACACTGGTGGGAATTGACTAAAAGCACCAGTGTACAAATGAAGATTTTTGAGCAGAATACATTTATAGATATGACTATAAACAGTCTTTTCCATGCTTTTCATGGGTAGCCAGGCTAAATTTACTTGTTTCATTTAATATCAATGTCGCAGTGAGTGAGGTACAGCTCTTCACACTTGCAGCTCACATATATGTAAACACACATAGACTTGAAAAATTTAATATTTACTTATTTAATCACTTACCCTGCACTGATCACTAATGAACTTCATGACACACACACACACACACACACATATATATATATATATAAATATATATATATGTGTATATATGTATATATACATTCCAATTTACTACTTTATTATAATATCATGATAGCATGATACATATCTGCCTTGGGGATCTCATTAAAAAAAAAGACAAAACAGTGAAAAGTTAAAACATTCACTTACATAGCACAACACATAACTCAACATTAAAGAACTGTGTGAACATTAAAGTATCGTCATGTGGAGAAGATATTCCACCTGTGTAGGAAAAACGATGAAATTCTGAAAAGTCAATTCAACAAGGGACTCGTCGATTTGAGTAACTCTCGCGAGATTTGTACGCGTTGTTTCTTAATTGTGCGCGTAATTTTGTTTTATACAGTGGCAACGCTCTACATAAGTTCTGCTTACCTCCAGGGACCAAAAACACATGACACATTTAGGAGAAATTCGTGGTTTGAATGAAAATGGTCACTATCGCGACATCTTTGGCGTTTTCCTGGTCGTGTCTAGTGGGAAATCCAAACACGCGCATAATCTCGCGAGAGTGATGGTTTTCACCCAAATTATGATCCTTCCCTAGCCCTAAAGAAGTGTTTTATGCCTTTAACCCTACTCATAATGTAGTCACAGCGTTATAAAATTATATAGTATGAACAATTTGTAATATAAAGAACTCCCGCGTACAAACCCCGCGAGAGTTTCGCAAATCAACGGTTCCCTTCTAGACAAGACCCGGTTTCCCTTCGAGACACGACCGTTGAAAGATAAAAAAAAGTTCGCTCCGCACTGGTGCGGATCCAGCCCATGTTTTGCAGCCATCTGTGCGGCTCAGTAAAATGGCTGTACCTAGCGGAGCCTCGTGTTGGTTGGGTTCGCTCCCTGCCTCTACCCGGGCTCAGTAACACAACTCCCACAACAATTTCTGTCGGTTTTATACGCACTGTATGGAGCCTCCATCACATCTCTAGTGCATTTACGGAGTCGAAACCGGGGGGATGGAAGCCGGATACGATCCGGTGTAAGGGGTGGGAATGAATCGGCACAAGGATAAATGGTTACAAACAATTATTTATATTCAGTGCTAGCTTTTGATTGTGACTGACTCGCCGAGAGAGGGAGAGAGAGGTGGGGGGGGGTATATCATGGCCGCTCAGGTCGCTAGCGCCGCCACTCTGAACACTAATCCGCCTTCCGAACTCAAAAAGCCGGATCGAGACCCCAAGGAGGAGTCGGTACCTGGGGAGAAGCAGTCGGAGAAAAAGCAGCCGGGCTTGGACAGCCGATCGCCAGGCCGGGGGGATCTGCAGGACGGGGCCGACGGTGGAAATGCAGGGGGAGGAGGGGAACCTGAGATGAAGAACGGGAATGGGAACCCGCCCAGGGCTAACAATAATAACCAGAATGACTCTGTTGGACCGGAGGGAAATAACCACCCCGGTTTGGTGCATCACCACGGCCCCGCTTTTCCTCCACCTTCGTACGGATACAGTCAGCACTACGGTCGGGCCCCTTTTCATCAACATGGCGGACAACAAAGCCCTGGCATGGCAGCTGCTGCGGGTCCGGCCGTGCAGTCGAGCAACATGATGGACCCGTATCAACCTAATTCACACGACCATGGCTTTTCCAACCACCAGTTTAACAATTACAACCCTTTCCCGAACAGGACTCCCTATCCCGGCCAGGCGTACGGCATGAACTCCCCTCGCAGTACCCAGGCGCCGACAGCTGGGGGGCAGCCAGCTAACGTTAAGCAGCAGCAGCCACCAGCGGGAGGACCCACGGCCATGGCTGGATCTTACAATAACCAGAGATATAACATTGGAAACCCTCAACCTACATCCACACCGACACTCAACAAGCTCCTAACTTCCCCCAGCTCAACACGGGCATATCCAAACTACCCGTCTAACGACTACAGTAGCCAAGAAGGAGCTAGTAAGGGACCAGCAGACATGGGCAGCAGCGGTCTGTATGGAGGCAGCAATCCGGGTTGGCAACAAAGAAGCCATCTCCCTTCACCCATGAGCCCGGGAAGTGCCGGGCAGCCGCTAGTTAGAAACCAGGTAAAGCCACAATATTACAGGAGCATGATGCGAGCTTTAGCATGTCTCCTTCCCTCCTCCTAGCCTGTTCACAACGTAGCAGGCCAGCCATTGTCTCATAGTAGTTCGCAAAGACTCTAAAATGGCTGCCCTTTCGTGTGTGTTTTTTTCCTTTTACACCAGACCGTTTAATAATTGTTGTTTTTAGTATATCTATAAGGTGTGTAGTAGTGCAAGAGTGCCGCTTGAAGAAGAGTATAAGTTGTTGAAACGATGTAAGGACGTTCAGGGAGCCAAGAAGGCCCGACTTTGAAAAGGGGCGAAAATACTCAGCGAAGACCAACGACTCGTTTTTTCCTCTCTGCGCGAGCTCTTCTACGTGTTCTAACCTTTTAAATTTAAAATGTTTGTCGTCCAAAATGTGTATAAAGGGTTGCGTACTCGTATACATATTAGTCTGTGATAACTACTTATACAAAGTTTGTGTTGTTTTCTTGCTCAATAAGCTATAATTTTGTGGCTACGACGGAAAGAATGTGTTGCATGTCGGTCCAGCCTCTCACGCTCAGTTAAATGTCTCGTGTATGCTCAGTTTAAATCACTTAAATGTCACCTAAAGATGTATGGAAAGGATGTAAATTATTATATTTTCCTCACACGTTTATTAAATGAGTTTTCCCGTGGCGAAAAGCTGCTGGAATTCCTATGCAGTTTCAGCCACAGACGAGTGAGTGACTGCAGCCTGCAGATTGCAGTTTGCACTGGGATTTGAATTGTGGAGGTAAAATCCTGCTGTCAAAGCCAGGAGATAGTTGGTCTTTGGTTGACATGCTAGCTGAAATCTGATTGGCTCCTCATCCGCTGCTCATGGCCATTTATAATTACATGTGATGCAAGGCAACAGTTGGTGATAAGAACACACCGCATTAAGTCATCACTGGGTCACTAGAGGTATCAGTGCTTCACTCGTCTCTGCTCCACTTTTCAATTTCAACAAAATGTGGACTGTTGGAGCATGAATGATATGTGGGTTCATATTTTTCATTTTCTTTTGACAAATATTTCCCAATATGGAAAAAAATAACTAATTACTAGCAGTTCCAACATGCATGCAGCATGGTTTTAATATTACAATCAGAATCAGTTCTGTTACATACTTTGTCATGTGAATTCAGACTTCAGCCATCAAGCTACAGCTTCAGTCTGCATCACTGTTCAGGACAGCCAGGTAGAGCCTTGTGGGGTTACTGAATCTGAATTAAAAACCATGTAACAGAATTGCTACAGTTATTACATGTTTACGATACAATGGCTTAAGGCTAGAGATCACACAGTATGAGCACTTCATATCACAATTCTAGTGACCAAAATTACCAGCGTTAACTTTATTGTGATATTGTGAAAATGTGCTGAAAATATTCAGAAACTGCTGATGTACATACTGAAATAATTTCATTCAGTTCTGAAAACCTCTCAACATTTTGAAATGGCATCATGTCCTTTGTGATGTCTGTGTTTTCACTGATGTGAAACAAACCCACGTTGCGTGCTACACTTGTGTCTGAGAGACTGTTGTTTTTCAAAGTATGAAAGTCATACTATTGTTAGGATAATTGAGACCATAATACTAATTGGCAGGACTTTTATTATGAAACAGATTATTGTTTCCCAGAATTTAACGTATCTAAATTAATAGCCGTTTATTCTAACATGCATACAGCATGGTTTTAATACTACGATCAGAACGAGTCCTTAAGTATGAACTCGCATGGCAACTGTGGTGTGTATCATTGTACATGACAGGTAGTGTTGTGTTTGTATTAAATCAAAATAAAAAAAACACATAACAGCATTGCTATATAGGGCTATATATTGGTAAGAATCAATACAATTCAATATATTGTAATATCATAAACAAGGTGGTGTATTGCTATTTCAAGTCCAATTTCAGGAAATCTGTCACAGTATAAAGAACACACCAGTATGCATGAAATCTGAGTTAAGGTTAACTTTTTTTATGCAATCAGAACAACAGAAGATAGAACAACACTGCTATTTAGCGTTCAGTGGTTAAGACATAACACAAAATGAACCATTGCCATGAGTCTTTGTCACAACATTACTATATAATGTTTTTGAGAATAATAATATCGAATAATCAAGGGCATTGTCATTTTCTTACAGCACTCTTACTACTGTTATTAAATGTTTACAATATAATGGCTTAAGACAACGCCTGCACTTCGGTTTGTTTTCTTGTTACTCATTTACATACCACGTAATTTGTTATTCTTGATGTTCCCTAGATAAGCAAATTGTACACTGATAGACACCTTTGTTCTTTTCATATTGAAGTTTATTCCACTGTAGCAAAAGGCAAATGTGACTTCTGCCTGTGAGGATGTGTGTATGTGTTTCTGCTGTGTCTGGCATGCCACACAAGTTTGACTGTGTGTGACTGCAAAGAATTCCCCCCAATCCTCCCCCCAAGCCAATCAGAAGGCAGTCCACCATCTCTCACCAGCCAAGGGAGTTTCCTCTCTGTCTTATGCAGATTAGCCATGTGCTGCTCTTATTTATTTCACTTCATTATCTTGGATCTGCAAAATGTCACGTAAGGCTTTTTGCATACTATTTGTAGAGGGCTGTTGTTAGGCTGAGGACGCTTTTCTCAGCCAAGTGCACATGTGGGAATTCATGTGATACAATGAAAAGTGGATACTTTCAAAGGAGGTGCTCTTTAGTTTAAATTATCATAAAATTCATGACCTTATAGTACAGTACAGTTTTGCTGGAGGTGAGGGAGTAATTTGATCCTAAATTTAAGCCACTAGCCTGGTGTGTTGGTAAGTTGATGGTGTTTTACCTGAGAAAGCGTGTTTATACTAACTGTTGGTGTTTAGACAGAGTATGTTCTTGTGCATTTTTCACTCTCTCCGGCTGTTGTGAAAGTACTTCCTTCATTTCTGGTGTCATTCATCCAGAGCCAAACTGCCTCCTCTGGGGAAAAAAGCTACTTGGACCAGACTCAAAACAGGAGCACAGCTGGGATATGTTTAAGATTGGGCAGACTGCCCTCCATTCGAAAGTAGATATATATAGCTCTGTTGACTTCCGAAACTATGGCAAAGCGAGGTGAAAAAAACCCCCTGTAATGACCGTGGGAAATTAGGTGAAAAAAGCACAATTTCCTCAGTCACTGAAGCTTGTTTTCACACTTATAGCGCTGTGAAACTCACACACTGCAGCCAAGTATTTTATGGACTTTCAAGAAATACTGTAATGGTATGATTAAATATTTTAAGAATGCCTGACATGTGTTATTTAGATTACTCCTATGATGCTTGGTTGTTGATTCAATGTATTTTCTGGTGTTCTTACCATGTCCAGCCACCCGGTCCCATGGACCCAATGGGAAAAATGAGAGGTCAACCATACGGAGCAGGCAGTCCGTACAGTCAGCAGTCACAGCAGGGGCCTCCAACAGGTCCACAACAGGGGCCTGGTTACCCTGGTCAGGGTTATGGTCCTCCAGGTCCTCAGCGATATCCAGTGGGAATGCAAGGGCGTACACCTGGAGGCATGGGTGGCATGCCGTACGGTCCACAGGTATTTCACATGTTTTACAGGGTTGCTATAGGTCTTGTCCAAGTCTTAAAATGTATTCACAGTTAGCAATAAAATACCTTAAAAAGTATTAAATGGTCTTAAATGCTGTTTGGAAAGTTATTAAATATGTACCTATTTAATACTGTGAGCATGGGCTAAAATTCACTCCAATTCCACTGTAGCATCCAGCGCTGCAACAATTAATCAGTTAGTTGTCTACTATTTTCATAATTGATTCTTTAGTTTGAGACATTTTTTAAGAAAAAAAAGTTTGTATGTTCTTAAATGTGAATATTTTCAGGTTTCTTTTCTACACTGTGTACAGTAAACTGAATATCTATAGATTGTGGACAAAATTAAATTTCATGTCATGTTGGGTTTGGGACAGACATTTGTCACAATTTGCTGACATTTTATAGACCAAACAACAAATCCATTTATTAAGAAACTAATCAACAGATTAATTGACACCAAAAATAATTGTTAGTTGCAGCCCTAGTAGCGTTTGTCTGGATGGCATCGAGAAGCTAGCTAGATAGCTAGCTGGCAACCACTGTCACCAGTATCCCAAAACAAGTCCCATTAATGTCACTGCACCCATCAACTTGAAGTGGTGATTCCCATCACATGGTCCCGCTCACAGTCCCTATTCAAGGGCTGATATTGATTAAATAATATGTAGGAATCATTGGCCTGTAAATACTTGTCCAAGTCCACCAATATTTGGGTAAAACATGAACTGTAAAAAGTGGAGCTGATGTATTTATGTATTTACGACGGTGTTGTTCTCTGATACAGACGTTAAAGATGCATTACCAAAGTGCTAGTTACCATTAGGGAAGCACTCTGTCTGCACAGCTCTGGCAGCAGATAGCCCTCTGTTAGCTAGTACGTACCTTAAAAACAGTTAAAATGCCAAGCTAAATGGTCTTAAGTGTACCTGTATTTCACTCAAAAGGATTACAACAGTAGGCCAAACAAATGTTTAATAACAATTTGCCTTTCTTAAGTCCTAGCCCCTTTCATTCTGTGCAACGGTTGAGCAATCTTGGTACCTCGGTCAACTTTCTCCATTCCTGTTCTTTGAAATTAAATATGCTATCTGCTAAGATCATCAATGTTAAAGAGCCAAGTTTTGGAGATTATTAAAGGATGTTGCTAGGGGACCTGTAAAGTGGCATATTTTCAAATCTTAAGTCAGCTAATGTTGGCAAAACACTAACTAGCTTGCTAATCTACATCAATAATTAACTAGCTAGTTGGCAGGTGTTTCGCTGGCATTAGCAAGCTAGTTAGCTTAAGTTTTGCTAACATTAGCTAACTTGAGGTGTGACACTATATATCACTTTTCGTCGAAAAGGAGAAATTTGGCAGAGGCACAAAGTTTGGTTTTCAGTTCTTGGAGCATAGAGCAAAAAGGGGTGGGACTTAAAATTCTGTGTAAAGGGTGAAGCATCTGGCGAAGCACACGATACATTTGTAAACAGATGCACCATGCTTGACTGCTTGTGTAACCCCATGTCAAGTAAACTTTTAACTGTTAATGGTTAAAATATATTGTTCAAATTCAAGTCCGAAATTGTAATAAAAAGGCCATTCTTTACCATTTTCAAAGTATCATTATAGCCCCAGTATTGGAAAAAAAAGCCAAACAATACCCAGCCCTAGTATGTACTCAGAAGAGTATGCCTATTTTCAAAGTTCATGTTTGAAGTGGTAAAAAGTTTTGCATTCAATGTGCTGGTAGATACCCTGGTTTATCTTATTTGTTAATAAATTTTCAATGTCTTAGTTGTAAGTTCTAATAGTTTTTATGTCTGATGTGTTTCTGTGTTTTGTTTAGATGGGGTCTTATGGACAGCAGGGGCCAGGAGGCTATGGCTCTCAGGGCCAGGCTCCATATTATGGCCAGCCTGGCCAGGCTCCTCACCCGGGCCAGCAGCAAACTCCATACTCCCAGCCTCCACAAGGACAACCGGGTGGCCAGACACCTTACCCAGGGCAAGGCCACCCTCCACCAACTTCTGCTACACACACCCAGGGAGGACCACCCTATCAGCAGCCCCACATGCCCCCTCAGTCCCAGGGGCCACTGCCAGGTCCATCCCAAGGGCCTCCACAATCTCAGCCACCTTATTCCCAAGCCTCAGCCCCACAGTCTGGCCAGTCTCTCTACTCCCAGCAGCAGGGTCCTCCCAGCCAGGCCCCGCAGCAGCCAACTTCCCAGGATACCCCTGGATCACAGGGCCAGTCCAACTACCCGGGATCCACACAGGGGCCTCAGCAGCCCCCCTCGCAGCAACAGCAGGCACAGTCTCAGCCTCCACAGCAGCCACCGGGACACAGCCAACACCCACAGGGCCAGCCTGCAGCGTACCCACAGAACCCTCAGCAACAACAGCAGCAGCAGCAGCAGCAGCAAGCACAACAGTCACCTTATCAGCGCTTTCCTCCTCCACCACAGCAGGTACTGCCCTCAGATCATATTCATCATACTTAATTATCTTTCTCTGTGTGCTCACAGGCGTGCTTTCCCTGTAACTCTGGCAGTAAGCATGTGTTCTGATGTCTTTTCAGGAGGTATCCCAGGACTCATTTCAGTCCAACGCCCCTCCATCCACTCAGCCTAAATCTGGCCCAGAGGACAGTCAAGGCCGCCCCTCCAGCCTTCCGGTCAGTTATGCTTGTTATCTCACTTCTGGAACATAAAAAGCCTTTTTCCACACCATGTTTTTGCCTTTTTACTCTCATATAAGAGGGCTAGTTTCTTTTTCTGTCTTGTGGCTTTTATATCACGTTATACATTATTTTTACTATATACCAACTGTAGGACAAAATGAGGGTTGTTATATTTAAAATTCCCTTTGTGTGACCTTTAATGTTAAATATTAATGTTTTAAAAGCTTCAGTTTAGCTGTGTGCTCGTATCGTGGCTGCTGTGCTTTCTGTCTTCAGTGATTGTCAGGCTTCGTGCCAAGTCTCGATAGTTTGGAAAATGCTTAATTTTAATCATTATGTTTTCAATGTTAAGAATATGCTTGAATTTTGATATATTCTTCAAAAAATGCTTGATTTTCAACATGATCTGGTGTTACATATTCACAATCACTCATCAAACCAAACATCTTTGAATATTTGGGATGAAATGATCATCATATTTTTTCATTCATTATGAGATAAGCTCTGATCTGGAAATTAGCAAGCACCATAATCAACAAAAACACAGAATCAAAATTAATATGAACAGCAGGGATGTGTGCGATTAGTTGTCTACACAATTAAACATCGCCACCCTCGCTAGTCTGCACCAGAAACACCAGTCAATTAAACTATTTTTCAATATTTTATACATGCAAATGCCGAATTGATTGCTGCCTTTTAGGTGTTCTGCAACTCTGGATGTTTTTATCAGCAAAGTTGGTCAGACGACAGCTTGCAAAACCAGTGTGGTTTGACAGTGTTTTGATGTAGAAAATGGACATAACATTGACTGTATTCTGTGACAGAATAAACTGGTATATAATCACCTGACTGGAGCAACACGTGACCACATACAGCACAGACACGGACATAAACGTGTAAGCAGAGCAGCAGCTGCTGCTGCTAGCACTGCTAATGTTAGCCACACTGTGTTGCAGGCTGCCAGCTAACATCAACTCCAGGGTGTTTACCCGCAGACACTGTGATCCTCTTCGGTCTGAAAAGTTAAAGCATTTAGTGAGTTGTCATGTTTTGTAGGTTAATGTGTAATGTTTGTATTGCACAGCACAAAGTGGCATGAATTTCAGCAGCAATTAAAATACTATTTGGTGAATGTAGGCCGTGATGTACGGCTTCAAATGGCTCTTAACTACGCACCATATTTTTTCGGATAGTGTTTAACATTATCATTTAATAAATTGTGCTCAATTTAACTGCTCTCTGAGTGTTTTCTGACTGTTATACTAGTATTCTAGTCTGACATAAATATTACGTTTAATCGACAGGGAATTAGTCACCAGGAACATCCCTAATGAATAGTTGGTAAAACAGACAAAGTTACAACATTAATTGCTGTGGATCTAAAGGAATTTGCAATTGCATTTATAGTAACAATTTAGGTGTTTTGATTCAGGCTTTGAGAGTCAGGAAATTTTTGATACCTCCAAAGTCCTTGAAACGTACTCTTAAAAAGCTGTATGAACCCTGGATTTTGGAACTCTGTGTGCTGCTGCATGTTGTTTGTTGACAGACGGCTTTGTGGCTGATTCTTGAGGAAAATGTGCTGTGTAGTTGGTAAATCTGAGATGAATACAGGAGAGTTTGTTTGTGTATTGAAATCACATGGCAAGGCTGCTGCTACATGCTGACTCAGCTCGCATCCTACAAACCTTGGTAACCATGACAACCTCCGGCACTAATGCGCACTCGGTTTTTCTTTGAAAAAGATAAATAAGGACAAAGGCCTCTGGGTCTGTTTGTGTGTGTAGTATTTTTTATGTGTGCCACTTGTATCTAAACCACAGAGAGGGAATTGCAACATGATAATACTACAGCCAGAATCTGAAATATATATTAAAATACTATAAAAAGTTATGATTAATCTGATTTTAAAATTAAAATATACAGCCTGTCAAAATTCACAAGAGGTTAATTGTCTAAAGTCATACATTGTATTTTTAAAATGTTCTTTAATACACTTGTTGTCTCTGCTCCTCCTGTTTGTGTGTTCAGGACCTGTCAGGGTCCATCGACGACCTGCCCACAGGTACAGAGGGCGCCCTGAGTCCTGGCGTGAGCACGTCAGGCGTGTCGAGCAGCCAGGGTGAGCAGAGTAACCAGGCTCAGTCGCCCTTCTCTCCTCACACGTCGCCCCACCTGCCAGGCATCCGAGGGCCTTCACCTTCCCCAGCTGGCTCCCCTGCCAGCGCCAGCACACCCCGCACAGGACCGCTGTCACCCGCCAACATGCCAGGTGGGCTTGGGGATGTTAAAGATCTGTAATATCACTACCTCAGAACTGACCCTGATTTAAACTCGAGGTCGCGGCTACACTTTAAAATGTCTAAGTTCTGTTAGTTTGACACTACTTGTTGAAGAAACCAGGGTTTGTATGGGTGCTGGAAATCACTGAAAACACTTTTAATGTTTAATTTTAATGTAGTATATTCAAAGTTTAAAGAGCGCTTGCATTTTGGATAAAAACTTGAAATTTTAATTGCATTACTTTCATAATATATTGCTACCAGAATCAATAGTTCATTTTTAGATAAAGAAGTAAGTTAATAAGATATAAGATATAAATAAGATAAGTCTGATATTGGCTCAGCCAGGTTGTATAGGATGCCAAGTCTATTTACAGACAGGCACAATAATAGGTACAACAATTCTGTTTTACTGTGAAGAAAAATGATCATTTTCAGTATATGTATGTAAATATGCTGTGCTATAAAATCTTGAAAATGCACCTTGAAAACTATTTGAAAGTGCTTGAATTTGGCTTGGGAAAAGTTGTAGGAACCCCACAAAACACAGCTTCTTCGCAAAAAATGGAGACAAATACTAGTAACACACAATTGTCCTGGTTTACATTATAACCACAGTAGCTTGTTTTGTACAAAGGGTGAGAAATGAACTTTTTAAAATGTGACTGACAGATAAATGTTTAAATTCCCCATCCACTTAATAGTAAATCAACATTTTGTGTCTGAAATCTAACAAGTGCTTTCATAATTCATCAGCAATTCACTGGCTTGTACTTTTGCTGAGCTCACACTAAGTTAAGTTGCATATTATTGTTTAGGGACCCAAATGCCTCCCAGGCCATCGAGTGTGCAGTCAGATGGGAGTCTGCACCCTGGCATGAGCCAGTCTCCTATGGCCCAGGACAGAGGTATGCTGTAGTGTTCATAGAGATGAACGTGTGAGTGTTGGCAGTAGCATCTGAGTCTGAGCACCGTCTCCCTCTTGTCCTCTTTCAGGGTTTATGCAGAGAAACCCTCAGATGCCACCTTATGGCTCCCCCCAGTCAGCCTCTGCACTGTCACCACGTCAGTCCTCAGGGGGCCAGATGCATCCTGGGATGGGCCCATATCAGCAGAACAACTCCATGGGTGGCTATGGACAGCAGGGAGGACAATACAGCCAAGGTGTGCACTTAAACATTGTCTCTGACAGAGTTTAATTTGAAGCGTTATTTTGTCTTGATATTCCGTTGTAAAAAGACTTATTATAAATGAATTTTTAAGGTTGCATCTGTATAGGTTTTCCTCTTTATTTACTATCCGTTAGAGAAGTTTTGTTGTAAAGATTTCCCATTAGACAGACCATATGGAATATATCTCCCTGCCTCATAGGAATACCATGCTACCACTGGTCCCTCCCTCTGACTCTGTTGCAGCTATTTATAGCTGTGAAGCAGAGAGTCAGCTGACGTAGCAGAGCCTCCTGTCAGTAGAGCTGAGACTGTGACGAAGGCTTGTTGCTCAGGGTGCATAGCTCTCTGTTAGCACACTGTAGGGAAAAAGCTGCCTCAACACAGCTCTTCATAACACAATCCACTTTTAATGTTGAACATAAATAAACTTCTGGGTGATTCTGCAATATTTTTTCCACGCCAGTAAACCTTGAAAGCCAAGTGATTACTTTCACTGATTATTTTTTGTTATCTCACCTTTAGGTTATCCCCGGCAACCTGGCTATGGCAACATGCCCAATGCGAACTACCCTGGACCAGGTATGGGCCCAATGAACCCCATGGCAGGGCAGGGTGGGGGACCTCCATACAGTGGCATGCCTCCGGGAAGGATGCCTCCTAATCAAATGGGGGCACGTCCCTATGGCCCCAATATGGGTCCAAATATGGGCCCCAACATGGGTCCAAACATGCCTCCTAACATGGGCAACATGCCACCGCAGGTAGGCTCGGGGATGTGTCCTCCTCCAGGCATGAACAGGAAACCCCAGGACCCTGCGGCCATGCAGCACCCTGCCACCAACTCCATGCACAACAGGTTGGTTCATGATGGATCCTCAACTGCCTACTTTTATTTACTTCACACAAAACTTCTGATTGACTTCTGACTTATGCTTGAAGGTGTAGTTTGGATTTTTTAATGTAGGGTTGTATGAGGTTCTTATCAATAGTTGGTGTTTCACCAGCAGTACATGGCGAGCAAGCCTCTAGTTTGGAGAAACAGAGGGGCACCAACACGGTCCACATAAAAAATAAATAACAGTTTAAATGTACACAATACTTAGGATATTTTCCTGTGTGCTAAAAGCCAAATATCACTCAAATCAATATCAGTTAAAGCGGATAAAATATGTTGCTGCTGACCCTGTCCAAAGCAGTAATACACTTATTCTTGCTAAGTACCTCATACAACCCCACATTAAGTAATCCAAAGTATCCCTTCAAATATGAATACCTGTACCTATACATTGTCACGTTTATGAATGCTAAATGCTCATATGCTTTCTCCTCCATTCAGGATGCCCAGTTACCCCAACATGTCTCAAGGCATGATGGGCTCTGGCCCACCCTATGGCCCTCCCATGAACAACATGCCTGGAATGATGAACACTCAAGGTGGATCGCCTTATCCAATGGGGCCAAACATGGCCAACAACTCTAGTGGTAAGTAATACAGTAAATAACTCCACCTAGCTTTATTCTGTTTTCACAGAATAATTCATGTGGCTATTTCACAACTAATTCTTTTATCATTGTGTCTAGGTATGGCCCCCAGCCCAGAGATGAACAATAAGATGAATAACAAAGTTGATGGGAGTGTAACGCCCAAGCCAGAGTCCAAATCTAAGGTAACATGTCTACTATATGTTGTCACTACTGTATTTTCGAAAATTCTTGGAAGTCTGAATTAAATTTTCACTCTGTTCTAAAATTGCTTTCTCATTTCTCTTGCACAAAACAGAAGTCCAACTCTTCCACCACAACCAGTGATAAAATTACACGGCTGTACGAGTTAGGACCAGAGCCGGACAGGAAGATGTGGGTGGACCGTTACTTGGCCTTCATTGACGAGAAAGCCATGGGCATGACAAACCTGCCTGCTGTGGGACGCAAACCCCTCGACCTCTTCCGGCTGTATATGTCAGTTAAAGAGATCGGAGGCATGACACAGGTTAATATGGCATTAATTCATTAAATTCCAGGCTAAATTTATTGGCACCCCCCATTGTAATCTCTGTTCTAAATATGTCTTCTTGTGTGTCTTTCAGGTCAATAAGAATAAGAAATGGCGAGATCTGGCCACTTCCCTGAATGTGGGTACATCCAGCAGTGCTGCCAGTTCTTTGAAGAAACAGTACATTCAGTGTCTGTACGCCTTTGAGTGCAAGATTGAGCGCGGCGAGGACCCTCCACCTGAGGTCTTCACAGACAACAAAAAGAACCAAGCTGCTAAGGTCCAACCCCCCTCTCCAGGTTGGAGCCACAACGCACATCCACGCACTTAAAACCCAACATAAATTCATAACTTACTGTGTTCAAGTATTAATCTCATGTGCCATTCTTCTGTCTGCTCCTCTTTTGTTTTCAATTGAAGCATCCCTCTGCTCCACCGCTGGGTCAGGCTCTCTGCAGGGTCCTCAGACACCTCAGTCTACCAGCAGCTCCATGGCTGAGGGGGGAGACCTAAAACCTCCCACCCCAGCATCCACTCCTCATACCCAGATGCCCCCCATGCCACCAGGGTCCAGGTGATTCTCTTCAAACACCTCTAATTTTAGAATTTGATTTTGAAATGTTGTTTTACAGAGTTTTCCTGAGTGGTAATATCCTCTATATAATTGTGTTTTACAAAGAACTATCCTTGCTTGTTATCATCTAAGCCCATGGAGGATGCCCTTTACCCAATCATGATCTTATCAATTGTTACCAATTACCAGCTTTTTAAGTGAGATCTGGCTCAAGAACGGTGCGTTTAGTGCTTGGTTGAAGTATGATGAAATTAATTTGAAGCCTTCTGCACCTTGTGCAAGAAAACATTAACATTAGGAACTAGTTATATTACTGTTACACAGGAAGTCAAAAAAACATCTGTATTCACATCAGGAGCATCATCAAGTTTGGAGGACTTTGTTTGCCAGTATGAATGAGAAATAGGTGTTGAACATGGTCATTATGGTCATTAAAGGATCTTTAAAATCCTTAAATGTAACCCTGGATGAGTTAAAACATTGGTTATGTGTCAAAACTTATTAACAAATTATCACATTATATTTTATTTGTTTTACACGGCATCAGAACCTTTTTGGAATGAGGGTTGTGGCTTCTAAGTCAGTTTAGTCAGAGAAACTAATTTCTTTCTGCCCTTTCTTCTCTCTCCCACTTCTCTCCTAATTCCCCCTCCTCCTCCTCAACTCTGCTTCTCTGTAGGAGCAGTGTTAACCTGCAGGACCCCTTCTCTGAAGGAAACGACCCTGCTTTCCCAAGGAAGAACATGACGCCAAACTCTGCCTATCAGCCTGGCATGAACACAGCAGACATACAGGGGCGCATGGGCACCTACGAACCCAACAAGGACCCCTTTGGTAACATGCGGAAAGGTGGGCACACCGAACGGGCAAGAGCTGAATGGATCATGTGGTCCTTGAGATTTAAGTGCTTCCTTAATTATCAGTTCTAAATGGTTTCAATTCTGAATGCACTTCCAGTTGGGGAGCAGTTTCTACCTGCTAACCAGGGCCCAAACAGCGGGGTGGGTGACCAACAGCAGCAGCAGCAGCAGCCGCCACAACAACAGCAGCCGCCGCAACAGCAGCAGCCTCCATTCAACAGGGGGCCGCCCGGGGCCATGGGCACAATGTCAATGGGGCCCAGACAGCAGTATCCTTATGGACCAGGCTACGACAGGAGGTAAGGATCATTGACTGGAGGATTGCTTTTTCAAGGTCATTGAACACTGCTGAATATAACCAGCAACTTGTTTATGATCAAACTTCAAAGTTCCTATGCCGGTCAGGAAAAGTACATTCGCTTAATAACACTGAATTTGATTTGATTTTATGGTATTACAAGAAATGCATGGAAATTGGCAAGGGGGCTGGCTGACTCCTGTCACACCTAAACCTTGCTTTGAGATGAAGACTTACTACCAGGGATCGACATGGTTTTGTTGTGGAAACAAGAAGTAGATCTAGGGCTATATAGATATATTTAAAATATTTATTATATTCTAATATCAATTGATGTGCAATACAGGAGATGACTATATTGTCATATTTGAGTTTGTGTTCATGCTTGTCATAAGGAAAAAAATCGCAAAAGAAAATCTGATCACTCTGATTACTCTGAACTACTCCTTACAGCTCTGCAACTCTGAAAGGTATTTGGGAAACCTCTGGTTTTAGCCTATTTTAATTGTATTTACCCTGACTTGTAGCCGTTAAATAGCTTTTCACAGTCCGAATCTGCTGTGAAGCGCACAAGCTGTAGTAATGTAATATTTCATAAATGGGGACTTTCTGCAACTATTATAATGCAGCTTGAGCTTATCTACACACTTAATGGCTGACTAAATTCACGCACCAGGCAGACCTCACTTTCACAAGAATTCTACGAGACTCCGTCACACACACACAGGTTACTCACAAGGCCACCTTCCTTTGAGGGGAATACTAAACCAGAAGTGGAAGAAGTATTCTGGTACATTACTGAAGCAAAAGTACTAATAAAACCCCACTGTAGAAAATATTCCGCTATAAGTAAAAGTTTTAAAGTTCTGCTTTCTAAACCTTACTAAGGTGAAAATATATGAGGTTTAAAGCAAAATTTTGTTAGTCATTGGGCAGTGAAATCTATGGTATTGCAGAGTTAAGTGTATATCAAGATATATTGTGTAATATCCTAAAAATATTAATATATTTATAAGCTGTATCACCCAGCCCAAACCTGAACACAAAGTTGTTTTTTGGAAAGGAAGATGTGGTTGGCCTGTGGTAAATGTGTCATGTTGCTGTCATATCTTCTTCCATCCTGAGTTCACTTTACTCTATAGTGATTACAATATAGTGAGGATTAATCCTATTTTTTGTTTAATTGCATTATTATTTTTAATTTGTAATGTAGCTCACTAACATGAGGTTGCTGGTATTAAGTTTTAATTCATTTTAAAAGTTACATGGTTGCATCATGGGTAACACAAGAATGTGAATGTGCTTAGATGTCATGAACAGAGGCTGTGCACTAGATTTGTGCTGCTCTGAAAAATAAATCAACAGAAATAATAAGTTTCACACTTAGACCTCAGAGTTTAAGATTCAACATAAAATGTTTTAGTGGGTCTGATTTAATTTTAGCAGAGAGAGACTTTAAAAGCTGTAGTAGTCACATGCTTAGGAGCCAGTTAAAATGTTTTGGTTGATATTCAAGTTGACATTAAATTGCAAGCATTCAAGTGTAAGCTGTGATCCTAACCTTTCTATTCCTATTGTGCTTTTTTGATTAGCTTTTGTATGTCTGTCTATCTGTAGCAAAATATGGAAAAAACATACGATGTGTGTTGTTCTGATTTCTCCAGATCGGAGCAAGGAATGGGCCCAGAGGGCAACATGGGATCCGGTGCTCCTCAGCCAAACCCTATGATGCCTGCCAACGCCGACACGGGGATGTATTCGCCAAATCGCTTCCCACCACAGCAGCCACGGTCAGTTCACGTAACACTTACTTTCCAGGCTTCTTCGATTTAAGCTACTGTTGATGGAAACTGATGACACAAATGCATTACTTTTGCTGGAAATCTGTGAGAGTTCTAAAATATCGTTATAAGACAAACCTTTTAATCTGGTTGTACAGTAATCAGACACAATGTAACTTCACATTATTTCAGTATTTATTTTGACAAATATTGGTCAGAACATGGTCACATCAGAAACATGACAATTTTGTTGCCATACGTAAAGGGTAAAATATTTACTGAACACATTACATTATCTTCCCAGCTCTTTGGGGATTTTCAATCTTTGATTGAAATGTACTTGCATGTGTGAATCCCATTTATATTGTCTGGGGGCTGGCATTATTTACCAGCTAGTAAGTTGTAAAGTTAACAAAAAGATTGGTGTATTTATACTCAGGATTCACATTTGGGGAAAAATAAAGAATCATTGATAAAACCAAGACCAATATAATGAATATTTAGAATAATTATGCAAGTCCTGGAGATTAACAAAGAACCCTTGTAACCAATATCTTTTGGTCTTATAATTTCTCTGTGTAGTATACCATTATACTGTGTGTATGACTATACATGTGTAACAACTCTAGTCTCAATCAAGTGAGTCTGAGATGCATAATATCTTCATGGTCAAACTGACAAGGCATAATGTTTGCAGGCATGATTCCTATGGTAATCAGTATCCTGGACAGGGAACGCCCCCTACTGGCTCCTACCCAAATCAGCAGCCTGGAATGTACCCACAACAACAACAGGTCAATGATCCATCTGCACTACACAACACTCACTGTTGTCTGTATATTGTTGTAGTATATTTTTTCTCTTTGGCTGATGTGCTATCATATCCTTTTTTTTTTTTTTTTTGTATCTGAGTTACTAATCCTGCTATTCATTTTTGCATTTCTGCTGAACTGGTTAAAAATAAATGTCCCTCTGTTCCTTGTCTATGTGCAGAGTTACAAGCGTCCTGTGGAAGGGGGCTACCCTCCGTCAAAACGTCATGAGACAGAATACAGTGGGCCCTTCCACGGTGGACAACAACCGCCGCAGCCGCAGCCACAGCAGGGCGGTGCCTCTGCACCCTCTTCAGGACAGCAAGAGACGTACAATCAGTACAGCGGCAGTGGGCCGTACCCTGGCTCGGATCGCCGTCCACCTGGCCCAGGCAATCAGTTCCCCTTCCCCTTTGGTCGTGAACGGATGCAGGGGGCAACGGGGCCCAACGCTCAGCCCAACATGCCCCCTCAGATGATGCAGTCGGGTCCTGATGGTCCTCAGGGAGGAATGTGGCAGGGACCACGAGACATAAACTATCAGAACTACCCCGGCCGGCAGGGTGGCCCCGCGGGACCACCGCAGGGACCTGGCTACCCTGGCATGAACCGCTCAGAGGAGATGATGCCATCAGAGCAGCGGATGAATCACGATGGCCAGTGGGGGGGTCAGATGGGCCCACGGCAGCCTCCTTATGGTCCAGCAGGACCTGGCCAACCTATGCCTCGTTCAGTCCAGTCCAATTACCCCCAGCCACCTCAGGGTGTGCAGAACCACATTCCACAGGTGTCCAGCCCGGCCTCCATGCCCCGCCCCATGGAGAGCAGGACATCGCCCAGTAAATCTCCCTACATGCACGGAGTCATGAAGATGCAGAAGGCTGGCCCTCCAGTGCCTGCATCTCACATAGTGCCCCCTCCAGTGCAGTCGCCTCTAATAAGGCGAGACATGCCTTTTCCCCCGGGATCGATAGAAGCTTCACTTCCTGTTCTGAAACCACGACGGAGACTCACCATGAAAGATATCGGTATGACTATGAATATCAAAACCATCTTATTATAGTGTCCTCCTTTGTTATTGACAGCAGTCCCTAATGTTGAGTGTACCTTGGAACCTGTGTTGTTCCGAGTTGTTTCCTAGAGACTATTTGGCACTAAATGTGTTTTTTGCCTTGACTTCTCAGGAACTCCGGAGGCCTGGAGAGTCATGATGTCATTAAAGTCTGGTTTATTGGCTGAGAGTACGTGGGCCTTAGATACCATCAACATTCTCCTGTATGATGACAGCAGTATTTCCACCTTTGATCTCAACACGGTGAGAAATAACATGAAACCCTTAATGCATACTTGCCAACCCTCCTGATTTTATCAGGAGAAAGCTGTTTTTCTTTGCCTTCTTCCAATTTCCTGCTTAGATCAGGATTTTCCCATATTTCTCCTGTTTGAAGATGAATTTTGTATCCTTTTTTTTCCTGTTTGTTTTTTACAACCTGTTTCTGGCACTTAGCAACCCTATGACTTGTAAGAAATGCTCAAGGAAACTTCAGACGTCCAGGAAAGAAGAACATGTATACTTACTTAGTTTCCTGAATTCACTTGATTTTTAATGAACGAAAACGGCAATGTCCATGTAACTTTTTTTTTGTTTGTTTTTGAGGTCTTAAGGTTGGCAACTATGGTTTAATAAAGGTGTATAACACTATGTAGTAAGTTTTATCTAATATTGTCTATATTTGTGTTCTTTTTTCAGTTGCCTGGCTTTTTGGAGTTGGTGGTCGAATATTTCAGACGCTGCCTCATTGAAATCTTTGACATTCTGCGGGAGTATGAAGTGGGAGACCCCGGCCAGAGGACACTACTTGATCCTGATGCCTTGAAACGAGACTGGGATGGCACAGAAGAAGAGGAGCCACGGGCTGAGGACATGCAACAAGAGGAAGAAGACGACGATGAAGAAGAAGAAGAGGACTGGGAACCGGAGGGGCCGGCTCATGTGAAGGAGGAGCAAGAAGAGCAAGAGCAGTGCTCTGAGTCTCGGGGTGAGAAGGCAGAAGATGAGGAGAAGAAGAGCAAGGGTTCTACATCTGAACAGACAGGCTCGTTGCAACCTTTACCTGTACACGAGAGACCCAGACAGGCCAGCAAGTTTGATAAGTTTCCCCTAAAGGTGGTACGAAAGAAAGACCCGTTTGTGGCCAGCCAGTCCAACAATCATGGCAAAGTACAGGAGTTTGACAGTGGATTGCTTCATTGGAGTGCTGGTGGGGGGGACTCGACAGAACACATCCAGACTCACTTTGAACCACGCAAAGAGTTCTTGGAACCACGAGAACGGATACCAGTGCCCCCAGTTTTGCTGCGGCGACGAGTCATAGAAGAAGAGGTACAGGAAAATTGTTTACCAACTGAGGAAGAGAAAAGCAAGCATCACGATGAAGAATCATCTCCGTCAGAAAAAGCAGCAGTCTCAGAGAAGGTCAACAGTGAGCAGGAGAGGAAAACAGAATCTGAGGCAACGACAGTTGAGAAAAGTCACCAGGAGAACAATCGACCAACTCTTCCCTCCTCTGCTGTTTTATCCCAGAAGACACAGCAGACAGCCACCATCCTGGAGGATGAGCCTCACAGTAAAGACGAGGGGCCGCTCATCGCACTGGCTAATTGGCAGGATTCTTTAGCCCGCCGCTGCATCTGTATTTCCAACATCGTCCGCAGCCTCTCCTTCGTGCCAGGAAATGACCACGAGATGTCTAAACATCCAGGGCTGCTGCTGCTGCTGGGACGCCTGATCCTGCTCCACCACCGGCACCCTGAGCGCAAACAGGCGCCGCTCACCTACGAGAAAGATGAGGATTCGGACGAGGGAGTGGGCCAGAGGGATGAGTGGTGGTGGGACTGCTTGGGGCTCCTAAGGGAGAACACGCTGGTCACTTTGGCGAACATCTCGGGACAGCTTGACCTCTCAGTCTACCCTGAGAGCATCTGCTTGCCTCTGTTGGACGGTCTCCTCCACTGGGCCGTCTGCCCCTCTGCAGAGGCCCAGGACCCCTTCCCCACACTGGGCCCCCACAGTGCTTTGTCCCCTCAGAGACTGGTACTGGAGACGCTAAGCAAACTGAGTATCCAAGACAACAACGTGGACCTCATCTTGGCCACTCCGCCGTTCAATCGGTTGGAGAAGCTGTACGGGAACCTGGTGCGGCTAATCGGAGACAGGAAGATCGCAGTCTGCAGGGAGATGGCCGTGGTCCTTCTGGCCAACTTGGCACAGGGTGATACGATGGCGGCCCGAGCGATCGCTGTCCAGAAAGGCAGCGTGGGCAACTTGCTGGGCTTCCTGGAGGACAGCCTGGCTGCCACACAGCTCCAGCAGAGCCAGAGCTCTCTGTTACACCTACAGGGGATGCACTTCGAGCCCACAAGCCCGGACATGATGCGGCGAGCTGCCCGGGCTCTGCACGCCTTAGCCAAGGTGGAGGAGAACCACTCAGAGTTCACACTACACGAGTCCCGACTCCTCGACCTCTCTGTTTCTCCTCTCATGAACTCGCTGGTTTCTCATGTTATCTGTGACGTACTCTTTTTGATCGGCCAGTCATGACAGCTGTAGGGAGCCGTGGCTCCAATTTTTCGGGGGTTTTCATCCCCTGTCCCCTCTTCCCTGGAAGCCTGGCTTGTGTGTGTAACAGGGCAAGGAACGTTCAAGTGACTGTCTTTAATTTATGAAAATCCTTCAGATTCCATTCTCTGAGCCCTCCCCAGACCTTCCTCGCTGGAGGAGGGTAATCACAGAGCTGTGGTGGATTACAAATCAGAGAGATGGCCCACAAAGTGACACTACTTGCAACATGAATGCCAACTGGATGACACAGAGCAGAGCAACACAGTTTGGGAGACTGTTCTGCACTTGGGGGAAAAAGTACTTTTTAATAAAGATAAATAAATGAATAAATAAATAAATAGCTGAAAAACAAAAACTGTAACCAAAGTTGCTGTCTCGTTTACAGTGAGTTTGGGAGACACAGCGTGCCCTAGCTCTCCCCTTGAGGGCACAATGAGTCTGTAAGTGGTTGACGTTGGGAGGTGAAGCAGACTGACAAGTGGCCTACTGGTTCTAGTTGCTGTAGTTGGATTCTTACCAGTCAGCCCGACAGTAGACAAAGTGCTGTCAATAGACACCTTCACCGGGGAGGCCTGTGCAGTGTGCAGTAGATTGTAGGACATTTTCTGTACCGTACTGCTCTTTGAGTGTAAGCATTCTGTACCACACGTTTCACACAGAAGCAGAAGATGCAGCTCTTCTAGAGTTTTGAGGTCATTTTAGTTTGGTGTTCAACAGAAAATGGCTTTCTTCCCCAAAGTATCGAGAACCTACAACACCCTTACCTCCTCTTATCCCTTGATTGTATGAATTACCCTTATGAGAAGAAATCACCTCTTAGGACTGGTTTTCAACTTCAAATACAGCTTTGCTGTGGTGTATATATAATGTTGTACATTACACTTCCTTTCTCTGTGTCTGTCTCTGTCTGTGTCACTATTCTCACACTTGTTACCGGTGAGGGATTGAGGCTGACATGTGAGTTTTGGTCCGTGACCTCCAGTCCCCCGCTGATTTAGACCCACTCCTCTGGTCTCTCCACAGCTCCGTAGTACGGAAGACACGGCTCAAATCTGTTATCTCCTGGTACAACGAAAATAAACTAGATGAAGTACACATTTGACAATTTTTCTTCAGTCATGGATTCTGCATATTTGTATTTCAGACTATGTAGCTAAGACAACATGTAAATTCCTCCCTTTCCCTTTTTTGGCTCAATGAATATCATTTATTCAGTATGAAATCTTTATACTATATGTTCCACGTGGTAAGAATAAATGTACATTAAATCTTCGTAAGCTGTTTGATGGTTTTGTTCTTCTGGAATGATTACCTCTGCTGAACAAACAAATCAATCCAATGAATTCACAAAAAGTTGGGTTCAAAATAATTTCTAAAACATCTTCACCTTAAGGACACTTGAAAGAAACATGGTCCTAGTGGACTTAACTGTCATTGACATGGAATTCACCGCATTATGACCGTTTCCATGTTTCAGTGAAATAACTGTATAAATGTTAAGAAGTGTCATGTCAGGTCATGTCACTTAGAGCTTACAAAACATAAAGCTCAAAGTAGTACTGCACATAAGCTTCTCATTGTATGAATTGCTCCATCATTGATAAACAGTTCTGTGTATACTTTCAAACAGGTCAAACTATAAATCACAAAGTAGAAATCAAAATATGGCCAAATGCAATATACCAATAATGGAGGCCACAATTTTTGAATGAATGAAGGTAAAATGTGTCATAACATATGATTATAAATTTGGATTGTTCATTATTATTCATTATTAATTAATTAATTAATTATTATTCATTGTTGTGCTACAAAGACATCCGGCCCCCAAACTGTATTCCTCAGACACTGGGAGCATGCTTGTTTGGTACAAATCCTAGAAAAAAATCACACCATCTTTTTCTTTGTTCAGTGAAAATGAAATACAAAAATTGCCATTCCCAAGAAAAATCATCTCATATTGCAATATGATTTTTTGAAAAGAAAAAAAAAAAAACATTCAGCCTAGTAAGGAACGCTTAATGTACATTTAATATACATGAAATTTCAGATAAAGTAAATCACTCTTTAAAATCCACATTTATGAGCCTACTTACAAAAGAGGTTCTCTTACAGGATAGAAAATACATAATATAAATTTACATTTTTTTTTCTTTATTACACTTACTAGCCATGTGGAAAAACAACATGAAAAAATGTATTGGAAAGATATTAGATGTATTAAAATTATTTGCCCCATGTCAGCACAGACTATTCATAACATACATACACACGCACATCAAGATAGTGTTTTAGTCTTAGTGCAAAAGGAAAAAGTGGATTTTGATTACATTTAATATACAATAAAAATATTAATATAAATAATACTGTTGAAAATATAAAATGGACCTAATACAAAACAGAAAAAGATTAATAATAGGCTTAGCCTGGGACTTAGATATGATAGGCCTAAAATTGTGGGAAGGAAGTAGTTTGTCTAAAGTAAATAATGATTGCTAAAAGTTTAGTCATAAAATAAACGCAGGTTATAAATGTCATGATAACGCAAATGAATGAATCTGCTAATTTTTCATGGACCCCTCGGACCCCTGTCAGAGAATCGCTGACCTACAAAGCCAAGTGTGAAAATAAGTATGCGAGCAAATCAAACTTAACACACTAAAAAAATGTGCAAAAACAACGTTTTCTAAATGAAGAAAACCATGCGCCACTTGAAAAAAACAGTCCATGAGATGGTATGGGTCTCCTCCTGCCGGAGAGAAAATATATTTCACGGGGTCACAAAACTGGATATAGATGGGAACCCTCTACCTGCGAAAGATCTCGCGAGAATATACATTTTAACCCACACCGTGATCTTTTCTCAACCTTATCAAAGTGACTATTGTCCCTAAACCTAAGCAGATCCCATTCACAGCCTTTTCAGATCATCAAACATAATTAGTGTGTACAGTGTGCACAATGAACGCATACAAATATCGCGAGTTTAGCAAATTTGAGGTCCCTTCTAGACACGACCATAATGTTACAAAGCCGATCACAGATCTGTAAGGTTATATTAAAAAAACAAAACTGAACCATTATTGATGATATTTTACTACACTTAAGCTATTTCATATAATGAATAAAATGTATTGTTGCGTTAAGGAGAAACTGCACATTGACATAAGTCTCAGGGTTTTCCTCATCTGGACCTATGAGCTTTTATTTTGACAGTTTTGCGGTTACACCGGAAGTGAAAAGTGCCATTCGAAAGTGCTGCAGCAGGGGGAGGATGTGAGGACAAAGATTACACCTGAGCGAAATCAAACGCCGCTGGAAGACGGGCGACTCGCTGATAAAACCATTGTTTATCCTCTCCTAAATTTATCTAACCAATGAAAGCGAGATACCAACAGAATCTCGTTGGTCGTGTAGTTTTTCTTAGCTAGCTATGTTTGATAGAAAATATGACGGACTCAGCAGTGACTGTGTGGTAGCAGCGACAATGCTCAGGCCTGTCATAACCGGCTTGTTCACATTGTGTCCGTCACATCAATGACCATGGATGTCAGAGCAGTTCTGGAGTTTGCCACAGTAACCAGGGGTCTGTCTCTCTTCTTACAGGTAAGCTTTAAACAAGTTGACATGACGATGAATCTGACAATCTGCTAATCTAGTCAGTGGATAATGTTACGTTAGTTATTAACCATTATTTATTCAGATTTTTTTAACGCACCTGGGTTATTACATGTGTCTGTTTGTTAATGAATACTGTTCAGGAGAATACACTATGCGTATGTTAGGTAAGTGACAGAAGAAGTGACACTGCACTTATGTTTGTCTATACAGCAACACTCTTGTGATTGCTTGTAATAGTAGAGATATAACAATATATAAAATATCGTGGCATCGCTATTAAAAATGTCTCAATACTGTGACGGATTGAAACGATATCTACCACAGGGTTGGGCAATATAACGATATAATGATTTAGTGATACGACTATATTGATTTTGGCTTTACAGTAAAGTAATTTTCTGAACTTAGTCTTAGCTGTTCTGTAATTTGATTGAGTAATTTAGTAATTATATCCATATTACAACATATTACATTAAAGCACCAATGGTCATCCCTCTACTGCAATATTACGTTGTTATTTTTTAAAATGATTTAATTGCAGTGATTAAAAGTTCAGTATTCCAGACAAATATTTCTTTCAATGATGTAGCATTTTTAAAAAATATTTTTAGGTGAGAATAAATAATTAAATGCCACAAAGTCAATTCTACAGAAGAAAGAAAGGAAAATAAATACGAAAATAAAGAAAATAAATGCATGTAAAAAGGGTAGGGCTGTTTACTTTTATTTCAGAACAAAAGCATAACGTTAAAAGGAAAAACACATTTTATATGAACATTAAATGCTTTACCTATCAGATTTAGTACTTAATAAAATATATTTTTTCAAGTCACCGTTTTTCTTTCGTTTTCAGTATTACAATAAATATTGTATCTTTGATTTTTCATTGTGATATTGTCATATCTTGAGTTTTTGGTATCGCGTAAGACTGCAACTAACAATTCTTTTCATTGTCAATTTATCAATTATTTCTTGATGACTCGATTAGTTGTTTGGTCCATAAAATGTCCAAACATAGTGTAAAATGACGATCATTGTTTTGTAAGGCCCAAGGTGATGTCTTCAAACATATTGTTTTGTCCACCAGCTCAAGATATACAGATATACAATCATAGATGACTTAAGAAACCAGAAAATAGTCACACTTAAGCAGCTGAAATCAGAGTATTTTGACATTTACTTTTCTTAAAAATGTATTTAAACCAATTAATTGATTATCTAAATAGGGACTGATTAATTCAATAGTCAACAACTAATTGATTAATTGTTGCAGTTCTTGTATCATTACACCCTTATTTCATACTGTACTCTATTTCTCCTCAGGCTGTCCTGAACGCTGCCATCCCTGACCATGATGCTGATGCGTTCAGGCCCCCTCGGACAGAGGAGCCTCTGTACTTAGACTCAGCAGTGGAGTGGTTATTGGGTGGCCTCTCTCACTGGGATGCCGAGCACTTCCTCTTCATTGCTGAGAGGGGATACCTCTATGAGCACAACTTTGCTTTCTTCCCCCTCTTCCCTGTCGTCATCCGGGGCCTGGCGGAGACGCTACTGTGGCCCCTGAGCAGCTGGCTGAGCGTGCGGGGGCGTCTGCTGGTGGCCGTGGCTCTGGGGAACAGTGCCCTCTTCCTGCTGAGTGTGGTCGCCCTTCATGCACTGAGCAGAGTAGTTCTCCAGGACAGACGTCTGGCTCTGCTCTCTAGCCTGCTCTACTGCATCACACCTGCCAATGTTTTCATGACTGCGGGATACTCAGAGAGCCTGTTTGCCGCGCTCACATTCGGCGGTCTGTTTCTGCTGGAGAAAGGATTCACCTTCCGAGCCTGTCTGGCCCTCAGTATAGCCACTGCAGCGCGCTCCAATGGACTTGTTAACATTGGGTTTCTGCTATATCTCCCTTCACTGCACGCCATTTCCCAGATTCGTGTTTACCGAACGACAACCAAAGGCCACAGCAAAGTCCTCCACTATATTTGGGTTGTCATCCGTCTACTGCTCACCTCCCTCTTGGGAACCGCAATCATCGCCCTTCCCTTCTGTGCGTTCCAATACTATGGCTATAGGACGTTTTGCACACCATCCGTCTCCCTGGAACGGATCCCCCCTGCTCTTCTGTCGCTAGCTGAACGGAAAGACTACCGGCTTCCAGATGAAAATGGTCCACCACCCCTCTGGTGCATGAGACCCCTGCCCCTGCTTTACTCTCACATCCAGGATGTGTACTGGGATGTGGGATTCCTCCGCTACTTTGAGCTAAAGCAGATACCAAACTTTATTCTAGCTCTACCCATGGCTACCCTTGGCATAATGGCAGCTTATGCATATTTTCAAGCCAATCCAGAGCTGTGTCTGAGACTCGGACTTTGGGAAACACGTCCAAATAAAGGACTCGACAAACCCACGCCGGGACTGTTCAACCCCAGAGTGTTTGTGTATGTTGTACATTCAACAGTGCTGCTGGTGTTTGGAACATTGTGCATGCATGTGCAGGTGAGTACATCATATAATCACCTTTTTGTGGAACGTTTAATCTGTCTGGGTGCAAGGAACAACTCTTAAAGTGATAGTTTGGACTATTTGATGTGTGGTTGTATGATGTATGTATGGATAGTCAGTGTATTTCCTACAGTAGATGCCAGTTGTCATGCCCCCAGTTTGGATAAGTAGAGAGGAGTATCGGCACAGAAACTAAGCAATGTACTGCTGTGGACAGGGTCAGCAACAAAAGGTTTTTCAGCCACCTAAAAAAACTCCATCTAAAAAAAAAAGTTTAACTTACACTACGTTTACAGTATTTTCAACATTTTATCTTTCCATCAGACAGCTTTTCCTGACGGGAAAACCGGTGTTATATAGGCCAAATAATATTGTTCTCTCCAAATCAACCAAACGCCACTGAGGCAGTTGTACACCAGTTAAATTACTGACTTCACCTATGGAGGTTGCTTGGTTTGGAGAGAGCGATATTTGGTCTATATAGTGGCGGTTTTCCATGATAAAAAGCTGTCTGACAGCAAAGTAAAGTCATAAAACTATTCTAAATATAGCATATAGTTATATTGAGTGAATTTTTGTTCGTTGGGCCTTTATTAAGTGACTAAAATTCCTTTTACTGTTGACCCTGTCCACAGCAGTTCATTGCTTAGCTTATGTGCTGTTGTCCCTCTCTGCTTCTCCAAACTGGGTGTATACTGACTGACGTCACATAACCCGAACTTTCCCTTTAATTTCCAAATTTTAATTTCCTTTTTTAAAATCTACATTTCTAGGTTCTGACCAGATTCATGGCCTCCTCGTCTCCAGTGCCATTCTGGATAAGTGCTCATCTGCTCCTCCTCAACGAACCACTCCTCCATCGAAGGAAAACATCAAACCCCAGCGTGCAGCTACAGACACATTCCAGAAATGGATGCAAGCACACACCTCAAAACCCCATCATTGCTCTGCTGCCACACTTTACAGTCTGCTCTCCAACCACGCAGAGCATCCTGGGATACTTCCTCTCTTACTGGCTGCTGGGTCTTGCACTGCACTGTAACTTCTTGCCATGGACATGACTTAAAATGTGAGTCTGAGCTTTAAATGCAATATTTCTATGTAGGACTGGCCTGTATGCCATATTTTAAATGATGTGAATCCACATACACAGTTCATCAATAGTCCATTTTTGTTCTTACAGTAATACATGTTTTTTGTGGCAGCCATATTGATATAAAATAGTAGGGTAAACACAGGTGTTAGCAGTGATCCTAATTAAGGTCCAGAACCTCAATTAGTATCATTGGTAACACCTGTGTTTACTGCATGATGTCAAAACGGCTGCTGTGAAAAAGGTCTATTGCTAAATTGATGTGAAAATAATTGTGTAATTGAATGCTGCATTTTGTCATATTTATTTTTTAAAAAGAACTAAAATATCAGGATTATGTCACCCAGTCCTACATAGAACATACTGACATGATTACATTTTTATGCTGATTTATTCATGCAATAGTCAACTAGTTCGCACATCTCTGTTAAATGTGTTTGCAACAGTTTGAGATTAAACTCATATGTACAAAATACCTGAAACTTTACTGAACATTGTTTGGTTGCAAATATTGGAAGGACTATGGTACTTGAAAAAAATATTTTTTTTGTTTCTAGCTGAAGCATTACATTTTATTGACTCCGTTTAATATTGCACTGCATGTTTGGAATATTAATTCCAAGTTATAGTTTTGGATTTTTGGATGTGAATGAAAAAATACAGATTTTGTTGCTGTTAAAGGATCCTCAATTTAATTTATTTTCATGTAAAGGTGATCCTTTTTTCTTGAGGCATTCATGTAAAAATTGCTATGTTGTGTTTTGTTCAAACATAAATTCAAAAAATTGAAATATCTGTTGTGTGGTTTTTTCACACAAAAATCAGTGAGAGTGAGAAATCAAAAACAATAAAAAGATGCTTCACTGAACTGTAATTGACTCGGAAAGGTCGAGTTACTCCTGACGTTGAAGACAGCTCTTAAAAACCACTAGAGGTTGCTGTTGCACAAAACTTAAGAATTTTTCTTAAGGGGTGTTTTCTGGAATAGATCACATACTAAAAACACAAGAACCAACAAAAAATTTAAATGGCCACCTCAGCCACATTGACAAAACAAGCATGTGATCAAAGCCAGAGTCTTGACAAACTAACTGCAAGTTACCACTCAAGGTGTTTCTCTGGTGTACAATGCAGTTATTTTAAGATCTTTTCGCATTAAAAGTTTGGCTTCACGATTGTTCGCTCAGAGATAAAATAAATAATCATGGGTGGCGGCTCTAATCATATAATAAGGATGAAGGAAAGAGGTACAATGAGATCCAATTTCTTTTAGATGATTTAAAGGATAAAATATGGATGCTTTACATTATATTTGAATGGTGCAACTCTTGTGTTGTGATTGGTAGGACTAATTATCTTTTAAATAAAAAAACACAGGCCTGCAAGAAACTGTATGATACTGTAATAATTAAAGTAGGTATGAGAAATGCACAGTCATATTTCACCCCTTCATAAGTCAGTGCCCCACCAGGGCCACCCCAGTTGAAAAAGTCTGGGATTGGCCCTGAGACAGAGCTGTACCTCTTCTTCCTGAACCATATCAAATGAGAATTTCATCTCTTCCAGTTAGAATGGAAACAGTCCCTAGGCTCAGGAAAATTATAATAAAAACACAGAGGTCAGTGGTGCTGTTTTCTCTATCTCTGCCAGGCGTAGCACACAGGATTAACTTTATTGGAACTGCTAACCGTAGTCAATTATTTTTAAAATGATGAAGCTATTTTTTTTAGATGAGACTAAACCTATGATAAAAGCAGTGTATCGGTATGTAGTTCCCAGTATGTACTAGATCGTTTCTGAGCAAAGGTATCTAATTTATGAATTAATCAAGTTACCACACATTAACTGGGAATACTGGGGCACCTGGAGGTAGGTCTGGCCGATATGGACAAAATCAATTATCATGACATTTTTCACTTAAGACAATTTTGTAAGGATGGTTTATTATCCTTTTACAAAATATTAACACAATGATTTTCAATAAATAATAATAAGTAATGTATATATAATGATTAAAGGGGTAAAAGCAAACTGTAGAACAGTTAGAACAGTATGATGCGTTCAGAAAATAATTTTACCTTTATACTTGCCAGCCCTTCTTTGCTATGTATAAAATACCAAATGCTACGTCCCTGAAGAAACTGGAAAGCATCAGGGTTATATTTTGGAGCATTTTCATTGCAGCCATATTTGTATGAAATAGTATGGTAAACACAGGTGTTACCAATCAAACTTAAGTTCGCGTTCCATTTAGAGTAGCAGAAACCTTCTAGTGTGCCAGCATGCCAAACAGCAGCACCCTGACTCTGTTTGATAATATAAAGGAACCTCAATTAGTCTCACTGGTAACACCTGTGGTTACGCTAGTATTTCAGGTCAAAATGGCTGCTGTGGAAATGTCTATTGGTTTAACTTATTTCGCTGTTTTTAATGAACTGCTACATTTACTTGATCAGTGTGGATAAAACAACACCCAGAGCTGCTGCCTGTCTATGCCAATCCAAACAGATAAGTGCGCAGGCGCGCCTGTTGTTTACCACTGATCTATAAATCATGTGCTCGCACACCTGGGTGTGTTTGTGTAGTTGTACGTCAGCGGTCTGAATACGTAAGCAGCGTCACCGTGACGTATATTGCCTGACAGCAAAAAAGGAAATGTGAACTGCCGCAAGAAGCTAAGCCGAAGCCCGTCTGTTTTCTGTTTGTGTTGAATTTTTTGGTTAAAACACGACTTCGTATAACCAAATAGGTACTAATATGTGTGACCGGCTTTAATTTAACTAACAAAGATGGTGGTTAACCTTGAGTCAACTCGGGAACTGATTCAGCTCGTGAAACTCTGCTACGGAGAATAATGCCTCTGCCAAGCTAGCTAGCGTTAGCATTCAGGATGGTCAACTGAACGCTAACTGAACAAGCAGAGATACCAATGTACAATGACTGAATCTTGAGAGGACTGTCTCTTGAAAACGTGGCGAGAAAAGAGAGCTTCGTGTGTGCCTTTAGCTACCTCTGAACCGTGTCGACACTGTTTACATGATGAAGAATTGCGAGTACCAGCAGATCGACCCGCGGGCGCTGTCGGTGTCGCCGTCGTCCGCACAGAACCACACCGAGAAGAGAGCGCAGCGGCCGCGGAGGAAGTGGGAGGTGTTCCCAGGGAAGAACCGGTTCTTCTGCGATGGACGGATCATCCTTGCTAGACAGAGCGGTGTCCTTCCTCTGACACTGGGCCTTATTGTTGTCACGTGTGGCCTTTTCTTTGCATTCGAGTGAGTAATTCAGAAATGTCCTCTTTCTGTGTTTATTTCCAATGAACCCTGGATTCAACATGAAAGATCTTTCTCTACACGCCCCAATGCCTCACAAGGAATTTAAATAGAAATCCTTAATGCTTCGTATTTGTATTTTGAACGGTTAATGCATCAGTGGTGAAAGAAGTATTCAGATCCTTAAAGCACTAGTACTACAGTATGATAATATTCCACTACAAGCAAAAGTCCTTTCATTAAAGACCAAACTTAAATAACGCTATGTAAATATTAAACGAAATGTGTATGTGAAAGTGTGTGTGAAAAGTAAAAAATAGTAAAATGCAGAAAAATAGTCCACGTACGTGTTTTACTATTCTATGTGATATTTTTGGGTTAATATTATTGGAACTGCAGTGATTAATCATTTAGTTGGCAACTATTCAATTTAACACCAAATATTTTGGTAAATGAATAGTATGAGTTTTTTGTAGGACAAAGTTATGATTTCAGCTTCTTAAATGTGTGTGGTTTTTGTTGCTTTACTCATCTATGACGGCACACTGAATATCTGTGGGTTCAGGACAATACAAGAAATTTGAGGACGTCCTCTTGGGCTTTTGGAAACGCCTATCAACATTTTTCACCATTTTCTGACATTTTATAGACCACAAACACATTTTGGCAATACATGCTTTTGAGAAGGGGATTAAAGCTGTCACACAAAAGTAGTGGTATAAAAAGTACAATATTTGACTCTGAGATGTAGTGGAGTAGAGGTATAAAGTTGCATAAAAGGGAAATGCTCACAAGTACGTAAGATCTGTACTTAAGTACATAACTTGATTAATATACTCAAGGTTTAAAGGTGTTTTTTACCCATTTTTCTTATTCACAGTTGCCCATTCCTGGTGGAGCACCTGACCGTCTTCATACCTGTGATTGGTGGGGTGCTTTTTGTGTTTGTGGTCATCACACTGCTGAGAACCAGCTTTACAGATCCAGGCATCCTGCCGAGGGCCACTCCAGATGAAGCAGCAGACATAGAGAAGCAGATAGGTAAGGCATACCCTGGAACTGCATACTCACTGTGGGACAGATGGGGTAAAAGAGCTTTGCCATATGGGGGATCTCTGAGGGATGTGTCTGTGGTTGAACTGCAGGCCTAAGCAGCTTACTCTCTACTGTGGTTGAAGAGCATAGAAGCAAGAAATAGCTTTATTTGTGTTTATTCATTCCTTATTGTATAATTTGAGTGCTTCTTGGGTAAACTGTTTTGATCAAATGTGCAAATCTCAGGGAGTCTCTCTCTGTGTACTTCTCTATTTTAAGATAGCTCAGGATCCTCTACGTATCGCCCCCCTCCACGAACCAAGGAGATCCTCATCAACCAGCAGGTGGTAAAGCTCAAATACTGCTTCACTTGTAAAACGTTCCGCCCTCCTCGGACCTCCCATTGCAGCCTGTGTGACAACTGTGTGGGTAAGATTTGGCGAGAAGTTACCACCACATTAATTAAACTTAAATTAATATAATTGCTAGGGGGATTCTGCTTGTCTGAGAGGGGTTCCATTAGTTTGCTTCATGCTTCCTGGATTAACCCACTGATCTGTGTGTTTAATGTACGATGCTGAAATGTAGCAAAACCAGAAAGATAAAACTATAACTCAGTACTTTTAACCTGGACTCAGTCCTAAAATTAGTTGACTGCTTGAGAACCTTTACCAAGATTAAATCTAAATTCAATTTTTTTTTCTCTAAAAGTGAGTAGTTTTACTTGTGCAGGATCTAGGTGGTTTACAATAAAGTGGGAAGTCTTTTAAGCATTAGGTCATTATTAGGGTCTCTTTGGCCAGCCTGAAAGGTTAAAACAACACTCATATGTCCATATGTGCATGCACATATGCTCCATTTGTGCTTCCTGTAATCGTTCCTCCTCTCTATACTGGCTGTTAACAGATCCCTTCCTTAGGTGATTCCAATGTAAGTAATAAGGGACAAAAACACAGACCTCCTTCAGTGCAAAAATGTATTCCACAATTCAACTGCAGCCAGTATGACACGGCAGCAATCCTGGTTAATTAAATAAAGTCTGTTTCTAACTAAATTAAAGTATTTTTAGCACAATACTCCTCTTTGTGTTTCCTCTAACTCTGTTTACTAGCAGGCTGGTGGTGGAGGGATAGCAACGCAAACAGGAATTTTGTGCTAAAGAAGTCTCACATCTACATTAGCTAAACTTTGAAATTACAGTGGAAACTGCCTATAATAACCATGGTTACAGTGATAATCAGCTCACATGGATCAAAAAGTTTGGGACAATCATTATTACACAAATGCTGTTTAAATAATTTGCCTATAATAATGAAGTGTTTATTATAGGTCTTTTCACAAAAGACAAAATATGGAAAAAAAATATAGTAGTTAACTTGTCTGCTTCTGCTGCTGCATCAGTTTGCTGCATGCACAGTGAAATTGTGACAGAAAAAGGAAAGTAATTTTCTTTTAATGAAAAACAAAGTCTCCTTAAAGCTGTCCAAAGTTATGACAAACAGCCAAAAAGGAGCCAATAACAGTGTTACTCAGGCGCTCTTGTTTAGTCTGCTTAAACAATGAGTAACAGTCTGCCAGTGATGGAGACAGAAAACTAATGCAGCCAGGTAAAGGACCTGTAGTTGAAGCTGCCCTCATCAAGTGGATTGATAATGCCAAGTTATGTAATGGCTGGTGCAAACTGGCAACTTGACCAGTGCGCATGTGTTGTTTTTATTTTGGCGGCCATGTTAACAGGTTAGATCAGCCTCAGAGTCTATTTTTTCCACATGACGTGCACAGTTCTTGCAAAAATACACAGTGAAAACAATTTGTCAACATTATATCAGCAAAATGACGCCTCTCACTTCGGTTTCAGCGTTTATATCTGTAGAATATGTCACAGATAAAAGAATGAGGACTGTGGATTTTATTCGTCCTTTACTTACATTGTGATGACAATAGGAATGGATCTCTATATGGGCCACTATAAACAGGAGGAACACACCTGATAGACTTGAGAAATTAAGAACCTATTCTTCAACTATGACAACAATGTGATGAAAAACAAATAAGGAGTGACTGTTTTGTGAAGACAACACAACATTTTAGACTTACCAGTATTATACTTTACAACTATTTTAAATGTGCCTCTGATCTTTGGTATGTTTACTGTTTTTTTTTTTATTTCCTTCAGAACGGTTTGATCACCACTGTCCATGGGTCGGGAACTGTGTCGGCAAACGCAATTATCGCTTTTTCTACAGCTTCATCATCTCCCTGTCTTTTCTGACTTCTTTCATATTTGGCTGTGTCATCACACACATTACCCTGCGTAAGTACTCTCACTCCCTATAAAGACACAAACACACCCAGTAAGTGAATGATCTTGCTGCCATGTTATCAAAAGCTACTTTAGAATTACTTTGTTTCTTATTTGTCCTTTCCTCTCCAGGTTCTCAGGCAGGTAAAAGCCTTGTTCAAGCCATTCAGGAGAGCCCTGCCAGATATCCTTTGTCATATCGTCAACCTGTTTATGAGATCTTTTAAAATTTGCTACTGTTTGGGGCCACAACATAACACAAGTTACACTGTTGACAAGGTATTTCCCACTGCTCGTCAGCCTAAGCCCATGCTTAATAGGATCAGAGAGTTAACATCCAGCAAAGCAGTGCTTTTAGGCAGATGGCTTTCTTGTAGAAGGTTTGCTGTCTCACGTCCTTGTGAGATGATGTCAGTGGCTGGACAAATATAGACTGCATGACTACAGAGTGGCTCGGTTTGTTACTCACAGAGAGGGTGTGGGGTAATTTCCTAATAGTGCACACGATATGCATGACATTATAACATCATGTTAGAGTCATTGTGCTTGTGTCTTTCTGAACCAGTATTCTGTACTAGTTATCTCATAGAGCAGATGATCTGATTTGATTATTTTTAGCAACTTAGTGCATCAGTTTTCATTTTAAAAATTGAAACAATTTTATCCAGGCTTCAAGTTTATCATATTCACTGTGATGAATTGTGTATCTCAAGCAAGTTGAAACAAATGTAAAACATTGAATTACTGCCTGTAAAGTAACAAAAGAGAGAAATGGTTCTAAGCACGACTTAAACTAACCTTTTGGCTCATCTGCCCTTGACAGGTAAACTGAGAAAATTTACCAGCCACATATATTTTTTATTGGCCATTATATGATGAAGAAAAAACACAGAGTATGGGGATGAGAGCACCCATACATCATGTCCCATAACCATGTCCCCCTTTGGGTGAAAACAAGCACTATTCAAGCAGCCACTATGTGTGTCTGTGGCATCACAGGTTTATCACAGGTTGATGTTATTGAGTAAATGAGGTGAATCGATTGTGCCTGTAGATTGAAATGAATCAGAAAAGAGTCTTTGTGATGGTGGAACTTAAGTTTTTTACTGTGGAAGAATAAGGTCCTAATATAAAGTACCTGCTTTTAGAAGTTTGATTCAGCAGTTCTATGTAACAACGCTTATCATTGATCAGCAAAGACAGCATAAGTGCTCATTTGACTGACCAGAGGATATGGTTTAATAATGTTATGCATTTGAACTGACAAAGACCTGTGAATTTGTATTGACTGTCAGTCAAATTAGAGTAGTTGTTATCACTGAAAAAGGGGTGGGGGACACGACGCAGGACCAAAGTACCTGTGGGTTGCTCTCATCCATGCTGTGGATTTGAGCCAGAGTATTGACACTAATGCAGATGCCATAACCTGCAAAAGCGCAGACCTCTGTGACTTTTCTCTTCATCCATCTAGTCTTTATGTTTTCTTTTTGGTGGCTTAACAACGGGAATGTTTTGCCACATCTTAATACCATATAACACAGGTGTTTCTCATAGCAAAAACATTGTGAAGAAAGCGCCAAATAGTAAGCTACTTTGATTCGCTGACATCGTATTGGTACGGTGGACAGTCTCAGTCAGTACACATAAAAGACAGAGCAATGTAAACCTGGCCCTAAGATGTGGTTCCAATTTAGATGTATTTATCTTGTTATAGATTTTAAACACCAGCTTTAATTGCCATCTTTATTAAATATTCATTTGTGTTATTATCCTCCCTTGACTCTCCCTTGTGCACTGTGGTGGAGTTGGTGATTTGTTTCTTCTCCATCTGGTCTATTCTGGGCCTCTCAGGCTTTCATACTTACTTAGTAGCCTCCAACCTCACAACCAATGAAGATGTAAGTACTCATGCTCCTTTTATATGATACAGCTGAGATCATGAGTGCTGAATAGACTTTATTCACAGACTGACAGCTTATTTTATTTATGCACTGTGCAGATAAAGGGCTCCTGGTCAAGCAAAAGGGCTGCAGAGGAGTCTGGGAACCCTTACAGTTACAACAGTATTATAACCAACTGCTGTGCAATATTATGTGGCCCCATGCCCCCAAGGTGAGTAAAGATGTCCCCTCCTATACAAGCTTTTGTACCCCAGACACATTTTATTTATTATAATGTTCACTCTCTGTCACTCATCACGGTCTAGAAACATGTTCATATTTCGTTAATAATAGCATTAGTTACCGTACATGCACAGTTAATTTTCAGTGCACTCTCCTGTCCTCTAGTCTGATCGACAGAAGAGGTCTCCTGCCTCTTGATGAGGCGATCCCCGCCGCTTCTGCCTCGGAGATCGAGCTGCCACCGTTCGTGGCCAAGAACGACGCTCACATGGTAGGATGAACCAGCTTGTGGTCCCTCCCTCCCAAGTCCTGACTGTGCCATAGCCCCTGTGTTGTTAGACTACCCTGTGTGCCTTCTCCACTCTGTGTGTCCTCTACCCTCATCCACCAGACTTCAGCTTCAGTCCCTGTCTAGAGTTGTCAACATGCAGCACTTTGAATCTGTGCTCAGAAATTTAAACATTTTATACATGTTGTTTATGATGCCAGTAAGAGGAGCAGGGATTCTTCATAATGTGCAGCCTATTAGGAAGTCCATGACTGGACTGGAAAGACATTACTAGAACTGAGCTTATGACACTGTGAGACTGAGACACAATATTATGGCAGTGTAATACTGCTACCTCAGAAAAAGAAAAACAGTTGAGAATCATGTTGTAACATGAAACGTTTATTGTCATAACATTTTTTTAGGCTATAACATATTTTCATGTTATGATGACATCCAATCTGATAACATTATAACAAGAAACTTTTCTTGTTATATCAGGATATCATTTATCTTGTTCATGTTATAGCATGATAACTTATTGTTGTAACACAAAATGTTTCATGTTATAACATGATAACTTGTTATGAAAAGGATAATGTGCAGTAAGCAGGTCATCATTGCATTATCCTACTTAATACACAACTACTTACTTAAAAATCAATCCTTTAAAAACGACTACATAGATTTTTATTCCTCCTTCAGAGTCTATGATCAGAAGTGCATCCATAGCAACGGCCTGCTATTCAGACCTTGGATCAAAATTTATTTATTAGGAAAAACCCCTTGAAATGTATGGGTCCCAAAATGCTATGCTTAGAATGCTGTAATTGACCAATCAGAAATGAGTGTTTAAAAAAACGCGTTATAAGTCTATTTGTCGTAACAACTTGAAAATATTTCATTAAAGTATCTTGTTATAAAGTGAAAAACATGTGATACTGATCTGTTTTGCCTTGTCAGGTGTGGCAGTAATACGATGCTGTACAATATATATTTGTCTGGAGTAGAAATGATAAAGCTGGCATTATTAGAGGTGGCTTTCAACAGAGACGTGTAAGAAAGAAGTCGTTTATCACCATGCAGCATGTTGAAATAATACCGCTGTGTCATTTGTTCTTTTAGCCCATTTGAGTACAAAATGTCTTGGAAACCACCTGTAACAATGTTTGGCATCATTGAGCAGTTAAAAATGCAAGAAAGTAGACAGAGAGCTGGAAGAGTTTTTACAGCCAGAAAGTTAGCTATTTGTTAAGGTCACTTTTGAGTTGCTGAGTCACCCTGGCAGACTGGTGCAGATATGTTCTGGTCATTTGGTGCTGTGGGGCAGGAAACATGTTAATTGTTGCACCTTTTTGAATTTGATATGTATTTATGTTTGCTTACACTTGTTGCTGTATCTACCTCCCTGTTACTGTACTACTGGGTTTGCTTGTATGTTGTGGTGGAGGCGTGTGCACACAAAGGACTTGATTACTGCTTTTAGTTGGACATGCAAATAGTATTAGATCATATGTTGTATTTGATTTATCAGCACTTTATCACAAATCATTTGTCACATGCCTTGAATACATTTGTCACTCTATGATCAGCATATCAAATGTCTTAAGTATCTTATGAGCTATGTTGCTTTATTTTCTTAAATATACTTTTTCTATTTTTTCGTACGTATTTTACTTACCAAAAAGTGTTCTTTTATGTGTTAAATAAACATTATTTTTGTATTTGGGGATTTTTGTCTTTGTTTTGAGTTTATTTTACCTCTTAATTTTAAGGTGTTTGGGAAAAGTTGTATTCTCTGAGGATTTTTTTTTTTTTTATTTCAGTCGGTATGAGTTAGTGAACATATGGTTTTATTATTTGTTATGAACATGTATCTGTGACTTCGTTGCTGGATGACAGATCTGACACTCAGTGTTGTACTGTATCCATTCCACCCTGCTAGGAGGAGAACTGTCAGGATTTTGCTTTGTCCTGCACAGCCTGAAGGGCGCTGCTGTATGTAGACGGGTTGATGGTAAGAGTAGGGCTGAACGTTAAACCAGTCACAACATCTCTTCACTCGCCATTTACCGTGTATTTTCTCATAACATACTTTAGGTTTGGAAACACTGTCATCTTAACAGCTTCTTTCTTTTCATTTTTTTCTTTGCTTTAACTCCAACTGCAGCAGATCTTGTCATTGGTGTGCAGTGATGTTGTTGGATGGGTGCAATGTGCATGATTCACTACCATTCATTCTCCTGTCATTAACATTTGCTTACTCGCTTAGTATGGGATGGAGCTTGTGTTTGAAAGCTGATGATTTTACTCTTCGTCCACTCTGTAGTGAGATGAGATGTTTATTTTTCTCACCTGTCTTGGGCATTATTGTGCATGCATTTTGATGCAAGCAAATACACGTCTGCATAAACTGTGTCACCCTTTCTACTTTTATCAGAGGCAGAAGAAACACCGGAAGAAGCAGCTTCTTCACTCACATTTGTTTCTCTACACTTGTTGCATTGTCTGCTGGGGCTGTACTGAATAGTTTGAAGCTTTGAATCTTCATAACATGGAATTCTGTTGAAAGTATTAAGATATTTGTAGAATTAGAAGTAAATTATAGTGGTGGCTGAGTTGATGAAAACTTTAGTGAAATCACAACATGGTCTACTGCAATTTTCAAATTGCAGTAGACCATGTTGTATTTATTTAAGGTGAAATATGTGTATGAATACCATGTTCATTTAAATATTGTCATGTTGCAGAGATGTCCTGGCCTACACAGATTAGAACAGTCACTTCAGTATAATACCATTACAAAAAACAGTATTGGATACCTCATTCTTTATTTATTAATTTTTCTTTTATTAACATGTACACAGTTCTTGAACAGAAAAAGTCACTGAATACTGTTCAGGCAGAACAATAAAGACTGAACTGAACTGAGGTCTTGAATTAGCACAGGTCATTTTTTAATAGCTTCAGTATTTTTTTAAACACACAATACTGAAGAGTATAAAAGTATTGATACTTTTGACAAGTTAAAGTTAAAATCTCATAATCATTCATGTTTTTCAATAAAAATGAGAATGATGAAAATTATCATTCCCTCTAGTGTTGCAACTGCAATATCTGTCAAAATAATTGCAAATAAGGTATTTTTTCAAAATCTTTCACTCCTAATCCAAATATTTTCAATAAGAGTTGTAAAGTTCAATAGAAGAAAATCATCTTCTTAACATGTGCGAGTGGAGAGGATGGGGTACATTCATCAATCCTTGAATTCTAAATGAAGGCAAGGTATAGAGCTATACGTAAGCCAATATTCAGCTTCAATCCATATTTGTTGACATTAAGGCTTTCCAAAACATATACTCTGCTACTGGGGCAGTCTAAGAGAGCCTCAGCAATTAGTTAATTAATTGATTAGTTATCAACTATTAAATTAATAGCCAAATAGTTTGATAATTGCTAAACTGTTTTGAGTCACTCTTAAAGAACACGGTCCAAATTCTCTGATTTAAGCTTCTCAAATGTTATATTCTGGTTTCTTTACTCCTCGTTGACAGTAAACTGAATATCTCTTGGTTGTGACACTGGACTAACAGCACTGTAAATTGCATTTATGTTGACAAAACTGACATATTCATTAAAAGAAGTTAGATATAAGTTGATTTTTTTTAAAAAAGTGATGATATAAAATATGACAACAGAGATTTGAAAACCTCACTAAGAGCTTTGACTGTGAAAAACATTCAGTACAGCCCTGTTGTCTGCATCTAACCCACTTCTTTCATGCTTCTCCATTTGAATCTTTGGACAGTGCTGTCATTATTGCTTTCACTGTGAAATCATTCGCTGTTTGGCCTTTCATAACACAAACTGAGAATGTGGACATTTTTTCTTGACTTGTCTTTCTTCTCCTCCTCACACAGTGCACTCAGAGCACCAAGGAGGTGCTGGAGAGGGTGGTCCACTCCTTCGACCCTCATATCCTGTGCCCCCCTGGCACACCAAAGACCACTCCTCTGGGCCTGGAGGTTTCCAGCATGGTGGCAGCATCTTCTTCCCCTGAAGCTTCACCATCCGCTGGCTGCTCACGACAGCACGGCCACCAGCCCGTGGCTGCTACCTGCCCGCCGTTCGGCAGGAGCAGCAAGAGGGATTCGCTGCACTCCATCAACCCGGCTTTCCGTCTGGCTTCTCCCTCGCCGTCGCTGAGTCGCACCACCTTGATTCTGGGCGAAGCACCCGACATGGGCTTTATCCCGCTACCCTGAGCGCACCCAGGAGTCATAGTGCACTTGTCCTGTTGCTCTGTATCACCGGCTACAAAGAAACATTGTCATTGTGGTGGTCACGTTGTGTGTTGATGTTATTCTGATGAGTCGACCAAGCATCACCTGGAGGGTTTTTATGTTCTGTGAGCCTCATCAACAAGTTCCTGTCATACTGTCTGTGTCTTTCAGGATGGAGGTAAATCTTAGTAATACTCGGAAGCACAATATAGAGATATTTTTTTAACACCTTTTTATGAAGACACCCAGAACATGCCTCCACACCTTCCACTGAACCTCAAGCCATAACATCACAGCTGCAGCAGTGTTTAAGTTCTCGCTGATATTACCTTATGCAAAACAGGTCTTTAAATCTGGGAATTCTTACTTCTTGGGTGCAAGAAGTACAGAAACAAGACGTTTAGTTTGACTGAAGCGGCATGCTCTGGATAGCGAGCTATTTCAGGATTATGAACACGAGAGTTAGCCTTACGTCATGTCACTTCATCATCATCATCAGTGTCATCAGGTCGATCCAGCTCGACAGTATTTAGATGAATGAGCAATCAATGTTTGAGGGAGGGAAAGGTGCAGTTTTTATTTTAAAGGTTTTTTTAATCAGTTCTTTGTGTCTTGTACATCAGTTGCTCTTAGGCTAAATAATTTCTTTTTGTGAATGTATCACTCAAGGAGACTATTGAAAAACTGAGTGAATTTGTGCATACATTTTTCATGTATGACTGGATACTAACTGACTGAAATAGTTCCTTTACATACCGTATAGGGCTGCGGCAAACGATTATTGTCATTGACTAATCTGCAGATTATTTTCTTGTTTTTATTTGTTTAGTCTATAGCAGGGGGTTTCAAAGTCTGAGAGTGTGGGCCTCCCCTCAGACAAAGCCTGGAAAAAGGCATCTCCTCTTAGATTACTTGCTTAGTTTCACACAGTTCCTCTTGGCTTTGACTGTGGGATCTATGGCTGTAACTGACAGTGTTTTTCATTGCTGATTGTCTTTAAAATGTCAGGAAGTCATGACAAATGTTGATCAGTATCTCCCAAAGCCCAAGATGACATCCTCAAATGTCTTGTTTTGTCCACAACCTAAAGAGACTGTCACAGAGGACTAAAGAAACGGAAAATATTCTCATTTAACAAGCTGAAATCAGAGAATTTAGATTTTTTTTTCTTAAAAAAAAAAAAAAAAAAGAGTGGGGAAAAAACAGAATAATTCCCCAAACTACTGCATCTCTGAGCTATCCATTTAACCAAATCATACACAGACTATTTTTTGTGATATCCTTTTTAAAATCTAATGTAATATATTTTCACTTTCATTCCTCCTGTGAAACTGTCCGGAGCCTCCCTCCCACTTTGAAAAGCCTCTGGTCTGTACGTATGTGTATGTCAAAAAATTGTGAAAAATGCTTATCACAATGTCTGAGATCCCAAAGTGCAGCCTTCAAATTGCTTCTTTTGTCCAACCAACAGTCCAAAACCCAAAGACTCTTCATTTACTATCATCAGTGACAAAAAAGCAGCAAATCCTTACATTAATGAAGCTGGACCCAGCAATTACTTGATATTTTTTCTTGAAAAGTTATTGAAACAAATGGATTATCAAAATGGTCGTCACCAAAAAAAAGTCATTGCAGCTCTAACACTGAATTTTATCATGTCCACTAATATTGCTTTATCTAATTTGTTGGAAGTCAGAACCATGTATTTAATTTCAAATCAGATTTGCCGCTTACCAGGGCCTGGATTGCAGTATTAATCACAGACACACTGTTTCCTGTCAATGTAAGCCACATGAATGCTTTCAGTGCGAGTGAGTGTCTGTTTTTTGGTCTCTGTGTTGCCTGTCATGAGTGTGTTTGTGGTTACAGCGCAGGCTCGACGTATGGACTGTGTCAAGCGGAGTAATGTTTTAGGAATGTGTATGAGGCCTCTTCACACGCAGGGTGAGCTGTCACTTTCATGGCTGTGACCTTTTCCTCCTCTTACAGCATGAAACTTGACCCTCCATCTGCGACGGTGGAGTTCAGTTTCATGTGAAAGTAAACGTCAGGAGTTAGTTTGTGCCACTAGGGGGCGACATGTGAATAAAGATCGCAGCCTAGTCAAAGGACAGTTCAGTAACATGAAAAGGCCTTTTGATGTTTTATTTATTTTTTGTAATTGAGTGTTGAAGCTGTACATAGGTTGTGAGTTTGTGGAGAACCACTTTGCCATAGTCAGAGGGTCATTCATTTATCAGTCTGCATCGAGACCCTTAGGTTGTGTAAACTATTACAAGCAGTGCTTGTATGAACAAACTTGTTTGTATTTTGTAGGATGTAACAGTGGAACTGTAACATTTGGTCAATAAAAATGATCAGTTTTGTTGATTTTGGCTTTTTTGGGCTTTTTTTCCCCCCTCAGCTTTCCATAGTTAAAGTATGTATAGTAGACTTAACATGCAAGGCTTATTAATGTCATAACAAAACATGTGCTCACTTTATTCAAAGTGCAATGACTTTAAACAGACCCATGTCAAACCATAATATAATATATACAGTAAATCACCTCTTGCATGGAAACAATGAAGAGATGCATGTTGAACACGTGTTCAAACAGACTGAGAGACAGCCATGAAAAGGGTCTCTGTGTGTTTCTGACTTAGTCTATTTTCTGGGACACATTTCAGACTAAAGATCAGTTAATTGGGAATGGCTTGTCCAATTGGAGACAAAAGCTGTGTCCCTAGTTCACCATATTCACATGGTTGGCCATTTTCTTCTAATGTCATGCTCAGGGCGGGAAACTCATCTGCTGTTATCAAAGGATGGTCGCACTGCTGTTTTCCAGGATGTAAATTTTTAAAAAGTACGAAATCTGACAAACTGTTTTCATTTCACCACTTCCTGATTCATTTGGCTTTATTTCAAGATAACTCATGAGCTATTGTTAGACAACAGCTAACGTTAGCATTAACCACCTCCTAACATTAGCTAACTCTACCAAACGGTAATGTTAGCTTGGAAGTTGTAGAATACTAACGTTAGCTGGGGTTCCTAAAATATAGGTTGTCAATTATGTTGTTTTAGCTTGAAATATGTCTGAAGATACCTGTGAATTGTCTATTTGGTCAATCAGTTTTGGAAGAGGTGAAACAGTTTGTCAGATTCCCCTGCATTTGTGTGACAACCTGAGAGGCAGCAGTGTGACGTTACCCGAGTGTGACGTCAGGAAAAATGGCTGCTGCATGAATAAGATGATCTTGGGAAAGGCTGATTTTGGGGGTCAGTGGTTAAGGTTGGGGTCGGGCTAAAGTAAGGAGTAGGCAAGTAGTTTATATGGTTAGGCTTAGGTTAAGTCTGGGACCTTGTGTTTTCATCAGATACACATATACATCATAACTCATAACTAAAGAAGACAAATTTTGTTGGCTAATAAACCACACTGTCTAGAGTCACAAACCAGGTCATGTATGGTAAAAAAAAAAAGAGACATGATTTTCCTAATAATTCTGTATCTGCTGTGCCCTCTCTCCATCTGCACAGAGATGCCCTCATGCCTAATAACGTTAAGTCTTTTGGACTGTGGTTTAGAGATTTTTCCTCCCTGTAAATAGCCATACAAAACACAATATCATTTTTCACTGTGTGGTAAATTGTTTTCTTGGTATTGCTGATGACATGCTGTGTATCCAGTGCCCAGGGTTATCCTTTTTAAGAGGCCGTTTTTGCCTATAATTATTGAAATTGAAAACTGGAGAAAAATAGCCTGAAGGCCAGTGATCACAACGGATGGACCGTGGCAGCTGAGGTTGGAGTCTGTCTGCACTCAGCTGTCACCGCTGTGTGCAGAAAAGTGAGAACGTTGCTTTAAGGTCCTTTAAAATCACTTTTTTAAGGAAGGTTTTTCTTTGAAGGGATGTCTGCAAGTGGCAGCTAGTGTCTCCTGCATGCTGCTATTCACTAAGGATGCTTTGAATGTACAATTGTATGTATGAAGAAGTACCTTGTTCTGGAGGAAATTTCCATACACATTTGAGTATTTTTCATTTTGTTTTCTTTACCTTATATAAATAATCTTAATATAATTTTTACTGTTTCTACAAGGGTTGACAGAGGGGAAAAAAGTAGAAAATACAAGAAGAAAAAGATGTTTGAAGATGTAAACTCTTGATAAAGCGCTGGCTGGATTCAGACAAAGACATTTGTAAAACATAGACCTTGCCCAACAGAGCAGCATATTTGTCGTGAAATATAATAACCCTAATGAAGTCCTTAAGATTTTGATGTATCTGTTACCTCATTTGACTTAAGAAACACTCCTAAGGCTTGTCAGTGCAGCAATCTGTATAACATCAAACAGATGGTCAGATTTTTGGCCCTGTGTCCTGCAGGATGAAGAAAGCCCAAGCATCACTGCCTCAGCAGCTGTGTTGCATTTTGACCACAGCCCTCCATCGCCTAAATGGAAGACTTAAAACTATTTGCAGAAGAAGAGAAACGTGAAGATAGGTTTCATTTAAATGTACCAGGTCATCATCAGAGTGTAGTGGGTTTATTTGTCCGCAGTGTTTGAGGCCTCTTTTGCTGGCTGCAGGTGATTATCCGCTTGCTGAAGTGTGTCATGCTCTTTAACCCCAACTGGTGTGGCACAGAGACAGAGAGGGCCACCCAGTCAGCGGGGCTGTGTGGCCTGGTTTACTACTGTATTTCAAAATAAGAGGATGTATTTTAATCAAAAAAGTGACTTTATAGAGGGAGTTGGATCAGACGGACCCTTTAAAGGGAAAATCCAGTACTTTTTATGTCCAGTCAGTGTTGATGGTAAATGTAGTCAATTGAAGCAATAAATTCCTGTGCCATAATGCTATAATGACCAAGAAACCTGTGTCCTCATGCTTGCAGAGCCATGCCCGCAGTGCATGTACCAAGATGCATTGCGTGTGAGGTTCTGATGCAGACGGCCATATCCAGAGGTAAAGACTATAGAAGATAGTGAAATAGCTGTTAACAACAGATTTCTGCAGCAGGACTCAGCTTTCTCGCTCAATACAGTACACACTGAGGGATTTATTACTTCAACTGACCCTTCCTAAGTCCCACCGTTTTTTGATTTGTGCTCCTATAAAAGTTGAGCTAGCTTGGTACCCTGTGGAACTTTGTTTCCTGTACAATGTAAGACATGCTGTCTCCTCATTGATGTTGGAAAAAAAAACAGCTTCTGATTCAGATGATTAAAAGACGTTGCTGGGTGTCTGGTAAAAGTGACATATAGTCGCATCTTAAATCTATGACAAGAGGCATTTATGGACAAAAGCGGTACAGTTTCCACAACCACAAAATGTCAAAAGTAAATGAATTGTCACAGTTTAGGCAGTGATCATTGTTGTTTTCCTGTGTTCTCCCTGTTGTCTCCTGTGTCTCCTCCTCCCCTGTGTGTGTGTATGTTGTGGGCATGACTCTGTCATCAGGCACCTGGTGGACCTCCACAGCTGCATGCAATTGCCTCGTCAGCGCTCAGCTCAAGTAACCAGCTCCCCAGCCTGCAGTGCCAGATTGTCCTGCCAGTTTAGTGGTACACTTCAGGCCGCTCAGTTCTTTGTTTTGTTGAAAAGATTCCAGTGTTTTCCCTTGTGCATCTTTATACTAACGTCTCCTCTCCTGTGCCTCAGGGTCCAGCTGACATCTCTACCACCAGCCCTCTTCAGTCACCGCAGCAGCTCATTCTGCCACTCGTCCACCCAGGTCTGCTTGCCTACCCCCTGCCTTCGCCATCACCCCCGACCCTTGTTTGTTCCAATAAATCCCTTAATTGTTTTCAACTGCCTTTGGTGGCAGAGTCTGCATTTGGGTCCAAAACAACAGCCTTAACAGAACAATCTGGCCACTATGGACCCAGCAGACTCACTTCGCCAAGCCATAGCTTCCCAGGGTGATCGTGTTGGACAACATGAAACTATCCTGTGGGAAGTTGAGGGGAATCTACAAGCCCTTACCTACAGTGTCTCTCAACTCAGCAGCCAAATGGACCAGGTTAGCACCCATCTCACAGCCTCTCCTGCTGTGGCTGCTTCCCCTGCTGACATTCCACCAGCACCCCGCGCTTCCTTCCCACCCCCTCCAGCCCGTGAACCTTTCATCCCAATGCTACTCTGGGGATTTGGGGCCTTGTGGGTGGTTCCTCCTCCTGTGCTCTCTCGTGTTCCATCAGCAGCCTTCTACTTACTCCTCTGATATTTCCCGTTTGTCCTTCATTTTGGATTTACTTACTGGTAAAGCCTCTCAGTGGACTACAGCTTTGTGGGAGAGGCAGTCCCCAATTTGTAATTCTTACCCCTTGTTCATTGCTGAAATGAAAAAAGTTTTCAACTATCCCGTTCAGGGTAAAGAGGCATCTAACTGTCTCCTCTCCCTCCATCTGGGTTCTAGGTCGGTAGCAGAATATGCAGTACAGTTCAGGATTCTGGTGGCAGAGAGTGGGTGGGATGATGTAGCTTTGCAAAGAGTGTGTGTACATGGGTTAGCTGAGAACACTAAGGATGTGAGGGATGAGACAGATTGTTTAGACTCCCTTATTTCTCTGTCCATTCGCTTAGACAACCGTCTTTGCAAACGCCATAGGGAGAGAGCCAGCTGCCTACGTACCCCCACATCTCCCTTTCAGACAAAATCAGTCCCCCAGGTTATCCCTAACGACTAGGCCTCTCCCAGCCAGCTCCTTAGCTCCTCAGTTCCACCTTCCACGGAAGAACCCATGCAGTTGGGATATGCTCACCTCTCTCCCTCAGAGCGCCAATGGCGAGTCCAGGTGAGCTTGTGTATTTACTGTGGCAAGGCTGGTCACTTCCTCGCCTCTTGTCCCAGCCTGCCCAAAGGATTATGTTCATCAGGAACTGGAGGGGCCCTGATGAGCCACACCTCCTCCTCTCTGTCTGCCCCTCACTCCCATATGCAGCTTAACGCATCCCTTGGGTGCTGTGGTGATTCCATACCTGTTTTTGCTCTGGTGGATTCTGGGGCAGATGATAACATATTGATTCCTCCCTCATAACTCAAGCTGGGATCCCTATTGAAGCCCTTCCTGGTCGTAAGGATGTCTGCATTTTGGATGGAAAGCGCTTGGCCCATGTAACACATCACACTGTCCCCCCTGAATCTTATCCTCTAATCATCATGAGTCCATAAAACTGCTAGGTAGTCCCTCACCTCATGCTCCTGTAGTCCTAGGACAGCCCTGGCTTAAACTTCACAACCCCCATATTGATTGGTCCACTGGGTCTGTTGTTAGTTGGAGCACATTTTGTGATTCTCACTGCCTCCAGTCAGCTCTAGCTCCCACTCAGTTAACTGCTGCCGCCACAGTTGTGCCTCCTGACCTCTCTAGTTCCTCCTGAATACTATGACCTGGGTGAGGTGTTTAGCAAGCAGCCGGCCCAAACTTTGCCCCTTCATAGACCCTATGACTGTGCAATAGATCTGCTCCCTGGTGCCCCTCTATCCTCAAGCTGCCTCTATAACCTCTCCCGTCCAGAAAGGGACGCCCCTGTAGTTTGTCAAGCCATGGTCAACAACGTCCTTTGCAACATGCCGAACTGCTTCATTTTTGTGTATCTGAATGACATACATATCTTCTCCCGGAATGTGGAAGAACACGTCCACCATGTCAGGTTAGTGCTTCATCGCCTCCTGGAGAATAAATTGTTTGTAAAAGCTGAAAAGTGTGAATTCCATGTAACTTTTGTCAACTTTCTGGGCTTCATAATCGAGCAGGGGCAGGTGAAGACGGATCCAGTGAAGGTTCGGGCGGTAGCAGAGTGGCCAAGACCCACGTACAGGAAACAGTTGCAGCAGTTCCTAGGATTTGCCAATTTCTACAGACAGTTCATTCGAGACTCTGAAACAGTTATTCACCAGTGCTCCCGTGTTAACTCACCCTGATCCCTCTCTGCAGTTTTTTGTGGAAGTGGATGCCTCTGACTCAGGTGTGGGGGGCCATCCTCTCACAGCGGTCGCAGAAGGATCACAAGCTGCACCCATGTGCCGTCTACTCCCAGTGTCTTTCCCCTGCAGAACGCAACCATGAACTCTTGGAAGTGGTACTTGCACTTAAGAATGGAGGCACTGGCTGGAGGGGGCTGAGCAACCTTTTGTGGTCTGGGCCAACCACAAGAACCTCTCCTACCTCTGCTATGCTAAATGGCTAAACTCCCGCCAGGTCTGGTGGGCTCTGTTCCTGAGAAGGTTCAACACCCGAGGCTGAAACCATCCTCCCTCCCTCCCTCCTGCGTGGTGGCTGCAGCTACGTGGGAGATAGAGACCTGCATTCAGGAGACACAACACCTGCAACCAGATCCAGGTAATGGCCCTCCTGACTGTCTGTTTGTGTCTGATGCAGTGAGATCTGACGTTCTACAATGGGGCCATTCCGCCAAGCTCACCTGCCACCCCGGCTTTCACTGCACCCTTGCCTTCATCAAACAGCATTTCTGGTGGCTATCTATGACTGGAGACACATGTGCCTTTGTGTCTGCCTGCTCCATCTGTGCCCGCAGCAAGGCCTCCCATCAACCCCCCGCTGGCCTCCTGCACCCTCTGCCTGTCCCCAGCCATCCCTGGTCACACATAGCTGTGGACTTTGTCACCGGCTTGTCCCCATCTGAAGGTAATACTGACTGTTATAGACCGTTTTTCCAAGGCTGTGCATTTTGTCCCTCTCCCTAAATCACTCTCCACCACAGAGACTACAGACCTCCTGAATAACATGAACATCTCCACTTCTTTTTAACTGGCTAACATACTTCTGACTGCAACTCGGGAAAAATGTAAATACAAGTTAATTTATGCTGATTTCACAGAGAATCCAATCTGGTGGTGGGCATCAAAAATAACTGTAAAGAAATAGCTCATCTTCTCGCGGATGGTCTTGTGTATTTATATAAGTCATAAACAGGCCTCAGTATTAAATTGAGACTGTTTCATAACCAATTAAAGACTCTTTGTAGTATCTTTAGGTTAGCTAAGGTTGGCCAGATGCTAGCTAAATGCCCGGCTAATGACTGATGTAGTTTAGCTAGCTACTTAGTGGGTGTTTTGCTAACATTAGCTATTAGATGTGACTACCTAGTGATTGGGTTGTCTTTTCAACATAGATTAGCCTAGCACATAGCCTGTATAGGCTACTGGAAACATGAAAGATTGAGGAGGAAATATTTCCAAAAGGGGTGGAACTTTGGAAATCTCAATGAACTACATGACATACACATATAATAAAACTTACCCTGGGCATTTCTGCTCAGCCTTGTTTCCAATTTTGCCCAGTGGCCACTCGTGGTGTTGCAGTGAAAAATTCCCCTACAGCCCAAAAAGCATTTTCCCCCAAAATCTACACTGACTGGACATATACATGAAAAGTGCCAAATTTCCTAATGTGACATTGTTACTTGTTTGAATCATTCTCTTTTCTTTAATCATATAAGCAACACACGGTAAGAGAACTGCTGGGAAATCCACCTCTTTCACTTAAAACTAATATATTCCAGCTCTCCAAAGAAATAACCCACTACCAATTTACCTCCAGTGGTCGGCTACCCTGTGATTCATAGTGCTTGTTCCTCTTCAGTGAGCCACGTTTGGCCCCTGCTGTCATGTGTGCAGTCGTGTGTCACACTCTCACAAGTCTTCTCCTCATCGCATGCTGGTCTTAGCAGAGCAGAAGTGAAGCACCTCTGTGAACAAAACAGGTGACTCACAGTCAGGACTGCTGTCAACATCATCGCTGCTGTGATTTTCGAGAGCTAAAAGTGCGTCTCTGTGCCGGTCAGTGGGGCTGGATATAATTAACCCTGTACTGAGCAGAACAAGCCAGCTGCCAGCAGGCACAGTTTGTTGCCACTGTCAGTGGAATATGAAACAACTGAATCCTGTGGGTATAACTCACACATGGTGGTTAGAACTTCTCAGTCCTGAATGTTGAATAGTAAAACAACCAACAACAAATAGCCTGCCATTCTTGCATACTTGTGTTTTTTAAAAGTGGATGCATGCTGCAGAATTTCCACAACAAAACTGGGAGGTATTTGACTTCCTAGCAAGGGTCAAAGAAGATCCAAATCATGCATCCTAACTGAAACTAAGGGTGGGCTGCACCAACAAGGATTCATTTTTAAACCCAAGCTATCATGATCCTAGTAAATTAATTCCTTAAATTCCTCAAGACATAATCCTCAAATTGGAGGATTTGTGAACCCCTGAGCCAGGCTAGTGTTCACTTACTTTTTAGCTAGATAGAAAACAATGCAATGCTTGATAACTTTTTAGAGTGCTACCAAACAATGTCACATTTTGTTAACTTTTTAGCAAGTTACCAAACAATGTAATGTTTTTTTTTTAACTTGTTGATGTTAAGATGTTAAATGTTAGATGTTTTTTTAAGCAATACAGAGCAGCCAAAAGTTAATGACATGTCTAATTGAACTAGAAATGAACGTCTCATTCTAAGGTAATGAAATCACCAGGATTCTTTATTTAATATGAAAATGTACTCACAAGTACTGTATTCCATTTCTGTCATATTCTCACAATAAATTCCTGTAAATTTTAGACACTGGACCATTAATCAAAAAACATCATATAGTATAGCATGAGTACTTTTGCTTTTGATACTTTAATCTGAATACTTCTTTCACCACTGCAGAAAATCTATGGTAATGTAAGCATCTGTGCATGCTGAGTTTGGTCAGTACTAAACTATATGTTTGTGTACTGCTTTTCCTGGGATGTTTCTGGGTGTGGGCATTCTGGGCATTATTTGTGTGCTTGGGTGGTGGCTTGTGGCAGCATATGAATGAACACTTGCATACAAAGCCCTGGAAGCCTTTTAGTACATAAAGCTCATGATAGATCAGTTCAGTGTTATTTATTGGTTTGTTTGTGCATTAGGTTTGTTGACCGATCCACTTTGTTGAAAGATTAGAGGAGAGTCAGTGCAGAGTTACAGATCTGACTCTGTGCAGGTTATTTTTGAATGTGATGGTCATAATATTTCAGTTTTGCATTTTTTGCAGCTGTATCTCAGCAACTATTACTGTTGTCATGCATAAACGTCTTTATCTTGATATGTAGGTCTAGATCATGACCTCCTCTTCTCGTATCTCCCATATAATCATAAAAACAATTTCCACTTTTCCGAGATACAATATCTGCTAAATGGCAACATTTGGCATTTGAGTGTTTTTTCAGCACACAGATTAGATAAGTGAATAAGTAAAAAGACGTGACATATGCCCAATTCTTGCAGTGGAAAAACGTCGGCTGTGGGTGGTGAAGTGGAAAGAGCTCCCCATGGAAACCTGAATATGTGCCATGGAGCTGGATTAGTGTACCAGGGTACCACAGGGTCAGACCTTATCACTGCAGCAGCCATTATCATGCCGACCGTTTGATATGGCCTCAATCAATCTGCTGAACAATGCTGCAGTTGCTGACAGGTCATTTTCATAATATTAAGGCTCAGCTGCCGACAGATAAACTTGTTGTTGTTTTTTTAAGCAACAGTGTTTTGAGACCAGACAGATTTTGAAAATGAATATTTCCACACACAACGCTTCCTCTGCACAACATCAAATAAAGATTAGTTGAATTATGCACCAGACAGAATTGCATGGTTGTGCACATTTCTCATGTCAACATTAATCAGGGAGCATCTGTCTCTCACACTCACATCATGACAGTTTCTGATGGCATAGAAATCGTATTAAGCACGTTATCATTTTTAATACTGATTACAGTGTTCTCTGTAGTAGAAGTAGTAGTATCGGAAAGTGACAATAAAAACAGCTTTAGATTTTCCTGTAATAGTTAACCTGGGGTGATGTGGCACTCATTTTCAACTAGCCTTTTGTGTCTCTTTTTTTCTTTTTTGCCTTTAGAAGGTATATCTTATAAGAACCATCAGAAGTTTTTGTATCTTTGTTTATTTTAAAAGGATTTCTCTGAATGGAGCGTATGACGAATATAAAATGAGCTTCATTCACCACCACTTGATTAGACTATTTTAGTTTTGCATCATTGTGTGCCACCTTCCCAACAGCAGGTCCGACCTGAGTTAATGGAACAATAACATATAGAAAAGATGATTCCCTGATGTATCCATCAGCCCTGATCACATGCAACAGACGTAACCACACAAACACAAAGTAAAAGACATAGGAAGACGAAACAGAGAGAGAGAGAGGGAGATTTAACAGTTAGTTTTGCAAAGAAACAGCTGATGGAAATGTTCTTCACAGAGCTACTTTTTTACTTTTACACTGAGTACATTTTAGAGCCTGTATTGTTTTACTTACTTAAGTAAAGAAGTTAAATCAGTACTTCTACTCTTACCAGGGTCTTTTTTTGTACACATTTCTGTACTTAACTAAAGAATGCATGCTTGTTTGCAACCTCTGTAAAACACACTCAACACTCGACAAGAACAAAATAAAACTCACCAAAACTGTTTTTGTAAGTCTTTCTACTGTTCCAACAATCGCTGGCTCTGGTTTGGTCAAAATAAACCCTGAATTCACCAAGTTAGATGTAAAAATATGCTGACATAGATGCATCAGCCAGCAGCTACCAAACAGTCTGCAATGGTTGCAATGTCATCCTTGGTGGCAACCATGCTGGTCAAAGTACGTCCACTAAAAGTACTTGTTCTTGCTGCTGAGAGTCCTTAAACAGATTAACCTTTTTATCAAGAGAGTAAGATCCTTTTTGTTTAGCCATAATACAGACATTATATCAATATCCTAAAAGCTACCAGACAAAAACAGTAGTTTTATCTCGCAGTTCATCGTTAAACCTATTTTATTCAAACTTGACAGGAACAAAATAAAACTCAGTAAGATGTCTGTTCTTTCCGCTGTTCAAGTGATCTGAGTGCCTCCTTACCCCTCGGTTTTCCATTTGAAATGGAGTACTTTTACAGTGTGGTGTAGCTACTTTACTTAAGTAAAGGATCTGCATAAGTCTCTTTCCACTGGCTTCGATATTATCAGGTATTAGATGAGTGTACGGGTCTTTAGGCAGCCATACCTAAGAATGCGGTTATGTACAGATGATGGTTGTGCAATAACCATTAAAGTCCAGTGAACTTGGTCACTGCCCAGGTTTATGTAGCAACCACAATAAAGTGAGAAGGAAAAAGAGGTGGGATGAGGCGACTGACAGATAGTGCGTGTGCTGAGTCACTGAGGGGGCATGACCAGACATATTCCCTACATGACTGACTGACTTGCAGTATAGCAAAGGCCACAGTACAGCTTTAAATGCTCCGTATGGCTTATCATGTTTACTTAAAGGTTATGTAAAGTGGAGAGACGACACACAGAGAGACGTATAGTAAAACACAGACCACAAGCTTTTTAATTGTACAGTAAAACTCTCAAGACTGTCGGGTGAATGTCAAGTGGTTTGTTGAGCTCTGGCTGCTGCCAATAACTCTACAGTATGTAACTCAGAGCAGCTTTTGGCCATGTGTGCAACATGCCTGTCTCCTGCCTGCTTTCAGTTACAGCATGACATAAATCTCCAACCTTTCACCAGAAAAACTTGCTTGAATCTTTCAAACTGTGACAAACAAGCCAGGTTTGTTTTTGCTCAAAAGCTTGTTTTCTTATCAGTACTCACAAACAACTGTCATGAGTCTGACAAAGCCTAGAGAACACTGATTATTAATCTAGTAGGCGAACTTTGTTCTTTTGGTGTCATAAAGGTTTTTGTGGCTCTTGGAACATGCAGCTGGCTCTTTGACCTGATGCATTATGGGATACACTTTTGCCCAATCCCGTAATCCTTCCAGGAGCAGGATTTAAGAAATCTGGACAGTGATCTGAGAAGCGTGTTGCTGATGTATTTTTTATTAAAGGCTCATTCGGACAGAGGTTTTAACCCGCCTAAGAGGTTGGATAAAACCGGCTCAGACAGCAAGCGGTATCAGTTACACGAGTCAAGCTGCACTGGTATGATCACGACCTTAACAGACAGTGTCTCTGAGGGACGTGCTCCATATCTCTGCTGGACTTAACCCCAGAGGTTTCCAATGAATTTACACAATTGCTCTCCGACACTCCTAATCGCCCCTTGGGCTGAGTTTTTCCTCTCTGCTACTGAATGGGGCCGAGCAGAAAGGATTTCTGGGAATGAAACCAGAGCTTGCTGCTAAATAGGGGTTCCCTCTCACTTCTGGTAAATGCTCCAGAGAGCAGAATGAGCCAGTTCTCTTCTCTGGTAGCTTTTAATAATATGCGATGTCCACATGAGCAGGCACATGTGTTGAGAAAATTACAGAACATGTTTATTTTATAAGCTTTTATGGTTGCATTTGTTGACTCAGCGGTATCTGCACATTGTACGCAGCTGTCAGCCTGCTTCTACGTCCCTGTAGTGTCGTTGGGAGTGTTTGATCGGTGCAGAATAATATCCACAGAGAACCATTCATCTACCAGCACCAAAGTTGTGAGGTGAAGCAAACTGGAGTTTATTTTCCTTTTGTGTAGCTTTTGACAAGGTGATTTGCAGCAGGGACCCTAAAATGTCCTTTTGGGTGGTGGGTGTGGGGCCTTTGCATAACATGATTTAAGCTCCAGTTAAGGAAGCTGTCCAAGTTAGGACGTCCCAGACATACAGAAGGAGGGGACGGTGTTTTATTACCAGGACTATACATTCCTCTTTTACATGGGTTTCTCTATAAGCAGGAGTAAGTCACATGTGAGATGTCCATGTGCTTAGCTGAGAGTTTGAGGAAAAGAAACAGTAAATATTCAGAAAATATGTGAACAATTTGCTCAGTTGCTATAGCACAGGAGCTGGGAATTTATTGAGAAAATAGAGATTTAATCCTACCGTCTCAAAGAATTTCTCATCTTTCCTTGCTGTATAGATCCATGTGTCTTTATCTGACTTACATTAGTTCTCATTCCACACAATTTCAGCAGGAGTCAAAGTTTTTTTTTCCTCCCTTTCCTCCTGTTCAGGGAGTAAAGTGAGCTGAGCCTTACATAATAAAGCCTCACACTATATTTGACCGTTGAGCTTCAGAGCCCTTCAACTATGCAATAACCTTGCTTATCTAAAGATTCTGTGCAGCTATGGCATAACTATGGAGCTACAGAACCTGTAGAAAATGACACAGATTCTAAATTATTGTATAATCAGTGAAAAGATGAGAAAACAGAACTGTTCTTACAACATAAAATCATTTCCAAAATGACTGATGCGATGACATTTTTTTACTTAAAGGTCCAGTATGTAGAGACACACAACCACTCACTGTCACAGTCACACCTATGGACAATTTAGAGCCACCAATTAACCTATAAGAATCCTTGTGGTTTTGCTACTTTAAAGCGAGCTGTTTATATTATAGATAGATATGTGCATACTTAGTCGACTAAATGATTAAACGCTGCTTGTGCACAGTACCTCACATTTCAGCTACATTTAAAGTACGATTTGGTTATTGAAGAATGTGATTAACAGCTCCTGACACATGCAAATGCAATATTTATTCATACACTGGCTAACCTTATGCTCTATATTCTCAGCCGAAACTACAGTTAAAGGTGAATTCATGTACATGTGACATACACCAGCTGTTATAGATCAATATAATGTATTCAATTTCTGAGTATTTTCTTATTTTTAGACTAGACATCTGCTCTCCAACATGCTTGGAAGGGGAAGGTAAGCTGAGACCCTTGCTATTTGAAAACTCACCACCACTTCAAGTCATTGTTACAAACTTAATAATAATCTTTAGGAAATACTCTATAATCACTAATCACACATCTATAATCAGATTTTGGTAACAACAAGGCGGCATAAGTCATAATTTGATTTCAGGCTAACAACAGAACAACACCAATGTGTGTTGCTTCAATACAACACAGTATTTTTCCATTTCACTGTCCAGGTGCGGACAGACCGGAGTACTGTTGTATGATGCCACTTGAATCTATAGTGTGTTTTGGTGTGTTAATTTTTTCCAGCAGCACACTGGTCTGCTCTGCCAAGCACAACTATAATCAATCAAGCAGGCAGCGCAGGGAGTCTGACGTCAGAGGCACGGCTGCTTGCGCAACCTCGCTCCACTGTCCCATAGATTTGTCATCTGGAGCAATCCGGAAAAGTAAATTTACCTCTCTTATCACGTACTCTCTCTATTACAGGAGGTAGGCCCCGGTGCCCAGCCTGACTGGTCAACTCAACCTGGTTGTACAGACCTATTATCTGCTGCCACAACGACTCTGAGACTCAAGCTCTAATACAAACAAACTTTTTTATTCATTCACAAAATCAAAAGTCAGTTTTTAAAATTAAACCTGCTGTGTAATGTCAGACATGCAATGTAATAGCAGCAGCTGTGTCACTATTTTAGCTATGGTACAGTCTAATAATAGCAAACGCCTGGTCTTCTAGTATAACATGTCTGAATGTGCTGCTCAGAGGCAGAGGAGATGAAGTATTTTGGGGGGGAAATAATTCACTAAGATTGTAGGAGCCCTGACAGACGGGTAAGAAAAGAGCTTCACAACTCATCCTGCACGACAGACGGAGTTGTTATCTGTCTTCACACAATTGATCATTGTGACACTTCGCTGCTTGTTGTTTGGCAACATCGATTCCCAGCCGCGCTTTTACAACACTCTGTGACGTCCAATCGTGTCCCTGCACTTGAGAGAAGCCCTGCATTGTTCCTCTTCCTGTCACTGCACATCAGGCAAAGACAGATAGAGATATTTGACACCAACAAAAAACAACTGTCTGATGTCTTTTATGGGCACAAATACACACTGTAAAATATTATACAGGAATTTAGAAGAATCAACTAATATTTCCTCATCAACTTAACATAGATATTTACAAGTTTTATTTATTTGAGCTGATTAAAATTAAAATTTCAATTATTTATTTTCTGAACACTGCCCAGAATGCATTGTTTGAGTTAAAACTCCTTTTTATAGTTTGAAGAAAATATATATGATGAAAACTTGCTGTGTTATACATCTTAAGTTAAGTTGCTTGTTTTTTTTTTTTTGTAAATAATAAAAAAATACAGCAAGCCATGATGAAGATTAGTACTGAATTCAGTCCCTACCCCTTTACACTAAAAATTTAATAATTTCACTGGGAGCAGTTTCACAAATTGTCCCACCACATTCACACAGCGGCCATTTTCCTCTGACATCACATTTATGGTGGGAAGTTCAAATGTCGTAGCCTACGGCTGTCCAGATTGCAAGTCATATTAGGGAATCTGACAAATCATTATTATTTCACTGTTTCCTGATTGATCATCACCTGAAAAGACAATGGATATGCCATGTTTCAAAGTAAAACAACATATTTGATAAGCCATTAGCTACTGTGTGACAACAGTTACTGTTAGCATTCAGCTACTTCTGAGCTAACGGTCGGAGGTAGCTCCCTATTTGTTCCAGTGAGCGTAATGTCACATAAAATTACTAACTGAACCAGAACATCTCTGAGGTCAGGTGAAGAGATGGCAAGACAGTTAGCGAACATTAAATTTCAAGCTTGATTATGTCCAGTGTCTGAGCTTAAATAAAAGTGTCCAGCATGTGTGTTGATATTTCATGATTAATTTTTCTCTTCACCTATCATGTTGTAACACCATCAAAATGTAACGTTAGCTAGGAAGTGGCTGAATGCTAATGTTAGCAACGGATATGGATTTTCAAATATGTTGTGTTAGCTTGAAACATGGCCCAATGTCCCTCCAGATTTTCAGTATTTATCTTTTTAGTTGCTGATCAATCAGAAGCATGAAATCATAATGATTTGTCAGATGGAACACAGCAGTATCACATCTCCACTGAATCAATATAAAGTTTATTTGACTTCAAAAGTTTATTTGTTTTGAGTCATTACAAATTACCTCAACTTATCTTTTCAAATTCGGTCGATTAAAAATTTTAATGGAGCCTGAACACTACTACTACAGGACTCCTAGATTGTTTCATAATGTTTGGTTACGGTAAGGACTGGAACACACACACCTGTCTAATGCATCATTTGTTTAAGGTGTGTTTAAATACTGGCTATCTCACCGCACCTACTAGACTCACAGTCTCAGTTGTCATGGCTGCAGCAGGATGTCAACTGAGGGATAAACAGAGGATCTAGTGTCACTGGCGTGAATTAACAAAGGGTGAACACATTTCAGGGTTTTTCTCTGTGTTAATTGTTTTGTTCCACTGCATGAAATGTCTTGACTTAACATCCGATGGTCTCCCTGTGACATGTGGCTGTGAGGGAACCTGAGAATGTCAAGTGGCCTGACATTTATCTGCTGCGATTGTTCTCTGTTTCCCCAAGTGTTTCACATTCAGGTAAAGGCTGGCTCTGCTCCCAGGATGCACAGCTGCCACATGGCAGGGTTATTTATAGTTGAATGACGCAGATGTCTCACATCGGCACCTGGCAGGACCCTCGGCTGGAGACGCCTCTGCCCAGCTGCCCGACAACCGGGGATGCTGTTGCCAGGGGAACAGGATTATGTTGACATCACAGGATTTGAAGAGATCTTCCGTGGAGACCAAATCCACAGTACGCCCACGACCCTGTCAGCATCCAGCTGTGTGTTGAGGACAACAGCGGAGGAGTGTGTGAACTAAGCACATATGTTTGAGGAAGACATGAATGTGTGTGCCTGAGTGCGTAAGAGTGCGTGTTTCCGTCTGTGTGTGTTTTATTGCTGCATCACTAAAAACCAACACAGGTCAATCATGAAATGAACTTTACTCTCTTGTAAAGGTTTTACAAGTGCACTAACACGATATGAACAGAATGAGCAGTGAGAGATTTCATAAATTATGACATATTTGGGTCTTTTTAAAAGAGGAAATGATGGATGTTTTCACCTGTATTGTTCACCGGCAAATTACACACTGGCCACTGAAAGAGTAATGTCTGCTTTTGTGAGTAATGTCTGCCATTGTGTGAGGTCCTTCACTAAGGGATATTTAGTGCGTTTAAACACACAATAGTTTGCATGCAGGACAGGATGAAATATAAAGACAGTGACGGTGTGACCACAGTCCACTCCAGTAAGAACTGATGCAGAGAGATTTGGGAAATTCGCAGGGTTCAAATAAACTGGAGGACATTAAATGCATCTGACAAGTGCTGAATTAAGCAATCTAACATGAGGACCTTGTTTAACTCAGACCTCCTCTCATGATAACTGATCCTAAATGTCATTTTTGCTTTTTTTGCAAAAGTTGAGCTGGCTCGGTACCTCGGCCAACTTTCACCTTCGTGTTTCCTGTACTTAGATATACTATGTGCCAAGCTTGTCTATGTTAGAAAGAAAACCAAATTTTCAAGATGGTCAAAAGATGTTGCTGAGGGACATGTAAAAACATATATTTATGTTAATAGTAGCAAAAGATTAGCTAACTAGCTAGTTAACAATTAATATAGATAGCTTGCTAGTTTGCGAGTGTTTTCTAACGAGCAATCAGATTTAAGAGCATCGCTGATGTAGATGAACTAGTTAGATGTAACTATTTAGCTAACAACTGATGTAGATTAGCTAGCTAGTTAGCTACTGTGTTGCTACAGAGTAAAAGGGGTCAGGACTTAGAAAGGGTCAGTTATCTTTTATGCTTGTGATGGACCATAGAGTACCGCAGGAATGAGTCACAAAAACCTGGAAATCAGTTAGCATATTAGCACTTTTTCTGGTTCCCTTGTCTCAAAATTAGGGTTTTTTTCTGAATGTATTTTTTGTTATTCACCCGAAATAAGGTCTGTGAAGAGATTTTCACATTTTGTTCTATGACATCAAATATGTCACCTACCTTAATCATGAATTTTGGAGATATTACATGTCTTCAAAAAGGCACTTGCTAACAAGTGGCTAACTAAGACTACAGAGGTTGTTGCGGACATTAAACTCATCACGCCAAAGTTAGCTTTTTACTTCTGGCAACTGCATTTACGCTTCAAAAGTCATAAAAGTGGTTTTCATTTGTGACGATTATCTTCCTGAATAAAACATGTCAATATCATAAACTTTTCTTTGCCACAGAGCTTATGTTCTGCACTAATCCGAAATCCATTGGAAAAATCCCACTGACATTTTGTGGAGGGAAACAGCAATGTTAACTTCGTAACTATTACATACAGTTACAAATGTTCTTTTCAGACCACAGGAATATCTCTATGTCTGCACCAACTTAAATAATAAAATAAAAACATTGTGCACCACAGATAAGGAAGCAGAGTGGAAAAAAGTGGCAGTGAAGTTTCTGAAAACGTAAATGGAAACCTTAAAGGGCATCACAGGTTATCAGAGCCTTCGCATAAGTCCCTGCACTATCATGAGCAAATTAAATGAATGCTTGTTCGTGTGATTGTAGCCTTTAATTTTCCATTAGCTGAATAAACAACCAACTCTAAGCTAAAGCCTTCCACTTTAAACAGGCCAAACTAAAAATGATAAGCACCCATAAAAATGTGTGATTAGCAATCAATGGGTTGAATTGCCTGCTATCATAGTTTAAATAGTCAGCCTTTGACAAGAAGCTTGTGGATGTCAGTGAAAAAAAAATCGTGCCTAATCATGTCTATTTATATTATCTAGTATATTTTCTTTTTGGCATATTTTTCAAACACTGTGATGTTGGGGTGGATGACTATAGACTCAGATGAGGAACTACTGCTACTACATATTCTATCAAAACTGAAGGCCAGAGTGTGACTTTTTGGCATGTTTTACAATATAAAAGTAAAAATAGATGTAATTTTTGAGAATCTGAAACCTGCATTGCAGGTAATTACGCTAGCATTTGCTAGTGATATAACCTAGATTTAATCATTTACTTATTTAATTATTACTTATTTAACTTGTTTAATTATTTACCCACTTTTTCCTGTTTCTTGTAATTGACAGTTAACACTACGAAGCACACTAATGCTAAAAGCTAACTAGCCTGGTTTAGCAGAGGAGCAGTAACAGACGTTTCTTTCATGTTTCTGAAGTTTTGCACTGTTTCCCTGATAGGTTTCCCTGCATGTTATGTCAGTATCTAAATGTGTTTTTTATGTTAAGTCTGTGACGATGATCAGGCTAATAAACCTAATAAGGCATGAAGTTCATATTTTACCATTTCTATAATTTCTATCTATTGAAACCAGTTTGACAAACAGCTTTCAAACTTCAACAGTTTCATCTTTCTGCCTCTGTAAACAGGGGTGCCCTCACTGTCCCTTGGTAGTGGGGGGCAGTGTGGAGTGAGAGTGGAGGGTGACGTAGTGATGGATGGCTGGCTGTGCATTTGTTGTTAGCACTTTTCTCCATCTGTCACAATGTGACCTCCCCACCCCCACCTGTGCTTTTTGTTTTAGTGTGTCACCCAAAGATTTTCAGTGGGTGCTGCTGTTTGTAAGGTGTGAGGATAGGAGCCAAGTATTTTTGTTCTGATGTTTATGATGGTATGTTATGCGCTATAAAGAGGAAAAGAAAATAAATCACTTTCTGTTGAACTGGACAAAACTGGTACATGTGCAGCTGGTAGTGAGAAGAAGCAAATGGACAAATCTTTGTTTTGAGAGCTCACAAACTTAGATGGTTGGGAAACACTGGAGAGTTGCTATTGGAAAGTAAGTTTTCTTGATTATCTTGTTTGGACAAAAGTAACTCGGACTGCTCACAGTCTTCCTCTGGTTCCTATAGGCTATGTCTGTATGATCGGGAAGTGTACCATCGTGCAGCAGGGCGTTTCTGAGAGAAAAAAAAACATCCTGCATGTTCTGCAAACTTTCCCTGGACAAATAAAGAAATAGAGCCCAGGAGGAAGAGTGAAGCTTGTGTTTGCACAGCTGTAACATGATCTCTGCAATCCATCATTATTAATTATCTGTTTTAATCTGACACTAACGACAAAGTATCACATTAATAAATACTCATTCCGCATAATGCTGCAGATGAGGAGATCATAAGATAATCAGATCATGAGGTTTGTAGAGGGAAAACCCTGTCAGCATGCAGCAGCAGGGCGCTCCATGAGTAGAGCAGAGGGGGAGGAGCCTGTCAGCTGCGTCACATGAAGGGTGTTCCCTGCACGCAGACAAGGCGTCCATAATCAATGACCAAACACGGCAGCCAATCAGAGCCCGCATGCTAATGAAGAGGCTTTAAACCCTCTTATGAATCGGTGCTTTGCAGACTGACCGGATTTTAGCGGCGCACAACGGAGGAAACGGCTGATCCCACTCTCACCTCCACACTCACACTTACACGCACCTCTGACTAAACTTTTCTCACTCTTCACCTCCACATTAACACCCGGACCTGCTCACAGCTGACAGCCACAGGAATATCTTAACTTGAGCTGAAGACAGAAGACACAGAGCTCAGCAGGGAGGACGCTCTGGTTCATACTCTGCCCATTTCTTATTTCGGGAGGGGGGGACTGAGAGCTGATATCGTCATGTCTTGCGGTGATGCGTCGGATCAGAGTCGGAGGTTCTGCGTGTTGTCTTGGGATCAGGTGCAGCGATTGGACTCGATCCTGGGAGAGGCTGTCCCCATCCACGGCCGAGGAAACTTCCCCACTCTGTCCGTGCAGCCCCGACAGATTGTCCAGGTAATAATCCACACATCATATAGACATACTCACTTTTATAAATTGAAATTTAAGTGAAATTTAAACATGTAGATCACTTTACTAATACAGTTAGATGTTTGTAGACTGCAGGTGGCTAAACGTTTTGATTTAATAGTCTCAGTGTAATTAATTTTTAATATGAAACTGTACTTTACTTGTGTTTGAGGCTCTGTAGGACCCCTGGTGGACTTTTTTTTTTTTTGCTTAATTGCACTTAAATCATACACACACACACACACACACACACACACACACACACACACACACACATATATATATATATATATGTATATATATATATACACACATATATATGTATGTATATATTATGTGTTTCATTTTTGGAGGGCAAGAATACATTTTGACTCCTTCTAATTTCTCCTTAGGACTGCTCTTACAAATGTTTAATTTTCAAAATTTATTGCATTTGAATGTCTAATCAATTATGAATAAGTTATTAAATTGATCAACAATTATTTTAATTACTGATTAGTCGGTTTGAGTAATTCTCCTTTATGATAACAGCTTTTTTGGACAAAACACTTGAGGATGTCATATTGGGCTTTGAACATTTTTCACCATTTTCTGATATTAATAGGCCAAGCCACTAATTGATTAATTGAGAAACACATTAATCAGCAAAGATAATCATTAGTTGCACCGTAGTGGAATTAATTTTTTACAATGAAGCTGTACTTTTTTTTTTTTTTTATTTGTCTTGAACTCCCTCTGTAAGCTCTCTAGGCAGAAATCAAAATTAACACCATCCATCAGCCAAGTGCTGGTAAAATATGCACGTACCTGGTAAACTTGCTTCATTCACAAAAAATACTTGCAATCTATTGAGTCACTAGTAAAATTTGAACATTCATTAGCCATCCGGCCAATCCTAATTTTAGGGCCACTGACTACCCCAGGATGTAATCAGTGTAGGTTTTTGGATCCTTCCTTGGATCCTTGCAGTTGATTGGTTTCTTCTTAATTAGTCAATTAGTTGTTCAGCCCCAAAAAGTGGTGAAAAATGGTGATCACTGTTTCTCAGAGCCCAAAGTGACATCCTAAAATGTCTTGTTTTATCCACAAACCAAGTATATTCAGTTTACTGTCATAGAGGAGTACAGAAACCAGAAAATATTCACAACTGAGAAGCTGAAATTAGAGAATTTTGACAATTCTTCTTAGAAATTGAGTCAAAACGATTGATTGATTATCAAATAAGTTTTATAGTGATTAATTTAATACTATAATAGGTTTAGTCATTTGTTAAGCGCGTTTGAGTGCTTAATCAGAATGAAAAGGTATCATTCATTATGATTTGTCTGACTGTCTAATGCAAACAACACATTAGAGAACTGCCTGGTTTGACTTAAAATGTATGAAACAGACACATGATGCCAAAGTCCCTCCACAATTCCAGCTTTTTATGCACTGTGGCTGGATCATGTTCCACTTCTCCTGTTCAATGCAATCTAAATGCAATGATAAAAACTTAAAATGACACATATAGGCGATTCCTGTAGTCAAAAGTCAAGTCAGATAATCTGTTCTATCATCCTTTTTTATTTTCATTTTCATTTGATATGTTCAAGATGAGCCCAACACGCCTGTGAATCCCAGAGCTCCGTGCTTGTGGTCGTGGAAAGATGAATGCTCCATTGAGTGTGCAGGAAGCTTAAATACAGGTCTGAGCCCCAAATGTGGGGACTCTTGTTTCCCCTGGATTTGTGGAAACCCCATATAATTTTATTCAGCTAAAATCTGCCATCTGCCACATAGATTCATTTAGTGGTTGGCTGAGTATCGATCAACAGTAAATCTCCTGTCACAACATCCTAGAGTGAGGCTGTTTAGCCTAAACGTAGAGTATATTTTTTTGGTTTAGGGATTTGATGATGTAAATGTGCCTTTTCTGTTATGCATCACAGGGGGCATGACTGAGAGTGTCAACCTTTGTCCTGCAGCATCATGAAGCCACAGAGTGACCGAGCTGTGACTGTAGATCTAAGATAACAACACCCTATTATGAGTGAGCCTCTGTGCTGCATTACTCCTGACACTTTTTCCACTCACCTTTTATTGATTTATTCTCTCTCGATAAATGAGATAGACTTGATTAGACAGGAGTTATGTTTTGGCAGGATTTGTTAAGTCAGCACAGGCATACCTACGCTCCCAAAGGCAAGCAAGAGGGGGGCTTAACCACTCCTGTATTCAAGTATGAATGGGAGGAGAGCTGTTCAAGGGAGAGTTTGGATTATTTGAAGTGGGTTTGCATGAAGTTCTTATTGATAGTTAGTGCAGTAAATGGTGGTTGGCAGGCCTCCAGTTTGATGAAGCAGAGGTGTACCAGCACAGAAGCTAAGCAATGTACTGCTGTGAACAGGATCAGCAGCAAACATGGCAAACTGCCATTAAATAAGCCAAATACAACTCTGTCCAAAACAACCAAACTCTAATGGCAAAATCAGTAAATGTAACTTGAAGAACATGTGAGTTTCTGGTCTGCTGCTGCCTTGGTGGGTTAGTTTGTTTGAGTTATTGTGTGACTTTGGTGAATCCAAACTAACCTTTTAAAACACCGTAGTCACACAATAACACAAACTAACTAACTAACTGAGGCAGTAGTAGACCAGCAACTCTCACTTTCTGCGAGGTAAAATTATTATTTTTGCCAATGGAGTTTGCTGCTGACCCTGTCCACAGCAGTATATTGTTAAGCTTCCTACACCACTTCCCCTGCTGTTTGTCCAAACTGGGGACGTGCTGCCATGGACTGTAGGTTAAAAACACTGACTTTTGACATTGACTTCAAAAAATCCAAACTATCCCTTAAGTATGTGCCCAACCTGAATCTGGCACTGACTGCACTGACTGCAATATTCCAGCTTCTGGCTGGAGTTTGAACACCATTGGCGCCACTTTATGGCTTAAAGATTACGATGCCATTATGATTTTGCTCCTGTGTGAGGGGTTGACTTGTCTTCAAATGTTTGTTTGTCTGTAGCCTGACCCAGTGTGTATAAATAGAGCAGGCTTGTTATCTGATCACCATGGGAGAGAGAGTTAACAGACACTAATCTGACAGGTCAGTGCCACTGGGGAGATTTAGGATGGTGTGCGAGTGTGTAACAACTAATTTGTGCCGCAAGTCTTACTGTTTGAAATGTTCGCACTTGTTATTTACTCAGTGTAAATGACTGCCTTATTTGTTGTTACAGTCTGCTACAATGTGTCGGCTCCACCATCAAGTGTACCCTCTGTGCATACACTCAACTAAGATGACAAGTTTCTCAAAAAGGTTGACAGATGTAACAAAGACGGTGTACATGAGTTTCCAGTGAACACTTGGATCTCTTTCAAATGTTTTGAGAACAGAATGTTTTTATGGCACGAGTGGATTCAGGGGAAATGGTGGTAGCAATGTTGTCATGCCCTGTTCAGCTGTAGATCATCCTTTTCCACTGTGTCCACTGCACTGAGGCGAGGCACGTCCGTTTAAACATCTTACGGGTCAGTGGGACAGAGGAAGGGAAGCACCGCTGACCCTTAATGACCTGAGTTTGTGACATTTAACCGAAAGCCTAAAAACCACACTGGTCTTCCTGCACACTGGTGTTCTCTCTGTGTTGGCTGTGGTTCAGGATTATAAATCTTATCGCTGTGTCTGTGATAAGATGAGACGATCTGACCCAGAGGGAGATGGACCTGGAGCGCAGACTCACTCTGCTGCTGCTGCTCTTTGTTTGGTATCTTTAGGTTTCATTCAGACTGAAGCTGATGGTGATTAAATGAACTTTTGTGAGAGGTAGTATTGATCCCACCTTCACAAACTATTGATTTCCACTCGGCTCATGTGGAGCTCAGCTGGACATATTTCAAGAGCTTAACTTGAGTTTTTTCAGATGTGTGTGTCTCTGTTTTTCTATTTTCTGACTCAAAGAACCTGTGTAACTTCATGTGTAAGATAATTTCAAATACACAGAACAAACATTCATAAAAACCCACCCTCCCCATCCCTAATAACACAATGTTCTTGGTAAAAAGAGACACTTAACAAACATTAAATTTAGCAAGTAAGTAATTAAGGCTGGAGGGGAGGTATAATAATAAAAAATAAACACTGGTAAAAAAAAAAATCATACATAGACCTACTAAAGAAACTAAATAAATGATATGCACAAGTAAAAATATTGCTGCAAAATGTGGCTGCATACATATATGTTCATGCATACATACACACAGACACTGTTTGTTTAGATTATAAACATATTTAATTAATTAAAGAAATTATGAGCATACAATTCAGTCATCATCCTGTTCTCACAAATTACATATTAACTTGGGGTGCTGCACCAGTCCTTGTTTGATCACAGGCATCTACAGGTCAGGTCATTCATCAAATGTAAGAGAGGTGTCTACATCAAGTCAGGTTTTCTTATTCCAGACTAAAAGACATCTCTTTAATCTATAGACTACAATTAGATCTCTGAATATCCTTACATTCTAAAACAATTACTCATGACTTGCAACAGACAAAAATTAATTAGTGTGTGTTTCCTTACATTTGCTTGAAAGTCTTGTGCACTAAATATATTTTACCTTCAATAAGAACAACACTTCTGTCAGTTTAGAAATCAGCTCAAGGACTTCATCTCAAAACGCCTGGACTGTTTTTCACTCCCACATACAATGAAACAAGGTATCAATGTCTATGTATATAATCGTTAATAACACACTGTGTCTCTGTCTCGTCCCTGTCCAGGTGGTGCGAGCGAGGCTGGAGGAGCGGGGTGTGTGTGTGAAGGATGTGAGGCTGAACGGCTCGGCTGCCAGCCATGTGCTCCACCAGGACACCGGACTGGGCTATAAGGACCTGGATCTGATCTTTGGCGTGTCACTGAAGGACGATCAGGCCTTCCGCCTGGTGAAGGACGTTGTGCTGGACTGCCTCTTTGACTTCCTGCCAGCTGGTGTCTCTAAGGAACGCATCACAGCACTGACCCTCAAAGAGGCCTACGTACAGAAACTGGTGAAAGTGTGTAATGACACGGACCGCTGGAGCCTCATCTCGCTGTCCAATAACACAGGCAAGAATGTGGAGCTTAAATTTGTGGACTCTTTACGGCGGCAGTTTGAATTCAGCGTGGACTCCTTCCAGATTTGCCTCGACTCTCTGCTCTTATTCGACCGCTGCTCGGAGACGCCCATGTCAGAGAGCTTTCACCCCACAGTGATCGGGGAGAGTGTGTACGGGGACTTCATGGAGGCCATGGACCACCTGTGTCAGAGGACCATAGCCACACGCAGCCCAGAGGAAATCAGAGGGGGCGGCTTGTTGAAGTACTGCCACCTGCTGGTGCGAGGGTTCAGACCCTCGTCAGAGGCAGACATGAAGCAGATGCAGCGCTACATGTGCTCTCGCTTCTTCATTGACTTTTCGGACATTGGCGAGCAGCAGAGGAAGCTGGAGGCCTACCTGCAGAACCACTTTGCCGGGATGGAGCACAAACGGTACGAGTGCCTGATGACTCTGCACCACGTAGTGAACGAGAGCACTGTGTGTCTGATGGGCCACGAGCGACGCCAGACGCTCAGCCTCATCTCCATGCTGGCGCTGAAGGTGCTGGCTGAGCAGAACGCCATCCCCACTGTAACGAATGTCACGTGTTACTACCAGCCGGCGCCGTACGTGCAGGACATCAACTTCAGTAATTACTATATTGCACATGTGCAGCCGCCGCCGGTGTCACCATGCAGTAATTCGTATCAGACGTGGCTGCCCTGCAGCTGAACCGGCAGCGAGAAGGACAGAGGTGGACACGCTCTTTATCTTTAAAGGAAGCTGACTGAAAACACACACAAAAAAAAGACGCTCATGTTTGCCAAATGTGACTTGACTTAAAAACAATCCTGTACTGCTGTACATCTGATTGAGCCGACACGTTGATTTTGTCTTGCAAAACATCTGTAAGATTGCTGGTCATTTCTGAGATGTAGCGATAATAATCTTCTTTAAGTATTAAAAGAAGTCTTTATGAAGCTTTATATATATATATGTCAAAAATACATTTTTGAGGAAACACACTTTGAAGCTAGTGTTATTTTCATACTCTGGCTTTATTTTTTTAAAATTACATACTGGACCAAAGATGTATTTTGTTTGTTCAGAAAAGGGAATGTTGTTATGATTCCAAGTGCCTAAAAATGAACCATGAAATGTTCTAAAAAAAAACATCTGTAAAGTGAGAAACTGTGCATTCAGTGTTTTCTAGATTACTCCGTCTCTCTTTTCAGGAACAGAAGCATTCATTTTTTGTGAGATTAAAAAAAAGGAGAAACTACAGCTTTTTTGTATCGTGGTTATTTTATTTTAACCTTGCCCTGTAATGACTGTTGACATTTTAATCTTCTGCTCTAAGGGCTGCAGTTAGTTTAAACTGCTCATTATCTGAAACTGCTTCACCATTCACACAGTCGAGTTTTATATTCTCACATGGCCATCATAAACAGCAGCTTTTCAGTGAACCTGGGACGAGCTTTGACTCAGACTTTTCACCTACAAATAGGTGCTAACGAGAGCATAAAGGGTTCTTCAACTTACCTCCGTAGAGGAACCCTTTTTGGTACCTGGTAGAACTCTTAAAGGTGCCACCTTCGGAGCCCATCATATAAGGTTATACATAGAACCACTGTGAAAGGTTCCACCCAGGGCCTCCAGTGAGAGGTTCTACAACCTAATCGAACCTTTCTATGGTGTAATGGTTCCACCCAGATCCCTCTCTGGTGGTTCTATCTAGACCCTTTCCACCTTCTAAAGGTGCTAATGAGAAACCACCACAGGGGTTCTACTGTTTTATGAGAACCTTTTTATATTCCACAGTTTTCTATCTGGAACCCACCCGGGGTGTTCTACCTAGAACCTTTTTATATTCCAAAGATTTTATGTTCTATTTAGAATCTCTCTAAATGTTTTATCTAGAACCCACCCATTTGGGATTTTACAGAGAACCTTTTATACCTTTTATATAACAAGGGTTTTACCTATAACTCCCGTAGAGGGTTCTACAGTGAACTCTTATATTATGGTACAAGTTCTTCAAGGATTTGAACAATCCCTAAAATAACCCTCTCTCTTTCAAAAAAGGTTCTTTGGATGACAAGATTTCTTAATGGAACCCTCAGTCTTACAAATAACCATTGACAAACCCTTTCTTCAAAAACAGGTTATTAAGAAATAAATGGTTCTGGGTAGAACCTCAGCGCTTCAGGAAGACCCTTTGTAGAACCCTTATTTCTAAGAGTGTGCTGTATCTTGCTGTGGATGCATGTGATGATGGGAGGTTGTTTGTCCTTTACTTGATAATCTGATGACAGCACTGCAGCTCATTTCCAGTGTCCAGGCCCATTGAAATGCATATACTGCTGTCTGGAGTGAGTTGCATTTGTTAAACTGAGGCTGGGGATCCATTACATTCTGAGGACATGAACCATAAGGAGGCTTTTCTGAAGCACAATGGCCTCTCTCTCCTCAGTGATACTAAAGCTTTTTAACAAAGGCTGGCCTGTTCTCCCACCCATGTTACCACTGGAAACCCAGCCCTGTTTGCTTTACTGATACAACGTGCATGTCATTTCTTCTGAGTCAGAATTAAAAAATCTTTACAGATGGATGCAGTTTGTCAAAAGGCAGAGATGCTGGATACAACACAGCTCATATGGATTATTAGCAGACTTTGGATCTTTACAAGCCTTGCTCGTCACATCTGGGCCAATATTTACATCCACTGTGCAAACTGAGAACAAAAAGTTTATTTTGCCATATGTGTGTCACACCCATTTATTCCCTCTCCACATTAAACTCCAACTATAAGTCAGGCGCTGACAGGACGGATTTGAGATGTGGTGTTATTTTAGACTGTATATACACTGCCTTATTTTTGCATAAATCTGTTAAACATAGGGTTCCTAGTGGTGGTCACAGTGTCATTTTACTGGCAACAGTCAGAGTAATAAAGTAATGTAAGCCTGGTTATGTTTTTATTCACATTCTCCTGCGCAGAAGGCCAGATTAACCTGGTCAGGGAACCCAGATCAAAGATTTAGTGTTGGGCCCATCCTGACTTCCCATCTGTTGCCCTCTATACAATATGTGTGCACCCTGTCACCTCCGAGTTAACACTAAAGCCAAGATTAAATGAAATCAATCAATCTTCAACTTTTAGCCAGTACCAGCATAGTACGTCAAGTTATGACAAGCCCACTTTTCAACATTCAAATCAAATTCCTCCCAACATTGTGTCTGGGCTGCCTATCCTGTTTCGTCATATGGAAGCTACATACTCTCAAAATGCTGTTTCATCTGGACCTGGAACAGTTTTTGTTAGTTTGTGGTAATGTGTTTAAGCCCAACTTTATTGGAAATATGCATGATGTGAACCCAGATAAATAATAATATTGAAAAATAGCTGATCTCCTACGAGACAGGGGTACAAGATTAGCTAATAACCAGTAGCTTGTTCTGTACTGGTGCCAATGTCCTTTCAACTTAACACTTAAAGAGGCATTCCAACAGTTTTGCATACAAAGATTACTTTACTTGCCATGGGGAGTACTGGTGACACCATCAAGGTTATTTTCTCAGACTTTATTCTACCACATTATTTAGAATGATGGAAAAAGATTTAGTGTGTCCCAATACATAAAATGTAAAATGCAGTAGGCCAAGAATACTGCACACATTTTGCAGTATGCAAGCCAGCATGCTTTTCTAGCACAGCCAAATGGCAGCTCATTGATGCTTCTTTCCTTTCCAAATTGCAGCCTTTTTTTTCTTTGAGCAAAAAGGTCAAAGGTGCAATGTTATGATGAAGTGCACTGCACATAACATGACCCACTTCGTAAGAGCAGCTGCAGTACACACAACTCAAACTTGCATCTTGACTTGTGGCTGGAGACTACAGATTCTTAACAAAACTTGTATTCTAAACTGAGAGAAGGATTTTGGCTAAGATATTGGCTTAAGAGATGTCTGCCTTCTCTTGAACAGAAGGGGACTAAATGGCACTTAGCTTGTGGGGCTCCAAAAAATTCAACACCCGTGTCTCTTTACAGAAATCATGACCCGGTTACTAAAGATAAACCACAGACCTTGTTGTGAGCAGTTTCATGTAGGAACCATTTTCTTTTTCTTGTAGAAAGAAAGTAGTTCCTCATCAAACTGCTTGGCACTTTGAGCACCACAGGCCGAGTGCCATCTAGTTCCGTTATATTTGAGAGAAAGCAGACATCTCTCCGGCTTATATCTCCAAAACTCTGCAGCTCACATCAAAACAATCTAGACTGATAAACAGAACTCGAGGCCAGAGGAAAAAGTGTATTTTTGATTTTGGGGTGAACCGTCCCTTTTGAATAGAGCAACTTCTCAAGTAGCGATGATGCAGTCTTTTCATTTGAGCGTAATTGGTAGAAAATGGATTGGATTATTCATCGGTGCCAACAAGAGATAGGGTAGATGGAGATAAATGACGTGATGCCACATGAGTGTACAGGGTCGTGACTTCTACATGATGCTTTGTGTCTTAATGACAGTTTGTTTCCTAATAGGCTTTTTATATGTACCTGCCTCCACTGAGACAGAATGAGTTTATGGAAACTTTCAGTACTTGACTGTTATCCATTACCTGTTATTCATTGTCATCTTAGGCTGAACATGATTATCTTTTCTTCCAGCATATAAAATAACAGCATGTTGCTCCAACAAAATATAAAAATGTTTGTTGAGCACTAAAATGTTATGAGGGTTATTTTGGATGCAATTTAGCTGTAAACACACTGGAAATGATTTTTCGCTGCTTAAACCCTGTTCCGTTTTTAATCTAACATCCTGGTAATTTGTCATGATCACTGGCTCTGCTTGCTTTGGCACCAGCTTGAAGTGTTTTGTGCTGTCACTAAATTGTTCCTTTTGTGCTGTGTGCGTTTTCCAAGTGGCCGTGAGTGTTTGGCAGAAGGTACAGAGACTGTCCCAGGGTGTGTTCACGTAGCTTTCTTTTAATGTTTGCCCATAACTTGAGTTGAAACATAATATCCTTGTAGTGATTCAGTCAATATTAATTTTTAGGATGAGTGCATAACAGACATGAAGATGATTTCACTGTTATTGAACACATTTAAAGAAAAGTTGCACTTCATGATCATACAAATGCTTGTGTGCATGATCAATGGGCCTAAAGATTGTATGCAGTTAATCTCACACACCACTTCACCCATCAGCCCAATTTCTTTGTGAACATCCACTACTGTACACTGAAAGACCTAAAAAAAAAACCTAGATAAACCTCTTTTATATCAGACTTGGAACAAATGACCGTTTGGACTCAAGGATGAGATAATTACACTTTGCGGATCAAAGGTCATTAAACCTCACTTGCATCACACTCTCCTGAACATCAAGAATACCTGGAGGGAATTTCTTTAAATTTGGTACTTAGAGTTAATGATGACTTGATTAGATTTTGGTGGTTAAAGATCAAAGGTGACTTTCACCCAACAAAACACATTTCTGGCCATAACTCAAGACTTCATATGCTCCATGTTGGATTGTCTGCAGGTTTCCCCAGTTTGGACCTGAGTGGTTGGGACAATTGAGGAATAGTTGGATCAACCCTTGCCAAGACCAGCATGTTTTTTCTTCTTGAAGACAAATCTGTTCTACCAGTCTCAGTTTAGCTCTTGCAGACTTTCTTAATGCAGCAAGGATGATACTACGCAAGTGATAAAATACAAGTACACCTTGCTATAAGGACTGGATCGAGCTCATGACTGTCACAGCCTGCTGGACAAAAGGAAATATTCTGTGTCCAAATTTATGTAGATTAATATTAATAAGTATAAGATATGTGGGCTTGTGTTCTTTTTTTACTTGTAGACCATTGAATGAAAGTATATTTAGTACTTTAATCGTGCAATAAATAAATAAAAAATTATGAAAAATTTAACTCTCACTATGACAAAATTACAATTATTAATCAAAATGTTGGCAATCACAAAGGTGTTACATCCAAATATTCTCTTTGGGTAGATTGGCACTCTGCTGAGTGCACTCATCTAGCTGCTGATGGATCCTAACAGCAGTTAAACGGATACATTTGATTAAAATGATTTTTTTTTTTTTTTTTTTAATCAAGCACCATATTTGTCTCAGTAGATTTTGTTCCAGGGATAATAGTGTGAGATTTCTAGACATTTAATTTGGGCTTTAATTTGGTGAGCGTGTGTGTGGGCTGAGGTTCTGTGCACATGTCTGTGTGAAAGGAGGGTGATGACAGGACTGAGACGCAGTAATGACAGAGATTTCACAATTTCTCGCCACAACACAAATCAAACTCACCCTGGTCTGGTATCTGTGCTATTACCTCTCCTGAAAAAGGGTTTATTCACCCAAGGGAGCGATTATAAAGTCCCACTCACCCATTATCTGAGGGGAGTTTCTCACTTTGTGCCTCTGTTTGGTGCATACTTTCTCTCAGTGCTGCAAGACAAACTTTTAAGAGTCAATCTGGATCATGCTGACCTGAGTCAGGAAATGGAGATGTTTTAAATTAAGCTGTACTTGGGGAACACATGACTCTGTGGATGTGACATCATCCTGAGGGTGCAAAGGGGAAACACATGTTTTAGTTGAAGTGCATGATTGGAGCAAGCTGACAGTGCAGCTTCAGCTGGAGGAGATGTGTGGGTCGTCATCTGTGTGTTGCTGTGTTGCCAGGGTGAAACGCTGAGAAACGTCCACAGGTTCATCACAAGTTCTTCATGAAGGGAAACAACTGTGGCATATAGCTATCACCGAGTGTATCATAAAGCGGGAACCCACACTTTACAATAAGCAATAAAACCTGCAGTTATACATAACAGTGCTATAACTCATAAGTTGCTGTTGCCAGATGAAAACATTATAGCTCCAAAATGTAAGCTTTTTGGGGGTTATGAGCAAATATTTGAACTTATATGTAGCCTAAATAAAGAACATGAAAGCATGTCTGAAAAAAACTGAAACCTTGGAGATACAAGATTTCCCTGGATAATAATGAAAACATGAAAATCTGGGCAGCAACAAAGTGATAAATGGTTCTTTGGCCTGGATGCATAAAAGCTTTCTTCCATTGAGTGAGGCAAGATCATTGACTCCACGAAGGTGCTCTTGATTTGTTGACTGCTTACAAAAACTATATAGCCTATATGTACGGTATAATGTATGGTGAAGCAGTCATTATGGCAAAATAAACCACAGGGTGATGCAGAACCATGTAACGAAGCAGAGTGTTGCCAAAAATACTGATATAAAACTGATTTTATTGATTTAAAAGTCCTCTGGAGTTTAAGATCAGAGCTGGATTCGTAGAAATGGTCTATTATTCTTAGTAATAGTCTGCTATTCAGAAATAACAGACTGTAGTTAGCTGTAACTGACCAATAAGAATTGTGTATTCATCAAAGTTGTCTAATAAACATGGACATCGACCAGTGGTGGAATGTAACAAAGTACATTTACTCAGGTACTGTACTGTAGCTGTCTTAACCACAGTTTTCTACCTCACTCAAGTACTTCCATGCTCCTTAACTTTATTCCTCTACTTCACTACATTTTAAAGGGAAATATTGTCTTAAAAAAAAAAAACACTACAGAATCACACACTACACTAAAAATAAAACAGAAACACAACACAACACAAACACACAACATATGACTTCCCTCATGGTTAAAAAATTACATTTATACTACCAACATAAATCACCATGTTCTGGTTCTCATCAAATTTTGGGCCTTGAGTTGAAAAAGTTTGGGGACCCCTGGTTTAAACTATGAAATGTAAAATAATCTGTTGGACTGTTGAAAATTCTGCTTATACTTTCATGCATCAGTGATAACAAATCCATCCATCCATCCATTTTCTGTAACCACTTATTCCCGAAGGGTCGTGGGGGGCTGGAGCCAATCCCAGCTGACATTGGGTGAGAGGCGGGGTTCACCCTGGACAAGTCGCCAGTTCATCGCAGGGCTGACACATAAAGACAGACGACCACTCACGCTCACATGAGTGTTCAAGCTTAATATTTAGCTCACAGACATGCAAGTGGTATCATTGTCAAAGGTTTTAATCCCTCTCCTTTATTAACAATATAGATCAGATAAATTATTTTAATAATAATTATATAATTCTTATATAATTAATATAATTATTTATCATGTAGCTCTCAGAAAAAACAAAATGTTTTTTTTATTTGGCTGATAACTGATAAAGCTTTAATAAATCAGGTATTGTCCACTATTGAAGCCATTAATAACAACTTCTAAACTTTGGAAGTATTCCTGAGAAAATGAAATGTTGGAAATAAATGCTGAGATAACAAAGATCTCTATTTTTTCTCTTACAAGATAAGATGACACATCATCCATTTTTATTGAAACCCAGAACAGCTGACTTAGATCTAAGAGTTAGGACTGAGATGCAGCTGGACACTAGTTTGACTCGAGCTGTGAATCACCAGACCAAAGTGTGTGAGTTCATGTTGGTGTGTCTGCTTATTTAGAAAGTGATGTCATGATGGCTGGATGGAACATGCTAGAAAACACCAGTACAGAGTATAGACAGGACGGTCTCTGCCGGGGCAGAGGGAGGCAGAGGGTGGGGTAATTCGAGGCGGGGGACGTGTGTGTATGTGTCGGGGTACCGAAATAGCTTGCAGGAGAGAAATAGAATCTGCTATTTCACTTCAGAGTTCAGGGAGCGTGGGGGTGTCACCACACATCCAAACTGTTGCTGGAGAGGCAAAATAAAGTGTGAGAGACACTCACATACACACAGGGGGAGCCAGCACTGAGCATTCCTGGCATTACAGGCCGCTGACAAACAATCCTAACTTTATCCAGTGAGCCGGGCCAACTGAATGGCTGCAGTGTGTAGAGTTTACCCACTGAGGGGGGCAGTGCCCGGCCCGATCCTCCACTCTGTCCCCATCCAAACACTATAATGTCTGAGGTGGAACTGTCGTAAAATCTTTTAATCTTTAGTGTTTAGTAAACAAGTAATTCTTTTTGTATTTTTCATTTGATTGTTATTCTCGTTATAGCAGTACCAGATGGTCTTTTCTTGGCCCTGAGATTTATACACCAAAACATGTTCATAAATTCTACCAGATACATGAGCACACATCACGTCTGCTTGTATGAATAAAAAACAGTTCTGTCAGCTGGGATTAAAAAGACTTGAAAGCACAGAATAACATCCGCCTCGTTCAACTATAAAAGAGATTTAATGAGAGCACAACAGCTCGACAACCTCCACTCTGTGGCAAAGATCAAACTATTGCCTGTTATTTTAGCATCATACACCCACAGGCTCACATATATAAACTTTGCACTTCAACCATGCACATAATTCATATTGTTGTCTCATGTGAGGACAAAAATAATGTATGAGGTTGGAAGTTCAAATTCTGACAAAACAAAAACAGCAACTGACAAAAACAAGCACACCACAAGGTCTGTTAGAGGTTGTTCTGGAGCTTTCCATCATTTCACATGATCTTCTTTAGCAGATGGGGTTGCCCAGTGGTCACCGTTTTACGGTTGCCGAATCCAAGCTTAGCAGCAGCAGGCCGGTCAAGCTTTAGATTTTTACCCATGCCAAAGTGGTGTCAGCTACGGGGCTGTAGTAAGAGAGACACTCAGCATTTAAAGTTTGGAGGGTGGTGAATATTTTTAGCCTTTCTGAAGAGCAGATATTTATGGGCCTAAAGTGTGGTTATCTACCGCCATAACCTTGCACTACTTCATTAATTTATGGAGTTACGGGTTATGTTACAAAAATACCTGTTTACAACTGGTACATCTATCCTGTGGGGCCTTTGGGTTATAGTTTCAGAGTAATGATAGCGGCTCTTTTGGTTCTGTAGAAAAGCCTAGATTCCAGCAACTTGCAGTATAAACAGTGTTATGTTTGCCAAACTCGTAGCTTATTTCTCATCCTCAAATTCATTTTTTTCTTTCTTTTTTTTCTTTTGAAAGTGAAGCATGCGGTTTGAAAACACATTAAAGCAGAAATCTAATCATTGTGTTGCTTTAGCATATGCTGACTAGCTACCTAGCTACTTAATGGCTAAAAAGGAAAAGACTGCTCACATTTAAGATGCACTGTTTCAAAAACTGACAATTTGAAGTAAACGTTGATGTAAGAACAGTCGGTTGTAGACGTTAAGATTTCCCATTTTCTTCTGAGCTTTTAAAGGATATCTTGTTTATGTTGACATGAAAGATGAGATTGAAAGTTTCTTTCTTTAAGATCAGGAATGAACTTTTAATCTTTTTCAATCATTGGTGTTCTCAGAAAAGAGGAAATTTGAACATCTACATTTGCATGAGAACTAAGCAAACTCCATCTGCTGAGGACGATCATATCATCATAACACAAAAAGCTCTGGAACAGCCCCTAAATGGATGTCTGGGACCCAGGCCTTTGAATGCAACTACTCTGCTGAGCTGACTGATACTCTGAAATATATCACCTGAATAATATGGAAATGGTGAGTAACAAGTTTACATTTCAGTCTGTTATCAGGCAAACTAAATGGACCTTGTGGTGACACTGTTTTTGTCAAGACTAACGCAGGATTTTCCTTCCAGGATATAGTATCTTTAAACAGTTATCTGAGCTGAGTTTCAGAAGTGGGCTCAAGTTATGGTTGCCATGTGAAGTCCTCCTCTGGATCCTTTCTCATCAGCTGGACGTCATGTGGAGCCCATCACCGAGGCCCCTTTCACTGATGTCCCCCTTCCTGCATTCCTGGAACAGGACAGGAAGTGTGAAGTTGAGAGAAGGGCTTGGTTGTGCTCTTCATCAACACTGGAGCAGAGAGGATTGCTGAAGATCCCCATGTGGGGTTTCATAGAGACGGGTGATGGTGACTCATGTGCGAGGACCTGGGTCCAATCTGATGTGGGTTTGTTTACTCAGGGCCCAGTAAAAATCATTGTTCCACATTTCAAGTTTTCCACATGTCTCAGAGCCGCTCTTCAACCCCGCTGCTGCCGCCACCACTGTCGGCTGGCTGCTCAGCCCCCCACAATCTGACTCCTGCTGTGAATGACTGGGGTTATTGGCTACCAGTCCGCTGAGCACATCAGCTCAGTCTGGTTATAATAACTCCATGGCTTTGTGTTGATATTAATCTGAGCTAAATCATTAAATGCTCCATGTCTTGATGTCGCTCCAAGGTCACTGGAGAACTTTTGAGAATGGTAATTTCCCCACTCAAAACCAACATTACTGTCAAGCTGCATTGCTCCCTCTGTCTGAAACTCAGATCAGATGGAAAATGAGGCCTCATCAAAACACATAAATCAGTGATTTGTTTTGCCAGTATACATTTCACTTCTGAAACATATGATTTTTGTTCCAAACCATGTGCCTCTGCAGCATGTATCAACATCAGCCATCAGGGAACCCTCAAAAAGCAAACCTCCACGATTATTAGTATTTTTTCTTGTATTTCAGATTTAAGGTGTAAACAAAATGCCAGCGTGCTGTTATGAAATTTAGAGTTGCATGGCCTTCAGCGCTAACAGATTTTGAAACTTTATTGCATACACTGCTGACAGACTGTCTTTTGTATGGGAGTTCAGCAGCATATCTTAAAATATAAAATGCATCTATGTTCACTACAGGCCATAAATCCCATAATTGGCAGTGAACGTCAAGTGAAGAATTGATTCCAGGTGCATTTCATAAAACACACAATTCACTTGAATGAAATTTAAAAATAAATAATAAGATAATAGAACCAAACCAAACGTTTAACCTTGGGAAACACATTTCTGATGGCATACTACAATAATTCTCAAGATAAAATCTTTTCTGGTCCCCAGCATGAAGACAATGGATTTTCCAATTAATTACTCCGATGCATATCCAAATATTAAGCCATGCCTGTTAAACAGTCAGAGGGAGTGAATTATGAGTGCATAATTACAATGGTGTGTTCCAGCTGTTTTGTTGATAATTTTAATTCTTGTACTGTCAGTCAGTTTTTATGGTGAGATATAAAACTGAGCAGTTCCTTTTCTCATGAAATCATTTTGTCTGTCTACCAAGAGGTTTAAAGTTTATTGTTAAAATACGTGGCCTAGGCAGGATGACCCCAGGAATAATAATAAAACAAGCCTTTTTCCTTCACGTGATAGCCCCAGTAACTTATCGTTTACTATTTTATTTCAAATATCCAGCTGAGACGGTATTTCTCATTAATAGAGCGATTATATATTTTGGTACTTCAGCGTGCTGTGTTGTCTTTGGTCAATGTGATGTATGTCTTGGCCAGTGAGTTTTCCAGTCACTGGTTTTATCCTGACCGGCTGGAAGCGTAGGACCAGGATGTGTGGATTTGGAACAACTGTCTTGATTCACTTGTGTCAACCTACAGCGGGTACAAGCCTCTACTTTTCCAGAGGATAAAATTGTCATATTTGGACATCTTACAGTAGGATAGAGAACACATGAGGCCTCAATGTGTTCCAGCCAAGACTATACTGAACTCTGGTTTTTCTCCTGCAGTCTTTTCTCTAATGGTTGACTTGATTTTAATGAGAAAATTACAGAATGAGTGTAAAGTTGTTGATTTTTTTTTCTGTCAGTTGCCCTTCAACACATCTAAATTGCTAGTGTCTCCTGTGGTGTTCCTCAAGGCTCAGTCTTTGGCCCGATTTTATTTGCATTTTTTAGAGAATACAACATCACTTACTGTTGTTACACTGACAACACAGAGATATACTTGAACTTCAGACTGTTGTGTTGAGGATGTCAAATGCTGGAAGGCCAAACATTTTCTCCAGCTCAAAGGTAGGAGTCCTAATAGGAGCTTTTTCCACATTAGGCCGATAAATACATGAAATGGAAACTTTTATCTCTTTTGGATATCTGGAGACTGTCTTACCAGTTTTTATTACTCCTTTATTACTTCTTACTTAAGAATGACTTACACAGAAAACCAGTATAAATTTAAAAAGCCTTATCTCTTAGCAAAGTCTTGACTTGACATAACTGTTTTTCCTGCTGATGATGTAGGGGTATTACATTGAAATTATAATTGTACATTTACATATAAAGCTTATCATCATTCATTCAGTGATCTTTTACGACCTGCTGTCAGGTATATCTGCACATGCAGGTTTATGAAGTCTCTGTCAAGTTGAACATCCTCATTTATTCTGTCCTCTTTCTCCGTGATGAAAACTTCTCCCCCCTCCTCCCGCTCCAGTTATCGATCACCCCTCACTGTGGCAGTGGCAAGACATGTTTTTTTCTCTGAAGTCGTTATCATATCGAGACATTTCTTCTTCATTTTTCGGACAGCAGTACAGCATTCCTTCTTCCCGTTTCTTTGCTTTATCAGGTCTTTTAATTCCATTGCTGACGCTGTTAAAATGACATGTTTTCCTTCATGGAACTCTGACAGCAGAACTTCAAACTCCACACTCGTAAAGTTCTTTGTTTTTCTCTCTGATGCTGTTTTCACAAATGAATACTTCCTCACACATGGAGCAGGAACCACAGCCACATATGGTATTATTGGGTCATTAATTATGCTAATTTACAAGTCTCATGCACATGCACTCAAATACAAACAGGTGGATAATTTATACTGTTTTCTGAAGTTATGAGCGTTTGTTGAATCTGATGTGGCGTGTTCATACGAGCCCTTTGTACAAAGAAAAGGAAGAGAAATTTAAGATAAGAATATAAAAATATACTTGCAAGAGGCTGATTTTTTCATAACAGATAATGGCGATCTGCTGCCTTCCAATCGTCTGGGGATTTTCTAAGTGCAAAATTTACAACCCCTCCATTGTCATCAGTGGTGGGAACACCAATTCTACATGTGACCACCTGAATATAAAGAAGAAAAGACTTTGGCCTGGTTCTGCAGTGCAGTCTTTTTTAAACTTTTATTGTTTCCACCCAGTTTAGCAACAAAGTCTGTTCTACTGAGCAAAGCATTTAGAGACGAACTTGTAAGACTACACTTGACCCAAGAGAAAACCATATCTACCCAGCACTGGCTGCCCTTCATTGGTTGTGAGAAGCTCTGCATGACTTGGCCCCGTGTAGAGCTCTGATCTCAGTCCATGCTCTGCATCCAGACCCCTCAGATTTTCGGATCAGATATATTTCACCATTCTCCGTTCCCAGTCAAAATCCAAAGGTGACCAAGAGTTTTCCATCACTGCACCCAGACTGTGGAACTGTTTACCCCTCATTTTCTCCCCTTCCCAATTTATTGCTGCTTTTAAATCCCAAAGACCCACCTTTTATATTTTCTTTTGACCATCGAAAGAAGTGGTAAACAAGGCCTGTGGTTTCTCTTGAGTAGCCGGGTCATGATTCCTGCAAAGAAAGTTTGCTGTTTGAGGGTATTATTTTTCTTTTTTGGCTTCACTTTAAGTGACACAAGCTGAGTGGCATTTAGTTCCATTATATTTGAGAGAAGACAGACATCTCTATGGCTGATATCTCCAAAACTCAGCAACTCACACCGAAACTATCTAGATGGATAAATAGCACTACAAGCTAGAAGACAATATGTATTTTTGATTTTGGAGTGAACTATCCCTTCAACTATTATACGACTATTATTTAAATTTAGTCTTTAACAGTTATTACAAACTTATTTTTGTTATTTTTAAAATTTCTCAGCAAGAGCTTGACTTGTTGAAATATGCAACATCTTCTCAGTGTGACTAAACAACAACAACAAAAGCAACAACAAAATCGGATTTATTTGTCTTTTACATTCACACTAAAGACTGAAAAACCTGCTAACTCCAAACAGCTACAGGGGAGCGATACAGCCCTGCTGAAGTGTGCTGTGGTGGCCAACTGTAACCTTTGGGATTCACCCAAGTTAAGTTACACAATAACCTGATTTCCACAGATCTCCAGGCACAGATACACTAATGATCCTATTGGATGACGTCACTTGTCCACATCTTCATAATCTTTTTGTTTTCCTTCTGTTTGTCTATCTCCTTAATGAGGGCAGACAGACGTCCTGGATGTCTGTTCTTTTATAACTCAAGTTGAATATTCTCTCTTCAAGGCTGCATAAAGCACGATACAACTAAACTGTCAAATACATAGAAAAACATTTTATGGAAAATGTAAAGGCATACATTGTTGTCATGTGATCTGCTCAAGCAGCTGAATTAAGGCATTACGTCCTCAGCAGAGACGCCTCCTCAGCTCTGAGACTTTTTAACTTCCTGCGCCCCGCATAGACAGAGAGTGTCTGTGTGCTGTCAGTGAACTAAACCAGAAACAAATACACACATCATCCTTTTCTCACCTCCCCCAAAAGACACCAAAACACCCACAGCATTTACTCTCTCTAACACATGCACGGACAGGCATTAGTATAGGCTATATCCTCTCATCACCACACGAGACCACTTGGTCATGACATCACCCACGCATTAACAAGTCTGCTTGTGTCGACCGTGCAGTGACCTCCATGGCCATCAGGAGGCTTTTTTTCACTTGGAGCTCTTGGACAGACTTCCCCATTTCCTTTGGGCTGTTGCAGTCTCATGTGGTAGTAATAAATCCACCACAAACTCGAAACAAACACTGCAGAAAGATGTTTGGATAGCCCCTCATGTTTTTTTTCTTTTTTTTTTTTTTTCCATAAGCTGATTTTCTTTCTTTTTAAATGTTTGTTTTTGTTTTGTGCCTGATTTCATTGTTTTCAGTTCCTCCCACATGGATCCAGTTGAGGGAAGATATGTACAGTAAATAGACAAAGTGGGGGCAATATAATGTGATGTTTCTTTTTTGAGCTATAAAGACACAGGTTCAAACAAGGCACTTTGCTCCTGCCGAATTTTTGATTCACCATTGCTCTACAACCTTTCAGTCAATCAGGAACAAAAAAAACAATCACATTACAGCATACATATATGTTATTATATGTACTAACATATGTTCAAATAATGGCACGTGCAACAGTGAAAGTAGGCTATTACAGAAACGTCCTCTTTTAGAACCATGATAATCAGGGTTAGGACCCAACTTAGGAAAAACGCCATTACAGATGAACGGTTCTAAAGTCAGTGTTCGGAAAAGTGTAAAGCAAGCATCATAACTTATGACAAGATAATTGGTACACTGCCCTTACTTCACTTTTCCACCTGTAGTAGTAGCTAACTTACTAACTAGCTAGCAGTGGTAGCATTTGCTAACAGCAACTAACTGTAGTGATAGTTGCTAATAGTAATGTTTGCTGACAGTAGCTAACTGTAGTGCCCACTAACAGTGGCCAACTGTTGTGTATGCTAAAAGTGTCTAACTGTAGTGTTTACTTACAGTAGTTAATGGTAGCATTCGCTAACAGTAGCTACCTGTAGTGTTTGCTAACTGTAGCTAACTATAATGTTTGCTGATTGTGGTGGGAAAGACTCCCTTTAGTGCAGGTGAATGCAGCCTTGGCCTGGCTTCTCTGCTTTGGCTGTTTACCCCAGTTGTGATGTGTTGGCTGGCCATGTGCCGACTCGGGTTGTACACATGAGTTCAGTTAAAGTCTCATACCAGAGGTGGTTCACCTTCCTTTTTAACCACTGCTGTTTTGCTTACTTTCCATGACTTTATCTGCTTTTCCCAATTAGTTTATCTTTTCTGCCTTTTAATTTAACCGTTAGTCCAACCTTTATTTTGGAAATGCTCTAGCTTTCAGTATGTTTCAATGGGAAAAACCAACAGTTACAAAGTTCAGTTTGGCGACATGAGATAAGTAGTGTTGCTGGCTAGGTAACAGACATAATAATTTATAATAATATATAATTTATAATAATAATTTCATAATCAATGATTTAGTGTCTAGGGCTCCCTAACCTCAGATAAGATGGGGTGAGGAAAGACAAAAAAAGGGATTTCTAAAGTCAGTTAGGATTTCCTTCCATAAAACCAAATTCCTTAACTTAAAACTTAAGATAGGAAGTTTCTGTAATATGGCCACAGGTGATCAGATATACAATAAAAACGACTGGCTACCACTCAAGGAAACCACATGCATATTAGTGCACCATTGCTCTACAACCTTTCAGTCAATAATGTAATCATCAGTCAGAGGTGCTAACAACTGGAGCACAAAGCAGTATGTCAGTCAGACAGACCTCAGTGAAAAAAAATCAGTGCCTTGGGCTACACATAAGCTGTCTAGTCTTCAGCATGTTGCAGGCCTACATAATACAGCTACAGCCTGAAGCTACATCTGAGGACAGATTTACAAAGCTTGCTATAAATGATCATTCATCTCTTGAAAAACTGAAAATCAAACACATTTATGTTTAACTTTTTTCATACTTTAGGTTTTTTATTCATAAGAGCACCATTAGTGATCGACCAAAACTCATGCAACAGAGGTCAAGATACACACATTTTTAGTCCCCCAGGGCTCAAGGTCCAAAAACACTCAATCCTACAATTCATATAATGCTACTTGTCCTTTTGACAGATACTCTTTGGCAGGTAAAGACCCATATCTTTCATAGTGCATATCCCTAAATTACATTGCAGGCTTTTTGTTAAACATTTGTACGGTTATTAGCGATTATCGATGAAGGGAGAATCTGAGGTGGGCATTTTGAGTACCTACTGTCTGTTCAGGCAGAAGCAATTTTCTTCATCAGCTTTACCTTACTCCTCAAAAATTACACCAATATGAACCCAAAATCTCTGATTTTTGTTTCAGGTGTGCCATCGCTGAGGGCACAATGTTACAGCAGTGTACTAAAGTTACAACATTTTGGTGTGATTTATGTGACACACTGACTAATACTGTGGATACACCAGCAGTCCCATTAGATCCAGAGCTGCGTCTCATAGGATACATAACCAACTTGAAACTAAGTTAGAGTTCTGGAAAATGCATTGATGTACAGCTCTTGCTGTTTCCAGAAAGTGCACTGCATTAACTTGGAAATAAGATTGCTCCCTCTCTATATCAAAATATCAGAAATATATATCAGAAATGACTATGCCAGGAAAAAACATATGATGTATTTTTAAGTCTGGCAGCCTGCTATGAAATATATGAACACATTACCTCTGTGTACTCGCTGTAACCTTTGAGCTGGTTCCATTGTAGTATGATGAGACAACTCCTAATGACGTCACGCGGTGTATTTACTCAGACCTGACAAAATGCCTTCACAGCAACAGAAGACATTACACAGCTGTTATCACTGGCTGAGTGTTAGGCCTCATGAGGCGTAAACTGATCTCAATGAATCAAACTGGTGGAGTTCTCCCTATGTTCATCAGTTGACAATATCTGGTGAGTTCTAAAGCCAAATGCACTGTCATACAGGACATGAAACCTTGTAAAGAGCTGATAAACTGGAAATGAGACAATATGATGACCTCTCACAGGCCTGTTAACTGTCTCTCAATCTAACGTGAAAGGTCAGAGGAAGTGTTATGTCCTGATGGCAGTGACTCATTAACTCAGGTCATTGCTGGGGAATCTCTGTTTTTTGTCTAATCACATGGCTCAGTTTTGCTCTTGTTACACTGAAGGCTGGTTTACATTTGGGTTTATGCACCGTTTCTGTGCGTTGTTGTCTTGAAATGACAAAAAACATATTTAGTGACTGATATTTCAGAGATCTCTGGTATTTGGGGACAAACGTTTCCAACGTAGCAGTAGTCTTAATTTAATTTAAACTTACAAATGTGTGGCAACTGTGTATTTAGATGCTTTTTTTTGCACAGTGTCCACAGCCAAGTGGATCATTTAGCATTGAGTCCAATTCCTGCTTCTGTCAAATCGCTGCAGTTCCTGTACATAAATATCTTACCTGTGCAGAATCCCTTGCAAAAGCTACTAATACGCAGAGGAAAGGTAGTTGTGGCGGCTTTTGAACTATGGCACTCTAATTGGATTATCGGGCAGTTGAAAGGAAATGAGAGTAAGAGGGGATTTACACACTAACACAATTTGGCCTGTTGATGCAGCTTCGTCAATGAGCACAGCTTGATCTGAAGGATAAGCACGATGTGATGTTTGTACACAGCTCCTTTATATCTCAATGAGTGCAATTCTTGAATCCTGTTTACAGCTTTTCAGAGGTGGGAGTAACTAAGTACAAATACTTTGTTACTGTACTCAAATCGACTTTTCAAATGTCTGTATTTAATTTTCTTACAACTTTCTACTTTTACATCCTAGAGTTAAACACAAATATCTGTACTTTCTACTCATTGCATTGCATTATTGTTTGATATATACAGTATATTTTTTTTTTTCAAAATTTAAAATTTAATAAGTTACTTTCGAAGATAAATGGACTTATTTGTAAAAAGCAATCAAAAAACATTTAATTTACACACACTGACAAAAGACTACTCATGAATCCTTGTGCAATCATGTGAGCCAGCTAACCTACAGTATCACTGTGCTGCACCTATATATATCTGCTATTGCTTTGTATTATTGAAACATACTGGCCAATCAGCTGTATTACCATCCCAAGTGTACAGACACTCTGTGAGCTACAAAGGATTGTTTTGTAACTTCATGAACAAGAGACTCAGACACACCCTCCTCCACAGACACCACCAGTGAAAGTACAGGGGGTGAGGCTAACACAGCTAACACAAGCCATGCTACATCTGCTCCTGTCTTAGCAGCTATGGGTGCAATTGGGAGAAGATTTGAAAACACTCAATGCAGTATATGTGGTAGGAGATCCCTGCTCTGTCTCTCTATCAGCTAAGGAATCCATGGTCCATTACAATGCATCTATGGTGAAACAGCTCCATTTTCTAGTTTAGATTAAACATTTTGTATTATGTGACTTACAGTAAAGTACTACTACTACAACTACTACACATCTGTAATAAAAACACACAGTGAAGTATTTAAACACTGAGAGACCAAATAATTTTCTTGCATGTAGGGCCTATATGGCACTTCATCATGGTTCATCATGTGCCACTGGAAGGGCACCCCAGAGAGAACTTTACCATGCTTTATCCAGCATAGGGGCATCTAAGAGGGCAATATTGTAGCAATATTTTTCAAACACTGGAACACCAGGAGGGTCAATTCCCCCCGTGCCCCCTTCCTCCCCTACCCGAGTCCACCTGTACTTCAGAGGGCTACTTTAATTTGACTTTTTCTTTTTTTTTTGCCTTTTTTTCCCCACAAGTATCTGTACTTAACGTGGATGCAGAATGTGTGTAGCTACTTTTGCCACCTCTGCAGGATTTGAATGAAGAGAAAAACACCCAGCAGTTGCACAAATTGCAGCATTCTTTCGAGCCACTCTTTCTTTCACGACAGACTGATCTGGTTCTTTATTTTGAAGGATTTTTTTTTCTCCTCCTTTCAATCTCGAGCCAAAGGGGTTATGCACTTGTTTGTCAGCATAAAGCCGAAGCTCAAGCACAAACGAAGAGAGCTCAGAGATCAAATCGCAGCCTTGGGAAGAACCACAGGATCTTTTTGCAGACACACTACACAAATGACTCAGTGTCTGTCCAGTGTGCGCCAGTGTGTAATTGATGGTTGTGGATAAGTTATAGTACATATTTTACATATCCCTTTCCAGATTTTTTTTATCTGCCTTTAAAGAAATCCATGGGGTATTTCCTGTGCAGCTATAGAGTGACTCATTTTCTATTTCTCATTTCTACAGAATCTGACATACACTAAAGGTACTTTTTGTAGTCAGGAGTTAAACATCTCTTGCTCAGTGCATAATTCAGCTTTAGTTTGGTTAGTCACTTAGTTATTTTGGTTGGATTGTGTCTCATGGTGGCACCACCAGTTATTTTGGTCAAAGGGAGCCTAAAATAGTGGCACCACCAAAACTGTTTTGGATATGGCAGATTTGGTGTGTGTGTGTGTGTGTGTGTGTGTGTGTGTGGCAGTAAATAGAGACTTAAGAGACAGCTGAAGATACAAGGATGTTCTTAAAGTCTTTGGGTGGTCCAACCTCTCCGGCAGATTTAGCCAACTTTTTTGCGAGTGCCAGTGCCGAACAGTGGTCATTATTAGCAGACGAACCAACCCCACCAGGCTGGGATTACCTTCCAGCCAACTGCAGATGTGAATGTCTAAACCATTCTCCCACTCTGTTTTGACATGCTCTATTACAGGTTCTGCATCCTACACCAGATCCAAAAAAAAAATTGACAGCTAAATGAAATCATTCATTTTCTGGTCTGATGTCATCCAAAAATTGCCATAATTGCCGAGGCCTGGCGTCTCTGGTCTGTGACTGGCAGAGACACCAGCACAGGGCGAGGTGCACGGAGAAGAGAGGAGACTGGTGGATGTTCCCAGTTGGATCTGTGTTAACTCTTTGTCTGTTAAAGCATGTGGGATGGTACAGTACAGTAACAGGGTTGCAGGACCACTTTCTTCAGTCTGCTCGGGAAGCAAGCAAAGACAAGACAGGACTTGATGTGGTCAGATGCAAGAAGCTAATGATAGACTCTGAAACCCAGCAGGCGGCAGAGGCTCCGGGTACTTCAGTGCAGAGTACGTGAATGCACACTGATGCAGTTATGTAATCATGTAGAGCCTGAGAGCCACCAGGAATCAGAGTGAGGGGAGACTCACCAACTGCACAAAACATCAAGGGCTTGTTTTTTTCTACAAAACCCACATCTCAACACGCTGTCTCAAGGAATCTCTTTGCATTACTTGAATGGTTTTCTTCTTTGCAGTGGAGGAAGTATTCAGATCCTTTAGTTCAGCTGAAGTAGCGACCACAATGCAAAAATGCTCTGTTACAAAAAAGTCCTGAATTCACAAGTGTGTAGGCTTTAGTGGCATCTAGTGGTGAACTTGCAGATTGAAAACATGTCATTTCACTCTCCCCTTCCAAGCATGTAGGAGAACACAAGGGTGGATATTTCACGCTATAGTTAGTCGGGACAATAAACGTCCTAGAGCAGGAGATGACTATTCTATTATTACTATTTCTCCATCTGTGTTCTCTGCCTTTACTTCTGGTGTCTGTTATTGCAAAGTTTTCAGAGCAAACGAGAGTATCAGTCCTCTGCCTGATGTGCGAGGGGAGACGGAGAGATGCTGTGCTACGGCTGCTGTAGGAGTGCTGACTGAGATAAGGGAATAAATTACAAAATAATATATTTGTGTATATTAATCACTTTTCCCGCAGTGGCCTTCATGCTTCACTGGATTTATCACTAGTCGCTTAATTCAGACATTAAATGTTTTGGCAATAAAAAGGCCATAGGTAGGCAGTGGACCAAACCAAGGTGAGGCATAATGAGGAGAACTTTTTGTTTTGTGTCTATAAATACCACAAGTACTTTGTCACATACTGAATCTCACTCACTATGAGATTCAGTATGTGACAAAGTACGCACTACACTGTGATTGCAGTTTTTTCTGCTGCTCTTAAGTGATTAAACAAAACAAAAACAACAACAACAACAAAATATTTTTTTAAGGGTGGTGCTATGTTTACCTACTGTGGTGTAATTTAATCTCTATCAAATATTCTAGATGATCAGATGCTTTATTCATAAAATTATTATCTGCTAAATAACTCTATCTGAGTGAAGTAAAAAAATAATCTGAAAATTGTGCTTCAGCCTGCCACCACTTTGTGACTGGTATTGGTGGAGGGAAACAGTAATAACTATTAATATTTTGTGCATGAGGCTAATTTTGAGGTTTGGGAACCAGGCTGGTGGTACAAGGTGTACACACTTCTTTTCTTAAGAGTGAAGACATCATACAGTTTATTTAGTCTGAGCGTCTTGGAAAGGGGTCAGAGAATGGCAGGGGGGGAGCAGCTATTTTTCACCTGAGCTGAAGGTTTAGTACACAGAGTCAAAGGATGTTGCAGGTTGATCTTGATCACTGGTTCTTCCCCTTGTCCTGCTTCCTCTATGACCTCGAGGTGAGCTGTCCCACTTCTTGAGTTGGCTTTTGCTGTCTCTACCCACCAGACACAGTGCTGTCTTCAGGCGAAGGCCGTACCAGGTTATACGCTCAGCCTGTTGTGTAAGAGCAGTGTAAAGAGATAATACTCTTTGCTCAAGACAAGCTTTTAGACTGTACTTTCACCGGTCATCATTAACACAGTTATCTTCAAATCCCTACATCACAAACAACAGTGTCACAGTTTGCTCTGAGATTAATGGGGCATAGATCCTCTTTGAAGGTTTTAAAGCATAAAATGTGAGATTTCCCTATTCAAATGTCTAAATATGCTAATCTATGTTACATATTTTGTTGAGTTCTGTACTTATGTCATCCCAAATGTTTCAAACAATGTTAAAACCACTGACATAGAGTGGACAACATGACAGCTCCCCAAAAGTGAAGCTTAAAAAAATCTTGATTGCCCCCTGGTGGCTGGCTGCAGTATAGATCATAAAACCAACCCTCTCCATTTTATCAGATAATTAAAAAACAAAAACAAAACATACATCTGTTACGTTTCTCCGTCATTTTAGGTAGTTCTTATCACACTGATGTCTGTTCAGGAGTTAATTTCTCTTATAAGTTTGGTTGTAATTAGTTATTTGAAGTTATAAAAAGCAAGGTTTGACATCATGATGGCTGAGCGACATTTACTGCACTCACTGTACATCAGCCATAGCATGACGACAACAACTCCCATTATCCCATGCTACTTCATAATGTCATCAAACTATGTCTTTTGTTATTGTTTTCATGTGAGAGAGACTCCTAGCAGCAGAACTTACATATTGTGCTGTGAACAGACTGTTGTTCACTTTACCTTTAGGGCAGACGTTTAGGTTTTCCAGCCAATACTGTCTGTAATGATATACAATTATGTTCTAGAGCATCGCTGTCTACATAAACTGTGTCCATATAAAATGTTGGGTATGAGTACATTTCTAGACAGAGAAATCCAAACCAATTTAAACCTCAAGTCTTCCCCACTGACATGTGATCTAACTTCAAACACAAAGTGTTGCAACTTGCATCTGTCTTGTCTTCGGTTCCCACAACCATCGAGAGATCCAGCAGCACCAGGGACGTCTCGCAGATCTGAACTGGAGCGGGGCTTCGTTCCCGGTGGACTGTGGGAGTAAAAGCTTTCATGCCTTGCAGTTCTGGGAGTGTGTTTCCCTCCTGGAAGATATTTTCTGTGAAAACAGTCTGTAAGTGATTGCTTCCAAGAAGTTGTCAGAGATGATATATAAACACATTTTTACAAGGGTATACCAAGGACCTTGTAGAAAACACTTGCTCGAGTAATCACGAGTAATTTCATTCCCTGAATGTTTGTCTAACTGACCTCAGCTAACTCACTGTATATACCGCAAGACCCAAAGAACGGCTGTGAGCAGCACAGACTTGTGCAATTACAGGCTCAAGTCATTTTAAAGAATATCATTCCAGCTCCTTATTAGGTTAGTTTAGTATCACTTCAATCACTGGGTGTCTGCATTTCTTGGAAAACAACCCTGACAATCTCAACATACATACTTTCACAATAAATGTCTCTGCAAACAGGTTCCTCAGACAGAAGAAGGGAAAATACTCCTGAACATGCTCAGTGTTATGTAATGTTACTGAAACAGGAGGGTAAAGATTTGCTGTACATAGCAAATAGAAACAAATGTGATGGTCAGTACAATATTACTGTTTTCAGTGCAGAAGGAAATCTAAAGTTAAATCTTATGAAAAGATATGAGCTATGGAGTCTTAGGATTGCAATAAAACAGAATAAATCTGTAAAGAAAAAAGAAGACTAAATATAAATATAAATATAAAGAAGACTAAATGAAGAATAAATACATAAATAAATAATAAAGACAAATAACAAAACATAAAAGATTAATTTTAAGCATTTTCTTTTCTTTTCACATGTATTTGTTTATCTATTTCTGTATATATTTATTAATTTTATGTTATATTAACAGAAATAAATGTAAACCTCAGAATAACTATAATAATAATAATAATAATGATATAAATTAATTTTTTTGTTAGTCTTTTGCAGATGTATTCTTTTTTATGGCACTCCCTTGACTCCATATTGATCATGTGAAGTTGAGTTCTAGTCTTGCATCACAGCGTCCTCTTGTGGCAAACACGTATAATCAAATCCAGGAACAGATTTCTACCAAACTAACTTCATTTTGTAAACGAAAGTGAAAACCCTGCCTGATGTTCACTCCACATCTGCGCACTGACTTCAGACTAAACTTCCTTTTAAAATAATATTGTATGAATCTGTGTTTGCGAGTGCTGAAGTTGTGAGTGAGGTAATAAACATGATCCAGTGTCAGGCTGCACTTTGGCACAGCAACAGCTTGCACTGCAGCGCAAATTCAGTTGGAGTCGCTGAGTGACTGCTTGAAACGTACAAATGAGGAAGTATTTACAGAGTTTAATACTTTGAAATAACTTGGCATCAAATCGCCTTGAGAACTGGACATTTGTGTTGCCACATGTGTCCACTTGAGCGTCTATATTTAGTTGTTGTCATGTGTGGAGCAGCAGGTCAGCTGGTGTCCCGCAGCAGGACACGCCTCTGGGCTGAATGGAGCACGCTGCCGTGCGTAAAGTCCGACCTGCAGCGGAACCAAACTTGTTTTTACTTTAACATTTCACGGTTTTTAATAAGAATATAATCGACATCATTGATCCATTTTTAATCGAGTAAATGCAGCGATGACGCGAGAGGAAGATCTCATCCGGATTGCAAAAAAACTGGACAAGATGGTGTCTAGAAATAACACGGTGGGTGACAGAGACAGGCTGTTTTTTTGACACCCACAGGTGGCGCGTTGTCCTCCACCTCGTGTTGAGTGTGCAAAGGGCCGCGAAGGTCTCTGATTGAAATGAAATGGTTTGACGATATGTTTGATTTCTGACTGTGTATTTGTAGGGTGTGCATGTGTGTAACATGAAGCTGACTGTACTGTAACAAATGGTCAACAGGTGTTTGGCGCCGTTTTGCACACTTTGCTCTCGCAAGACGTTTCTGTCCCCGAGTGTCCAGCAGCGACTTATGGGTCAGGCTCTGTCCACTTGTTGATAACCTTTTGCAGATCACCTGCTGGTGTTCGTATTAATCAGTGACTCATGCAAGAGAAAGTAAACACCGCGGCCTGTGGGCAAGGTCGAGTGTGTGTGTGTGTGTGTGTGTGTGTGTGTTGTGACTGGCTCTGCAAACAGGACGTTGTTCCATGGCGGTCTGCACACGCTCTGCAGACGATCCTGAAGAAGGCAATAAAAACTATAAAAACTACGCTTTTTGATGTGTGATTAGAATAAGGCAAACTGTCGAAGACGTGCTCATTATGATATATTCTATGAATTCATGGAATCAATGATCATTTGCTCGAAAACATTGATAAAAACCTAAGAATACAGAAGTGAAACTGTTGCTGCGTACTTATCAGATTGTGATTTCTCTTTAAATCCTTCTATTTGCTTGCAGCCCCTTTCGTTTTCATTACAGACTTCGGTAACACTTTACAATAGAACTACCTTTTTAAATGAATTGTAAATGGTTTGTTATTAGCTCATACATTAGGTGTATAAGTCATTAGTAAGCAGTTATAAATAAGTTATAACACAGTTTTCATATATCGATGTGGCCTCACTATCTGGCAAGATCCAGTTACTGCTTACTACTAATTAATCTTACTAATGACTCACTACCATTTATATCTGGCAAAATTATTGTAAAGTGTAGAATGGTAGATGCTTGTATGAATTGGTACTGTATGAAGTGGTAAATTCATATATTAATCAAATGAAACATTTGACTTCTCAAATATGCTGACGGTGATTAAATGCTGCTAATTTAACAGTTAAAAGTGGGCTCACTAATTGGCAAGCAACAGGTCACTGTTGCCCTTTTTATCTAATGTGTTGTAACAGCCTATTAACGATTTATAAAGTGTTTATAACCAAAAATAACCCACATTTCCAAATAAACACATTCCAGGTTTCCAGGTTAAAAGTTTAAATTATGTTGACGTGTTGTGTGTGCAGGAGGGCGCCATCGACCTGCTGAGGGAACTGAAAGGTTTCAATATGACACTCAAACTTCTCCAGGTAGGCTCTATTATGTAAGGGAAATTGTACTCACTGTACATTATTCTGCTTATCTAATGGCTATTTACTAAGATATCAATCAGTGAGAATCAGTAATATGATTTGATTGCTCCTCCAGAGTCTATGATCAGAACCGTGTCCATAGCGATTGTCTGTTGAGCAGAAGTAACAGATCATAAAATGCCATAATTGACCAATCAGAATTGAGTATTCAACAAAGTTGCATAATAAGTATGGGATAATATACAGTGAGCAGGTTTATTATTGTAAAATAAACCCCAACAGGGTGGTTCTTGAATCACCCTTATTTTTTCAAAAATAATCTCTCACTGTACATTATCCAACATATTACATGGCTATTACTAAAATAATATTAATAATAATAATGATAATTTGATGCAAAAATCAATTTGAGAATCATTTTATTTATTTAAAAATGACTGATTGGTTTTGCCCCTCCAGGGTCAATTTCAGTTCATTCACTTTATTGGCACGCATGTTTGCTGAAGAATATAAAGCATTAAGGACAATATTACATAACATAAAGGCCTTATAGTACATTGTCACCATAATGACAATGACATAATTATTGCCATAATAATATGTAATAATAATAATAATAATGATGATGATGATGATGATGATGCTGTCTCAGAGCTCTAATACTCAGAAATAACAGACCTAAAAATTGACTAATCAGAATGAAGTATTTCAATACGCTGCAAAATAAAGTAGATTTATGTACATCTGAAGTTTATATCAGAGTGCAGTTTTTCCATTTAAACCCATTCACTAATAGGAAACAATGCAAGAGTAAATAATTTAACACAGATCTTACACCAACATGGCAAATGTCTGATTATAAAGCTCTCAGTGTACACTTACATGTGTTTGCTTGTTTAAGGAAACAAGGATCGGCATGTCTGTCAACGGTATCAGGAAGCACTGCACAGACGAGGAAGTAATTGCCTTGGCTAAGGTCCTCATTAAAGACTGGAAAAGACTTCTGGGTACTTGATTTGATACACAATTTACAGACAGTTAAAAGGACATTTCACCCCAGAATCAAAAATGCATATGTCTTCTCTTACCTGTAGTGCCATTTATCCATCTAGATTGTTTTGGTGTGAGTTGCTGAGTTTTGGAGATATTGACTGTAAATATATCGATATGCTTCCTTCTGCATGGTGAGATAGTTGTTGGGGTTAATTCTGTAGAAAGAAAACAGTTTTTACATAAAACTGCTCACAACGAGGTCTGTGGATTATCTTTAGGAAATGGGTCACAATTTCTGAAAGAAGCATTGCTGTGCACAAGATGAGTGCCATCTAGTTCCGTTATATTTGAGAGAAGACAGAAACCTCTACAACCAATATATCCTAACTCTGCAACTTCCACTAAAGCTGTCTAGATAGATACATAGCAGTACAGTAAGAAGAAAAATATGGTTTTGATTTTGGGGTGAATCGTCCCTTTAAATAGTAGTTTGTGCAATAAATACATCAGTGATCTAACTGATTTGCTGATATGATTCACTCAAACACTCTCACAGACTCTGGCCACTCTCATTCTGAGAAACCATCTGATATGAAGAACGGTTTGGTCGCCAGCAAAGCAGCCATGTCTCCAGACAGCTCCCCATCTGAGACACAGAGCAGGTCAGTACATTCTTCACAGGCAACATGATATTTAAGGAAGCAGAGAAATAAAATTAAGGTCAATAGCAGCACACCTGCAACACCTGCCCGCTGTCAGAACTAGAGTGTGAATGTGACCAAAGTTGCATGAAATAATGATGAAAGTGCAGACATTCAGTAAAATGGTAAGATGTTTGTCACATGTGCCACATAAGACCTACTGTATGTATGTTCAGATGTTTCTGCATTGTGACACTTGAAAAATAGCTCAACCCAAGATGCAACAAAATCTATGTCAAAAAGCACTCAAGCAATGAAAAGATGAAAGAAAGTGTCAGGAGACTGCCTGGAGGCGACCCTGTGGCAACATATCCAGACGTAAATTCATCATTATTTCAGAATGATGTAAAACTGTGTAAATATATTTGTTTGTTTATTTGTTATGGAAGCTTTTAAATCCTTCTAGTTTCCACCTCTTCGTCATTTAAGGTGCATTGCATCATAATTTTGAAGTACATTTTTTATACAGCTGTATGCAGTATTTTAAGCCCCAGATCTCTCAAGTGTCCAGACAGGACAATGATTAGAATAAGAATGAATGAAAAAAAGAAAACGGCATGTGCATTAATAAACACAATGTGATGGATGCTGGATTATGAAAATACTTGAACAGAGAAGAAAAGATCTTTCTTTTTCTAGAGTCAGATTAAAATCCATTAAAGAAGCATCAAATATATTCATATGTTCTAAGGCAGGTGTAATTGATGGTCTGTGGGGTGTATGTGTTTGTTTGGATATTACTGAGAGCAGATTAAGACATCAGAAATTTACCTTAATGGGATGGTTTGGATTATTTGATGTGGGGTTGTGTGAGGTACCGACCAAACTCCATCGATGAAATCACTAATATTTCCTCACAGAACATGGGAGTTGCTGGTCAACCGCAGCCTTGATGTTTTGTGTGACTTTTGTGTTTTAAAGGGTTAGTTCAGATTCACCAAAGTCACAACCTAACACAAACAAAGTAATAACATACTGTATATTTAGTGTAAAGATGGTATTGTTTCATTCCATTGATAATAATGGGTGCCCAAACCAACATAATTCACTCACTGGATATCGGACTAATGTCACCGTTCCACAGAGATTCAATAGTATGATGTTTTCATATATTATAAATGTGTAATAATGCAATTTTAAACTCAGTAACTAAACAGTTATACTAAAATATGCATTATTTCCCGGTTAGACACACAGGCACAGCTTGTGCTGCACTGTGAATGCACCCTAACATAACACGAGACAGTCGGCAACTGAGTAAGCTGGTAACTGTTGGCTAACTCAGAGTGCAATCTTGTGGGCTGCAGAGACAGTGGTACGGCCAAATGGTTAAATTACAGTGAAATAAAAAAGGGGGTAATTTACAAAGCTAGTAATTTGTATAAATGTGGTCGAAGATTCACATAAATGAAAAATGTCAAATTAAAATTCATAATTTTAATGACTAGTTACAGTTAATAATAGTTTAGTAGCAGGAAACCCTTTCTGGTCATCTCTCCAATCACAGAAGAGCTTTCTCCTTTTTTTTTTTTGTCATGTTATATTGTGTCTTTTTTCCATAGGTAGGCATTCAGCTTGAGATTGAGAATCCCTGGGATAACTCAATATGTCCTTAGTTTGGAGATAGAGTTTTTTAGTCTTAAACCACAGAAAAGCAACTTGTAATCAGTATCGACAGGTATCCAAATTCAGGTATTGGAAATGGAACAAATGAAAAAATGTGGACTGGAGCATCTCTAGTTGACTTTTAACCCCCCACCTCATTAATAATTACAGCCTGGATTACTAGCTGTTTTTCTGTGAACTCAATGCTCCTTGTGCAATTTATGTTAAGAGTGCAGAGGTTTTTGCATTTTAAAAAAGTCTCTCTCTTACAGTGAAAGCAAAACTCATGATTAACTCTGCAAGCTCATCAAATGGAGTGTCAGGGTGTTTTACTCAATCTGAATCCTGTCAGAATGAGGCTAAATTGCTTTACAACCACAAACCTGACCTAGGTGAAACCGGTCAGTGTTTATTGGCTCTTGAACAGAGGTGAAAATTATACTTCCTTTGTTTGTGTTAGTCACAGGAAACTGGACGTCGAACCGAAACAGGACTCAGATCCTGACAAAAAGCACTCCGATAAAATCAGAAAAGAAAAACATGATGATGAACACAAAAACAAAAAGAGACATGTGGATGACCTCAGCAATGAGAAGTACCTGGAGGAGCCCCAAAATGAGAAACACCCCCAAGAAATCAAAAAAGAGAAGAATCTAGAAGAACTCAGAAAACAAAGATCAGTGGAAGAAATAGATAACAAGAAACAGAAGCACCTGGAGGAGCCCCAAAATGAGAAACATCCCCAAGAAATCAAAAGAGAAAAACATCTAGAAGAACCCAAAAAACAAAAATCTGCTGAGGAAATAGATACCAAGAGGCCGAATCACCTGGAGGAGCCCCAGAATGAGAAACATCCCCAAAAAATCAGAAAAGAAAAGCATCTAGAAGAGCTCAGAAAACAAAGACCTGTGGAGGAAATGGATAACAAGAAACAGAAGCACATGCAAGACCTGCCGAATGAGAAACACAAGCCAGAACCGAGGAGAGAAAGACCTTTTGAGGAACCAAGAAAGAGACATGTGGAAGAAGTCAGAAAGGAGAAACACCCCGAGGAGCCAAAGAGGCACAGCTACATCGATGACATGAGGAAGGACAAACACAAAGAAGAAAACAGACATGACAGGCCGACATACACACCGCAACGAGAGAGACCGCCATTTGAACCCCAGAGAGAGAAACCTGCTGACGTTCACAAACCGATGTTTGAAAGGTGAGAGAAAAGTGGCTCCAAAAACTGGTAACTGCCCATCAGAAACATCCAACAGAGCGTTCAGCTTGAATTATTTTTTTCAGGAGAGGAGTGTTGGACAGCAGTATTCTGTATCCCAGTCGGTTCCCCTCTCCTCCTCGACCTGCTCGGCCTCCTCTCCTGATCAAACGCCCCTCTCTAGAGCTGAAAAAAGACAGGTCAGGACTCTCACACCGCCTGAGCTGAAGAGCGTGACAAACTGAAAGGTTGCTGCTGATGCTGCATGACATAACCGTATCTGAGTCATTCATATGCACTGACATTTGTTCTTGCAGTTTTATAACTGGACTCACTGCTTAATAGGACACCTGCTGTGCATGATGCATGAGCTATGATGGGTCAAGTCAGGTGTGTCTTTATTGAAAGGATTTAGCATGAATTGCATGCGACACCATCAGGGACTTCTGAGTTACAGCGCTCTGACCTGTGCTGTTGTGACATTTGTCCAGGAAGGACGGTAAAGACTCTTCCTCCCGGCATCCTCGTCCTCATCATGCTTCTGGTCCCACCTCTCCTCCGCCCAAGAGACCGTCACTGGAAGTGAAGAAAGAGAGGTCAGGCGTGCATGGTGCATGTTTGTCAAACAATTTTTGAGCTGGTTTGCTAGATAGCACCAAGGCTCTAAGGATCTTGAACATAACCGGCTCAAGAATCAGAGATAACTTTGTGGAAAAGGGCTCGACTTGGGCTTGAGCCAGATTCAAGTCACAAATTTTGGTTTAGACACCTTGAAAGCACTTTAAAAGTGACTTATCTTAAAAATCTGTACAAAACCTGAGTTTTACTGCTGAGAAGTGTGAGATTTTAAGGGAAAACTCAAACAAATGTTGATTTGCACATCAGGAAATTTCCACCGGACCCAAATGCTCCAATCGCTCCTCTTCCTCTCCATCTTCATCCTCCTCCACCAAGGTTAGGGTCTGCATGTCCACTGCATTGCCTCACATTAATAGCCATTCTCATTGTGAAGTGATTTAGATCAACTCAAAGAACCTACTGACCCCAGCACTCCTCTTGGCCTGGGACTTTACGTGTGACTCGACATGAGACTTTACTTGGGACTAATCAGTGTTGACTCGGTACTTTTCAGTCTTGACCTTGGGCTTTACATGGGACTTGAGTGAAATGTGTTGAGACTTGTGACTTGCAAATCAAAGACTCTAATGTAGACAATGTGAATGTGCTTGAAAAGTGTTTGAAATTTAAGGGGAAAACTCAAACAAATGTTGATGTTCACATCAGGAAATTTCCACCGGACCCAAATGCTCCAATCGCTCCTCTTCCTCTTCATCTTCATCCTCCTCCACAAAGGTCAGGCTCTGCATGCCCACTGCATTGCCTCATATTAATAGCTGCTCTCATCACAAAGTGATTCAGCTCAGCTCAAAGGTGTACTTTTATTTAGAAAAGAGCCACCTGACCCCAACGCACCTCTTCCTCCTCTTCCTCTTCACCTTCACCCTGCGCCTCCTTCAAAGCGTCCCTCGCTGGATGGGAAAAAGGAAAGGTCTGGATCAGATGAGTTCTCATTGCAGACTGCATGCACTCACTGCCGCGTTGGTTATTTTGGAAAAATAAACCCGTAATTTCATTTGGCGTTTCTTCTCCTCTGCATTGAATCCTTGTGTTGTTTGTCACAGCAGGAAGGAGTCATCAGACTCTAAACCTCCTTCACAGAAGAAGATGTCAGATCACGTGAAGAAAGACAGGTCTGGATCTGGGAATTATTCTGTCTTGTTCATCGCAGAAAAATCTCTGTTGTTGCTGTTGTCTCTGGAGGATCAGTGACCTCAGACTTTAATCTGTTTTTCCTTTGTTTTACACAAAATATTGACACAATAAAATGTCAGCACATGGGAGCAATGCAGAGTCAGTCAATGATTAATATTTTTCATTTTACATGACTACAAAGGAAATGCCAAATAACTACACTACACAAGTTTGAAACCTTAAGGTAATTTATGCAACCAGGCTCTGATATATTATAAAGAAATCTCTGGACATTTACATCTTTAGTTCAAGCTGGTGCACAGTAACTCACTGTAAAAGGAGTCTAGTAGCAAACATATTTTGTTGCTACAAAGACTGTTTTCTTTCTGCAGGAAAGACTCATCGGAAAGCAAAGTGTCCAAAAAACACTCCGATGAAGCCAAGAGAGACAGGTTGGCGAGTCATGAGTGTGGAAATGCTTGTTAAGGTCGCTGTGGGTGTGACACGTGGTGGTTGTGTGGTTCAGCTTGAGCTTCGTCAGACAGCTCATTGTTGGTTTTCAGTGTATGAGGAGCTTGCCTTTTTACACTTTTACCGTTCTGTGAGTGGATTTGTTTGAGAGTCAAGCAAATGTTTCCTTCTGTCAGGAGCGATTCATCTGACTCTAAATCACCACCTCCGAAAAAGCCCAGTGTGGATGTCAAAAAAGAAAAACACAGGTGTGCAGGAGCAGGAAAATACACTGTACTTTGATTTATGCTGCTTCATGCTCGACATAATCCCACGTGTGTATTTTCTTTCTGTAAACATGGTGTCAGTGTCACAAGTCTTTTTCTCTTTTGTTCCAGGAAGGACTCCAGCGACTCGAAGCCTGGCCAACCTGTGAAACGTCATTCAACTGACTCCAAACCCGACAGGTAGGACTTAAAACCTCCCTCATGCTTGGAAAGGGGACGGAAATGAATAATGCCAACGATATCAGATTTACTAAAAGTGTCTCTGATTGTAGGCGAGAATCCACTGATTCAAAGAAAAGCAGCTCACCACCAGCAAAGAAGCTAACGGCTGAAAGGTGAATGAAACCGTCAATGAAATTTCACTAAACCGCTGAACATGTGGAAGAAGAGTTTATATGTTATTAGAGTTTCACAGGTTTGTTTCAATTAACAGCATGAAGATGATTATATTGACTTTGTTTTATAGGAGAGAGTCTCACGGCTCTAAGACCTCTCAACCTGGACCTCCACAGAGGAAGCCTTCTACTGACAACATCGAAAGGTAATTCAATCAGAATTTTTAATACAGATTTATAGAAAGGTCATTATAATAAGTGTGAGTTAGTCAGTAATAAGGCCTTTATAAGTCTTAAATAAATGCTTATTAACATTATTATGTGAATAAGGCTATATAAGTGTTGATAATAGCATCATAATCAAGCTTATTGTTAAATTATTAGACATTTATAAGTACTTATTAGGAACATGTTAACAGACTGCTTAAGAACATCAATAAAAGTTTTATGAGCTCCTTACAATTGTTTTATAGGGAACTTACCCATTATGTCACTAAAAATCCTCTACTAAGCTTTTTTTGTTGTTGTTTTATTAAGATGAATGCATATTTTATTGTGTATTTATTAGCAATAAACATGTTTATGTTGCCTGTTTGTAATGCTTTTATAAACAACTTTAAGAAACTTGGGCTTTTATTGATGTTCTTAAGCAGTCTGTAAACTGATAACAAGTTTCCTGCTTTTAGTTTAGTGAAATCGATCAATAAACATGATTATGATGATAGTACGGACACTAATACAGTCATATAACATGAAATAATGTTAAGAAGCATCTTGCAAGGCCCTATTAACTATTAATTAAAGCTCATTACAAGGACCTTAATTATAGCGTCACCTTGTTGTTGTTGTTGTTTTCTCAATAATCAGTCTCGTGAAATAGAAGACTGATCCCAATGAATTAGGGAATTATCACATGACTCTGCTGTTTCAGTTCAGCTTGGCCATTAAGTGTTTTAGGATCTTTTATTTTTCAGGGTCTACAGCCCCTAACTTTACTGTTTGGTTCAGTCTCATGGCTTCCTTCAGCCTTGTGTCTAGAAGCAGTCATGTTAATCCTCAGCAGCACTGAAGTGGTGTTTCACGCTACCTGCCCGGCACCAAACAACACAACACACGCTTATGTTTTGTACATCTGTTTAGTAAAATTGAATTTTTAAATTTAACATAATTAAAAAATGTTCTTAATAAGGTCTAGTAGTGGACACGTCTCCCTCCTGAGGTCAGACCAAATACTCCAGATGTGACACTTATACTCTCTGCTCTGCGTCCTTTTCTCCAGAAAGGGCAAAACCGAAACCCCTAAAACTCCCACCACCCCGACCAGCCCCATGTCTCCCAGCTTCAGCTCTGCTGGGGTTCCACTGTCCCCTCACCTCGCTACCGGAGACTCTATCAGAGACAAGTGCATTGAGATGTTGGCAGCTGCCCTGCGCACAGACAGTGAGGCTAAAATTACGCTTTGTCACCGAGAGCACACACTACACATGCTAATATTTCTAAATATGCTGACAACGGAACACAGACTACGTACAGCAATATCCTACATAAAGATCACACACAAGTATCCCTGTGATGTGCAGGTTAACATGAATATTTTCTGGTCTTCACAGATGACTACAAAGATTTTGGAACTAACTGCGACAGCATGGCTGCAGAGATTGAAGATCATATCCTTTAATTTAGTCAATTATTTGTTGTTTTGACTGGTTTGACCATATCTCTAGACAATTCAGTGATGATCCAAATGGAAAGTATTTCATATGACATCATTACCATGATCAGATCTCCCTTGACTGCACGGTTGCACATATCTACCAGGAGATAAAGGCCACGGATATGAAATATAAAAACAGAGTCCGCAGCCGCATCAGCAACTTGAAGGACCCAAAGAACCCTGGACTTCGCAGAAACGTACTTGCAGGGAGCATCGAATTGAGCCGCATCGCCTCCATGTCTGCTGAGGTACAGAACGCTGCACCTGCACAATAAACCACTGATGAGCTCCACACTTACAATTCTGCACACTGTCCCCTCTGCTCCATCTTTTCTCACACCTCCTGTCTTCGTGTAGGAAATGGCCAGTGATGAGCTGAAGCAGCTGAGGAACGTTCTCACCCAGGAGGCCATCAGGGAACACCAAATGGCCAAAACTGGCGGCACCACCACCGACCTGCTGCAGTGCGGCAAGTGCAAGAAGAAGAACTGCACCTACAACCAGGTAAACACACCTATGAGCATTAACATACAGACACGGGTTTCAGCAAAAAGTGCTATTTGCTTCTGCACATTGACGAGTTCCAGTAAAAATAGGTAGGTAAGGAGAGAGTTGTCGCAGTAGCCAATTGCAAAGAAGAAGTGTTAACGCAAGGTCCCCACAGACGTTCAGCTATAGCGGTCCACAGGTGACAGGGCGAGTGTGCTATAATAGAAGAGGTTTTCCTAAAATACAGAGTTGTCATGAGGAGTCCTACACACAGTGTTAGAGTTATGAGAAGCCAGTGGATAGAGCAATTATCTCTTTGTTTTAATGAGTGCAGAAGGAAAACAAGCTGGAATAATGCTGTGGTATTACATCTGCTTTGATGGTACCATGAGTGTTTTATAAATTTTGTGCACATTCAAGCACCATCTTTCACATGAATGGAAGACTTACTGTAACCAGTCTGTAATTTTCAGCGCTTGTTCCTTAATTAAGCAATTAGGAGTAAGTGATAGTGTTTCAGTTTTATTCAGTTCTTCTCCACATTATGTCAGCACTTCTTTGCACTGTAATTTACTGTTTACAGCTTACCAAACCTTCTATATATGTGTGTGTGTCTGTGTGTGTGTGTGTGTGTGTGTGTGTTTCAGGTGCAGACACGCAGTGCTGATGAGCCAATGACCACATTTGTTCTGTGTAATGAGTGTGGTAACCGCTGGAAGGTAAGTAAGTCCCCAGCCTTTGTTTCAATAACTCATATCTTTTCTTGAACAATTAAAAAAATACTTTTTTTCTCTTTTTCAGTTCTGCTGATGCCTTCCAGGTGAAGCCACATTATTTTTTTCTGAGCATTTTGAACTGCATATTTTCTATAATGGGAGGGGGGGAGGGAGTTTATAAATTATTGCAGCTAGTGATTTAAACAGCTAAAAGTGTTCTTACGATTTTTACTTGAAATTTTGAGATTTCTAAGCATGTGCTAATAACCAGGGTTTGCTTTATATGAACTGAAGACTGAGCATGAACGTCGGTTTGATGATTGTTGGAACAATGATTGATGGTCGTGGTGCTGTCGCTATCCAGCCAATATGCTATGTCATACTACAGCTGTTCACTTTGTATATAACTGATACCAATAAAACTGCATAAATCTTCAGAATGACAGTTTTTTAAACTCACAATTAATAAAAACAAATTGTCAGTCAGTCTTACATTAAGAGTCATTTCCCACATTGTTTTCATCACCATATCATTATTCTTTCCTTTTAAAACATTTTGTTTAAATTGGTGATGAACTGTGACAAACAAAGAGTGACCTAGAAGATAAAAAGATTAATGGACATACACTAATGATTTAAGAATTGTTTAGATCAGGGGTTCACACACTTTTTCAGCTCTGTGTCTCGCAGGAACCCAAATATATAAACACACATGATGAATTGCTATAAACTGATGAGGAACACAAAAAAACACAAATTTAAATTATAGCTGTGTATTTAATTAGAAAACATCACAGCAATAATAAAATTTGCTGAGAGTTTTTCACCACCTCATAACAATTAATTTGAAAGGATAAGGTTTGTATGAATAAATTTAGTAACTTACACACAGTAAGTACAACAGGGGAAATTGGAGCAGATCAAAACAAGGTTTTGTCCTAAAATATTGTAGTGACGGCCCACATTTCCCATCATGCCTGGAGTGAGTAGTTTAGTAGTTAGGTTTGCTGTTTTGTCTTTTTTTAAATGTTTGCACTAGATTATTAAATTAATCTGCAGCTGTTTTGAAAATTGCTTTAAGACAAAAAGGCCAATGCTTTTTGATTTTAGCATCTTAAATGCAAATATTTTCTGGTTTCTTTTCTCTGTGACAGTAACCTGAATAGCTTTAGTTAGTGGGCAAAACAAGACATTTGAGGACGTCGTCTTGGGCTTTGGAAAACACTGATTGACTGATCAGTTTTTTTTGTTTTTTTTTGACATTTTATAGACCGAACAACAAAGTGATTAATCGAGAAAATAAACTACAATATAACTGACGATGAAAATTGTTGTTAATTGTAGCGTAGTTTGCAAATTTTGTGCAGAGGATGCTGGTTTATGTTCATAGCTTAATTGTGGATTTTGGGCTGGTTTATATTTTTATAATATTTTTATTTATACCTTTCCCCCCTAAGATTGAGAAATGTTGGTTTAGATGCATATTTCTTTCATTTTTTATTATTTTATTTTATTTTATTTGGGCATGATAACTGAGATTTACAAAAGTTCTGTACGATCTTCTGATTATCTGAAGAAAGAAAAACAATGAGTATTGTGTCTACAATCTGCACTTCATCTGCAATGCTCTAATATTGCAGAAGGGAGAAACTGTCATGTTAATAACTATGAATAAATCCAGAGTTCATCCACAGATGAAGGATGGTTTTAATGAAAATGGTTTGACCGTAGTTGTATCATGAAGTTTTTCTGTTGCACCACTGAACACATACACCAGATGGCAACAATTCATCACAACTCCAAACACCATCAGGCACCATCAGTCCTCACAGCTGAATGTTTCTCTCTTCAGGTTACCAAGTAAAAATTAGTAGCTTGTTAGTGCCAGTCACACAGAGGGAGTCTTAAAAATACGTCTTCTGATACACCTGAACAAATCATCAGTGAGTCATCCTGGAGGTGCTGCTGAACTTTAAAGTGACAATATCAACAAAACAAAGCTTTCTCATAAGATATCCTTATGTTTCTTATGTTCCTTATGTATGTTTGTGCAAATTACACACCACCAATTCTGTGTTTCTGGAGAAATTGTACTACACACAGTAAATTCAATATATAAATATTACGTGTGGTGGTAATGTGAGAAATATAGTCTGTGTGTCAGTGTAAATGACAGAAAGGAAAAGCTTCCAGCCCGGCTGCCCTCTGGCTCAGTATCCACCATCTGGTTTCCTGTGAGTTGAAATCACATTCATTTACTTCTTCTGCATCATTTCCACCATTAAAGGTCCTCTGTTGATGTACAGGCAGAGCTCGGAAAACATCAACACTGACACACTGTGTTACTCTACACTGGTGCATCGGTGCTGTGATCATCATCTCTCTCTCAGCCTGAAATCTGAAAGTCAGCAGGAAAATGTCACCTGAAGTTCAACTTAAATGTAGCAGACAGGAATAAACAGGAGTTGATGTTTTTTTAAAAAAGTAACAAAACCATGAAGCAAAATCGACTCGATTAACTGCCACACTGTTTGTACATTCTCACATAAGGAAGTAAAATAAATAATTTGTTCTGTCTGTAATAATTTGTTAATGGATTCTGCAGCATAATTCTCCATATTTTCAGTTAGTGGCAGCTGCTCTGCTCTGTGACCTCTGTGTACCACAACAGTTGGTGAGCAGATATCTGAGAAAATAAAAACTGTTGAAACAACGCTCTCCATACGACACCCCAAATGAATAATGCCCTCAAACAATGGCTAAATGTGTTCATACAAACTGAAAGTACTTTGTAAGGTCATTTCAAATTGTCTTTTAATAAAGGTAAATACAACTTCCGGGTGCCCCTATAGCTCAGTTGGTAGGGCGTATGCACTGTGTGTTGAGGCTATTAGTCCTCTGCAGCGGCTGCCTGTTCTATCCCCACCTGTAGCACATTTGCTGCGTGTCATCCCCTCTCTCTCTCCCCCTTACCTGTCACATCTTCAGCTGTCCTATCTGAGTAAAGGCAAAAAGCCCCCCCAAAAAAACAGAACAAAAATATATAAATAAGGCATGTTTCATTGTTATAAATCAGACCGGGACATATGAGCACTTTGCAAAACATCATCGCTGTGCCCCCCTGTAGAGATAGACAACTGAAGATCCTATAGATATCATGTAATATAATATATGTGTTTGGATTACAGTTTTGTCAAGTTTGTATGCATTCATTTCATGCTAAACAAACCTTTGTTTTAAAGTCTAATAATTTTGCTGTTACCCCTACCTGAACCTGAGTGTTTGTGATACTGCAATAAATTAATGTTAAATAGATAGTTTAGGTTATTTGAAGAGGCGTTGTGTGAGGTATTTATTGATAGTCAGTGTATTACCTACAGTAGATGCCAGCTGATACACACACAATTAGTAGGAGCAGAGAGGAGAACCAGCATGCAAAGTATGTGGACAGGATCAGCAACTAATTCTATCTTGCAGGACACAGGAATCTCTGATGCAGAGTTTTCTCGGTCTGTTAGTTATTTTGGGTTATTGTTTGACTTTGGTGAATCTGAAAAAACCTTTTAAAACACAGAAGTCACACAATAGCACAAACAAACTAACAGATCAAGGGAGTGGTAGACCAGTAACTTTTGTTCTGAGGTAAATTACTGTTTTTGTCAAAGGGCTCAGGTTAGTTTGGAAAGAGTGATATGTGCTAGTACTCTACTCTGTATCTCCAAACTGTGGGCATGATATGTACCTTTACAACTTGAGTTTAAGGTTGATCGGTCAGCAGGCATGCTCCTATAGTCCTCTCCTGTCCGAGTGGATCAATGACCCAACACAGTGGCCAGGCGCTGCTTAGGCTGTGTGTCTGTAAATAACCAACCTGTTAACAGACAACTGTTTTATCTTAGCCAGGCCAAAACTTAGAGACGACAGTCTGTCGCTGCTGTACTGTAACGTTATTACTGTAGTCCAACAGCCTCCCACTCAAGTTATCGCTAGTTCTCCATCAGCTGTCACCATCATTGTTCAGCTGTTTACCACACTGACAGAGAATATTCATGTATATTATGTGCCTCCAACTGTCAGTGTGAAAGCTTTGGTTATTAGAAGAATTGTTTCTAATTTGTTTTTCAGTATCATTTAAAGCCTCTGAACACCTAGACAGACATTTTCAGTTACTGTGACAGTTTAGACCTCTACTCAGGTTGACGGTGGACTCGAGCTCTGATGGGAATTTATTATGTCTCAAATCTCAGTCTGCCAATAAGAATGATAAATGAATAATGAGTAATTTGTCCCATCCTAACAGGTGCAACAAAGCTAACAGGAGAGTCAGGAAGATTTCAGTCAGTTAGTCTATACGCGCCGACACAGTCCTGACAAGAGGTCTAATCAGACAGATTAACTACAAACACCTGTGTGGGTGTTCACAGGCTTTAAATGACAGAGGCTAAATCATATTTATTGTCATCAAAAAGGAATTAACACTGCAGCTTAAATAGAAAAAAACATTTCTAGAGGATTATACTGCTTTCCTTTTGGAACTGTTTTCTTTTTCCAGGAAGGATGGGGAACCAGATACTGTGATTAACTGTGGTTTTATTTGGTGCACAGCAGTTTTTAAGCATTTTCCTGATTTTCCTTGTATTGTCAAACCATGATCTTTCTCCAAATATTTTAGCCTTTTTAATTAATCCTTATTAGCTTTTCCAATAGTGATTGTACAGCACGTGTGTCTACTTTTATGCCAATGTTGGACTTTGTGGCTTGGGGGCATCAATCTGATGGGGTCACCACAGTGAGAGATGACATTTAAAAGACCACAAGGAACACAAGCTTTAATTAATTAATTTTTTTAAATTTCCAGTTGTGGAAAAAAAATCAAAAAACAATTCTGCATATCTGTGAAACCTGCATTTGACTCCAGACTGATAAAAATCCATGGTCTGTTAATTTTGTTTCTTTTTTTTTCTTAACAAGCATTTTCAAACAATGCACATTTTTTGCATCTTAAAGATAAATTTTGACTCTATCATATATGAAAGGAATGATTGTGACAGTTATTAGCTCCATTGTACTTTAGTTTTGCTGATGTGCTGGATTTAATTATGTTGCAATATTGTTTACTGAGACATGAGTGTTTGGATGGGCCTTTTTTTCCCAATGTGACCTATTATATAAATCCATTCTAGTGTGGCATGTCACGTCATGTCAAGTAAATCAAAGACACACGCTGATGTAAACTCAGTATAGATGTTTCTGTCTCTCTTGGGATCACACATGTCGATTCATCACTAACCGCCACATGCAGGCATCGTCCAATCAGATGACTCCATCTGCTTCAGAACAATCAGACCTCAGGAGTTTAAGTGACTGTCAGTCAGGATGGATTTACTTCACTACACAGCAGAACTATTTGGGCATAATTACATCTGTGTCAGAAGAAAACAGGCATTGCAGCAGTGTTTCAACATTAACACTGCGCTCAGTGGTGTGTTAATGGCAGGTTAAACGCTGCATAATACAGCCTGCCTTGCCTTACACAGGAGAGTCACAGATTCTTTGAATATATTCGCAACTCTTGTAATTGCGTGGCAGCTCGTACTCTTGAAATCTTATTGCCTTGTGCCATCTTTGTTTGAACTGTTTCTCTGCTGTGTAATGATGAGTCTGTAACCTCTCAGCTTCCTGTTGATGCTGCATGCAGCCTCTCTATAAATGGAAATAAATCAGACTTGGTAGGCATGCAGTGTCCTCTACATAACATAATCAGTCAACCGAATAAATGTACTAAACACTTTGCCCTGCAACTATAAATATGCTTTGAGCTATATAATGATGCTGATATATTCTGAAATTTCTACTTTAGGGAAGAACAATGGTGCATTTATGGAGCTTGTCTATATAATTTCTCTCATATTTACTGTGATAAAGTAAAATAATTCAAACATGTTTTAATTTTACAAGACCACCGACTTGATTATAAATAGGTTTCTGAAGAGAAGTAGAGCAAAGAGCCACTGTGAAGCTCACAGTGTGGCGTCTATAGGCCATATATTAATCAGTGGACAGAAGTGAAGCCAAGGCAGAAGTGCCTTAAACCTAACCTACATTGTTTCTAATGGCCAGCAGGGGGCGACCCCACTGGTTTCAAAAAGAAGTCTGATTGTATGTAAAATGACCCTATTTCTCATTTGATTTATTACCTGAGTAAACCGTTTCCCAAGGAGTTTATGGTCTCAGTCACTAGTGTAAAGTCTTCTTCAATACAGCATGATATTCATTTTGTAAATTACGGGCCAATTTAAAATAAAAAAGATGATAAAGCAGGGTATCTTTTAGAGCAGTGCTACCTTGTGATTGACGAGTCATTGTCAGTGAGTCTATCCAGTGCAACACACTTAGCTCATGACACTCAGGTCAAACTGCCAAAGTAGATAGAGCTGATCAAATATGTATCAAGATTCTGTTATTATATGATCTATTTGTTGTCTAAAACATGTTTTAGAAACATATTTTAGTGCACTGTCTAAAGAATGGCACATCTGCTAAAGAGACATACAAAAAACAAGCAAGTTACAGTACATCACCCACCAGCTCCACACACTTGTCACTGCACATGCTATGGTTGCATAGAACCAAGACAGCGACCCCCAAAAATTCAAGGCTTCAAAATGTCCACAAACCAATAGGTGACATCATGGTTGGTTCACACCTGGCACTGGCCATCGGCAACTTGGTAGTGCCTGATTTGGCTGACTCCTGGCTAACCCAAATATGGGTAAACAGGTGGAGCATGGGAGGGTGGAGCTGAAGCAGCTACCTAGTGGCTAGCCGGCTGTGACATCACCCAGCTGTCACTCAAAGAGGACATTCCCTTAATTATGCAAAATTATACAAAATTATGCTTAATTGAAGCAGACGAGTTATATAAAAATTCACAGGCCTTACAATTATCTTAAGTGCCGCTTTTTGTGTCAGACTGTAAACATGTTTATCCCTGCTGGGACTAACTCACTTTTGGAGCGATGTTGGCTTCATTTTTCAGCCCCAGAGGTCATCACTTGAATCTAACTTGCCGATGTTAAATCTTCAATTTTGTTTATCCTTATGCATATGAATATGGATGGAGCCTTGTGTCCATACTCTGATTTTATTTTTTGTGTTTATGAAAATTTTCTGAAAGCTTGCAGATACAGATGCATTATTATTCTGTGAATTTCCCTAAATAGGACCAGACACATTTTGTGTTGAAGTATATCGCAGGTGCTCTCTGAGTCATCTTTAAACAATACTTGGTTTCTGTGTATGCCCTGGGACACACAATACAGAACAGACACTGAGTTGTTACTTTGAGACAGAAGTGAACCTGCTACACTCTCAGCTCTACATAAAGAAAGTCTGACTAGGGATAATTGTTAAGACAAAAGCAAGCTGTACAATATTATCTTCACAGTATTTCTTGAACACTTTCTTGAACACTTTCTTGAACATGCAGCATCAGCTTGGAGGACAGTCAGCTGCATACTTTTAAAAAGAGATCATGACTTTGTTTCTCTTCCAGCTTGTACATACTGAACATAGCAAGTGCTCACAAGGACAAGGGTCTCGACTTAAAGCCCTGTGATCTTGGTTATGTGATTTTTTCCCTGCCTCAGTAATGTATCTTAAAAGCGTTGTGCCAACCTGCTGTAAGGAAACATTATCTCCCTATGAAACTTTTCAATTTGGAACATCTGCAGCCTCTAAAGCATCTGAACCGTCTTCAGCCTTTGAAATGGTGCCATCGCTGCACTCTAAGCAGGCATGGCATCCTTTCAACCTCTGTGACTGTCTCATCCTCTGAGAAGCCTGTGATGCTCTAAAATTAAACTTTCAAAAATGCCATAACTGTTTTGAGTAGACTGCATCAGGTAATCTTTGCTCAGAAATAATAGCCTGTTCAAACAGAAAGCCAATACTTTAAAATATTTTTAAAAAATGGCATCCTCAGCTTGGCTGAAACAAGATCCGCTCTTGTGTTTGTTCAAACTAAAGGGGAATGCATTTCATCAGTGTCTCAATCAGTATTTTATTGCAGCAGAAGTAGAGGGAATTCAATAATTTTGATGCTTAATGTTCTGAGTCCTCTTTAAAAACCTTGTGAGTGGGTGTTAAAATGTTAAATGTTCACCTTTACTGTCGCTGTGTCAGATGAAAGCGTCATGGTTGAGACTTCTTAAATTGCGAGGGAAATGCACCGAGAAAAAGAGGGAATGGATGATCTATAACTCTCCAGACTCCTGTGGAGCCGACTGCCTCATTCTGAGCCTCCTGCCTTTTGCTCTCAAATAAGCAAATGCCGCTTCACCGCTTTTGCTCATGAGTGGCGGGAGGAAATGCATTTGATGTTGAGAGCTGTCAGACTGAGAAGGAATATTCACGTCCTGTATATACACCTGTCTCTTTGCTTTAGAAGTCATTCATGTAGGGAGTCAGAATCCCCAAGCCAAGAAGCTGCCTTATGACCTGCTGAATAAATAATCCAAGCACCCAGTACACTGTAGAGGGAAAACGTCAGTGGTTATTAGCCAGGAGCTTGTCCCACTTGTGTTGGGGTGGCATATGGAATGGAATGGGCCTACCAGGCCCAAGCCCAAGGGCTCAGGTTGCACCTAAACCAGAGCCTGTGAGGGAGGTCACTTGTATTAAAGGGAAAATTTAACACTTTTCATGTGAATGTCCAGTCAGTGTTGATAGTAAATGTAGCCACTTGAAACACTAAATTCCTCACTACTGCTATATTGACCATCAGAGATGTTGAAAACAGAGTTCTCCTGCTCACAGAGCCATGCCAGCAATGCCTACATGGATGCACTGCACACAAGCCTCTTACACCCACACCCATGTTGCTGTGTATGACCCCCTAGCCTATAGCTATTATGTTTATTGGCCAAAACATAGCATTAGGTGACAAAAATACTCATTTAGCCCCCTGGCTACGCAGAGGCGTAGACTAGAAATCCAAGCTGAAAGAGCCAGTGGTTCTTCCTGCAATTCATTGCTTCAATTAACTACATCAATCATCAACACTAATGGACATTCACATGGAAAAAAGTCATTTTTGTTATTTTAACTTAGCATTTTTATTTTATTTATTTATTTATTTTTTTTGCATGGCCAAAGGGGATAGTCATGAATCAATTACAGAGCCCTGGAAATCCAAAACATTCATTTGAGATGTCAAAAGAAAGAAACTATACTTGATACATTTTAAATGTTTATCCACTCAGTCAGGGGCTGAGTCCTCCAAGCAAAATATGCACCCTTCAGCTCTGTGGGGAGGAATCCAAAAAGCAAGGCCAAAACAACAACATCATAAGCTCAGACTAAGAGGCCTCTCAGAGATGGTCCATTTTAAAACTATAACACTGTGATCTAGGGCAAACTTTGAACCAGCGTTAATGGTCTCAGGCCTTAAGCTGTAAGACCAAAAATAATTTGTATTTCCATTGTCACACTGAAAGTGATGCCATGAAACCAGCCTATAACATGACTCCGTGGTCACCCATCCCGTCACTATCATGTGAGTGGCAAGTAGGCAAAGGAAGCTCAAGTTGAGCTATCACATAAAGTTTTCATGCCAGCCATGTACCAGTGACCTACTGCATAAAGGAATAATAGAAACCAATGCAGCTGTTTGTTTGCTGATACTGACCTTTGCTATGACCCTTGACTCACGCCATGACTAGCCCTGATTATCCCTGCTTGGCTCATGGTCAGTTGGAATTTGGATTTGATTTTGTCATGTGCAGTTATGTGCCTGGTATAGATGTTATTGATGGAGTCACTGACGTTGTCTCATCGCCATCCTTCTGCTCCAGTACGGTACAAATCATCATTTAGATGGCACATAAATAAAAACTAAGCAAGTTAGATCACTCTTGAGTTTAAATAGATGACATTAACAGACTTGTCAGACTCTTGTAACTTAAAATAGCCATATTGGAATTACAGTTAGTGCCATAGTTTCGCTCTTCAGCAGGCAAAATGAATTAATACCAAAAATCTCACTGACTGAATCTGCCTGGGCAGTCTCTGTTGATTGCAGTGCAATGTCCCAGGACACCATCCATCAAATCATACCAAAGGCATTTTTGCTTTTGGATACCACTTTGTCCGTAGTGTACCTTGTGTCTTGTGTCTTGTAATGGACCTGTACCATTGTGCATTGGATTTCCAGTGCTGCAAGTTCTCCTACTATATATTTCATCATATCCTCATTTTAGCAGGTGCTGTCGATTCATTGTTGGACATTATTCTCTGGCCAGATAGTGAGCAAAGTCCTAATAACCTCAACTGACCATTACTGTCGGCTGTTGTCCGTGTTTTGTTAACCATTATTCTTCAGTGATGAAATAGCATGAATGAGAAATGTGCCGCTGCGCTGACATCTCTGCATTAATTACTGGCATCTGTCTCCTAGATCAGTGCCAGGTAAGCCCTGCCTATGACCTTTGACTTCTGGTTAGCCCATTGTCAAGCAGTAGGCAGTTGGGAATTGGCCCTGACATAGTGGATCATCTGCACTTGGAAAATAGGTCTATATAGCCACTCCAAGGTGCGAGAAAACTGGAAGCAACAAGGGAAAACAAAATTGGCTGTGGCATGCACAAGCTTGCTTGTGTGTTAGTGGGAAAGCAGCAATTCTATAAAGTTGTATCTATTCTTGTTATCTATCCCTGATCTGTCTGAACGCCTTATTTAACCTGTTGTTTGTGTTAACTGTGTGTATATAATGTTGAGGTAAATTTAGTTATTGTGCTGTTGGCTACACGTCCATGTCCAGGAGCCCATTGTCATAATATCCTCTGTGGGCTTGTGTCTGGGATTTTTTAAACGCAGTATGACACCTGTTTCTTGTTGTCCTTGTTATATTACTGTCTATTTTGGCAGGCTGAAAAAATTGGACATCTTAACTATTCATAAACAGTTGGTGGACTGAAGAAGTCTGACCAGTAGGAGAGTCTCTAACACATTTTGAAACTGACTTTGAGGACCTGCAACTTGTCAGATGTTTGGAGCAAGTCATGTTTGTCAGGAAAGAGAGCCAGGGGAGTAACGTCCAAATAGTACTGGTTATAATATGCATGGTTGCGTAATGTTGGGTGAAATGACCTGGACCAGACGGGGGCACAGTGGTTTGCTAGAGAGAATTCGAGGACAAGCAGCGGGACTCCTTTCTGCAAGATTGCTTCTGGACTTTACCTTCACTGGCTTTTATTTCAGGGTTGCCTTAAGGTCCTTTAAATAGTCACTTCTGAGAAACTGCCAAATAGTAGATAATGCCATCATGTGAAGCAGCAGACCTTCTGCTATGTCAGCCTTATACTGGTATTTTTGAACACCAAACCCACAGAGACACACAATTTAAAAATGAGGTATTCTTGCAGCTTGCAAAACACATTTGTTATCTGTCTGAGTGTGCAGGTAGAACGGGGGAAAAACTAATTTCAACCTCATCAAAAAGCCTGGAGCCTGGCAAGCTGTCTGTAGTCACGCCAGATGAAAATGAGCAAACTGAGCTTAAAGTTGTTAACACAGAGAAATCTGATGACTGAAGATGTGAAAGAGAGAGACAATCAGCCTCTGAAGGGAACACATAAAGAAGTAAAGCATTCCCCAGAACCGCCCGACAGTGAGGAGACAGTCAGACAAACAAAACGTTTAACTTAAATCAATAAAATCTGACTAGTGTTACAGGATGCAATGAGCTGAACCACACAGCCTGTGTCTACAGATGTGATGTGTGGCTGGATATGAATGAGTCTAGCAGACTACAGCCATGCTAGTAGCCCTGAGGCTAAAGTTTGGCAGAACAATACTTAAAAGACCAGTGTGTAAGAGTTATGTGGATTTGTTGTTACAATATGGCAGAAATGTAATATATTCATAAGTACAGTATAAATACTGAGTCTTGCTCAGAAGGATCAGTCGCAAATGTCTGCTACTTTTGCACCTGATTTATTAATACACAGCACAGTCACTATATGTAAGTTATTGATAATTCAGAGCCATGGTCGGCATCATAGATTCTACTTTCCACAAATTTCAATTAGATACAAGAAGGAGGCAAGCTAGACTTACAACTAAACAACCTCTCTGCCCCTGGACTTTCTCTGGTACTAGGGGATGGAGAGCAGGGATGGCAGTTTAAACTAGCTGAGAAAATATTTCGTGTCTGGACCATGGTGGTGGGCAAACTAACCAAACTAACCAGCACTGCCATTCCTATAGCTGCTAGCTGCTGACAAGCCCTGTTGGCCAGGCTAGCCTGGTGGTGATAAAAGACTCAGGTCTGCCCGCCAGAGTGAAGTCATCTTCTCCAGGTGCAGCTGTTTGATTCAGACCAAGCAAACAAAAACAACCTTTACATGAATATGCAAATGCTCCTGAATGATGCCCAAAATGTCATGCTCACTTCATATAGTCCTTATCAACACCATTATCATGTGTAATGAGGGTGAAGCCATTTTCATGGAAATTTTGCTACCCTCTCCTTTTGAGCTGGAAATTATTCAATGAGCCTTGTAGAGCCTTGAGAGGGTGTAAAACTGAGACAGCAACATCCAAAGCTGCTGTCTCTCTTAAGTGGAGCAGGAGGAACAATGCAAGCTGAATGAAAACTGATATTTCTATCTTTTAAAGGAGCAATATGTAGCAATTGTGCATGCAAAAACAAATACCACAGTCTAAATTGTGAGTTGATGGCATAGACTATATATTAAATAGGTTGACATCCTATTAAATATACAATCTATGGTTTCCCCTTGCTACCTCCTACCCAGACTTAAGGAAAACTCGGCACGCTGCAGGAGCAGGATGCACAAAACATTTTAAACTGACAATAACAAGCAACAACAAGTCCTCCACTGTAGGTCAGCTGTAGGTTAGCTGTTTGAAACTGTCACTAAAACTGTCATTCTACTAATATAAAGCTAGGCCTGTTATTCTGAATACAAACGCTCACTGCTCTGAAAATACACTGTTGATGTATCAGTAATTCTATGGTTTATTAATTACAGTAAATATATTACAGATTTCTCCTTTAAACGTTGGTGAAACACATAGCACTGTGCTTTTGTGTCAGGAACATCTTCACACAACTTGATTGTACTTGTGTCAAGAGTTGACAAGTGTTCACAGACATCGGGAATTAAAATTACAATGATCTTTTCCTTTGTGTTTCCCTGCTTTTATCTTCCTCTTGGAGAAATTAACTGCAACAGTCTTTGAATTCGTAATGCTGCTATGCTAGATATGCTGTCAGCAGCACAAATAAGTCCTCAATAACATCAATAAAATATGCCTGAAGGTGTATGTGGCAGGCATAACAATAATATCAGAAGCTCAGAACATCAACGCTCAAATGTACTTTTCTTTTTAACCCGTCTTCACAAGGCACATTTATCAGAAACCTTGGGGAGACCTTGCCTCTCCTGCTCTTCACTTCCCCCTGAGGACAAGAGGAAGCTATAATCTCTACATATAATGTAGTTTCTAATGACACAAGCGCTAATTACCTCATGTATGTAGAAGATCTACCATTCCTCTTGGTGAAAACAGCAGTGATACAACCTTTACAGCTCCATCACTACAATCATATGATGCACCCTGGCTGTATTGAGTCAACAGTGCTTACAGTGATCCGTTTGGAGGTCGATCACAGCCTGGTGGCACCTGGAAAAACACTGTTCCTCCTCACTGTCCTCTGTCATTGTAGGGACCAGCAGGGAGACTAGTGCCAGCTGCACTGTTCATCCTCGCTTGTGTTTTTTCTTGGCTGATGAATCTCACTGCGATGTCTGGCTAACAACACTCTCTCGCTACAAGGATCTAATTAGGGCTTTGGTTTGGAGCCGGCCTTCTCCCATTGAACGCTTTGCCTTAAACATTAGTGTTTGAAGGAAAACAGGAAGCTTAGATTGCAATTAGCCGCTCTGTTGCCAGCTTTTAAAACTTGCCTTCAAGAACAACAACAATTTCATTTGCAGTTGCCACAACTGTGCCCTTCTCTGAACATCTAAATATGGATATAATGCTTTGCTTTGCCTTTCTATAACGCTCTATAACTCTCTTCACATTTTAAATGATCATTAATTTCATGCTGCTTACATAGATTTGTTTTCAAGTATATTTTTCTCCCAGTAATGTCCTTATTGATCCATTTTATATTGTTCTAGCAATTATTCATCTCTTTTAGCAAGTGCACATGTTGTGCTGTTGACACACAAATGAAATATTAATATTCTTGTTCTCTTTTCTGCCGTGGCTCTATACTATATTTACTATATATTTCACAGAATCATCTGAACCTCAGTTGTCTTTCGCTCACACGTATAGTCACATCAATATAGTGATTCCCCTTGAGACAGCAACATTCACACAACACCTGTTTTTCAATTCAGTGCTTTGACTACTAACCTTCTGGAGAAGAGCTGCACAGTGAGTGAACGTAACATTTTCAACTGCATACTTATGTAGAAACCTTTCTTATTTACTTACCAAATTGTATAACTGAAGATGACTGACCTTTGCTGATAGGATATTAGAAAGAAATGAACTGAGCCTTTATTAATAACTTCATGACCTTGTTCTTATAAATGACTAATAATATATGTATTATAAGTAAGTATTCATAAAGACTATGACATTAATTACAGCTAAAAGCCCTTTATAAAGGTCATGTCTAATCAAAAAACTTAAGATAACTTAATTCTTACCCTCCAGTACAGTTATTAAGGCCATTTTTCAACCGGATATATAGATGTGAATATATTGCACATGTTTGCACATCCTCAATAACCTTTATATTATACATATCTATTTATTTCATGATGCTTATACAAAATTTATTTGCAGGTATATTTTTATCCAAAGAATCTCCTTATAAATCAATTTTATATTATTCTGCTATGCAGCAGTTATTTTAGCAAATGAACATGTTGTGCTGTTGACATTGTTAAAATGAAATATTAACATTCTTTTGCTTTTTTTCTGTATCGTGTCACTGTTTGATGCAGCAACAACCCAGTTTCTTTACACTCATCATCAAAGTTTCATCTTATCGTCTTATGTTTAGCACCCTGGGAGGTTCTGTCAATCCTAGATTTGCAGGAACTCAATCATATAATCCCCTCTCTTCTCTCCAGAGTTTAACCCAGCTATATGTCACTGCAGTACTGGGAATTGCTTCTTGCATGAGACATTCATTAAATCTAATCCCCCCCTCCAGCAGCGTTGTTGAATCTGAATGCCCTTCTCTGATTCAGAGACTGATGACTCTTGAACCAGACCTTTTCTTCACAGCAATCTTAAAAAGTGGTTGAATTATTGAAGTAGGCTTTTGCTGCATTGGTGCTGAGCAGGTACAAATCTAGAGAAATATTCAAGTGGTGGCAAGAGGGTTGCATGGAGACTTTTAGAAGTAGCAAATATATAGATTTAGGTGACATTAGAAATCAATCAATTCTTTTATGTCCAAATCTTCAGATATTTTTCCAAATACATGTCTAACACACAGCACTATTGACTACTGTAAACTCCAGTCTGCAACAAGTTCCTTACTCCTTCATGGGAACTTTAAACTCTTGTACATTGCACTTTCATGACTAATCTAAAATTTGACTATGTTTGTCTGCAGAATGAGCAGTTCCAGAGATGTTGGCAGCTGTGGGCTATCTGTAAACCCTGGTGAAGATTTTGGCTTAGTCAGGTTTAATCCATCCCTAACACAAGCAAACAATTCCAAAAAAACCCCTTGCACTCGGACACTGAGTTGTAAATTTCCAACAATACACAAATCTTTAGTTTTTTACTATATTTTTTAATTAGGTTGTCCAAAACTGGGGCAACTTTTAGGGGTATGAGCAGCCACCACATGCTATCCATAACCCTCCTGGTGCCGAGCACTTAAGACAGAGACAGAATGAGTCTCTTGCCAAATCTGTGAAACAGTCAGTACACTACCTGTTATGCATAAGCATTGAGCCAAGTGATAAACTTGAAGTTATTGCCTGGTCAGCCTTAACAAGGAGACATTGTTAAGGCTGAATGGCGCCACGGCCTTTAGACAGACACAAATGTCAGTGGTCCTCAGAAACTACTAACTCAAATGCTATGATGACAATCTTAAACAGCAAGAAAGTGGAGACTTCTGCATGAATAGTGAAGGCCTGAATGACATTTACTCACAGTTAGAAATCAGAAAATAGATTTTATTTGTATATTATATATGGGCTGCCAACTCCACCCTCTTTATTTCCTTCTTCTTTATCTTTTTCATCTCTACTCTGCTGCTTTCTTGACCTCGCTTTCAAACATGTTCGTGACTAAGGTCACTGCCTCCACCCTATCTCATTAGCTCAGTTTCAGTCGATCACAGGAGCGAACGGTGACTCCATTTCCACTCTGTGCTCATTCTTTTTTTTACACATGGGAATAGTGTTACATGTAGTGGAGGTGCTGTAACACCCTGCCAAGTCACCACCCTGTCATTATCAATGCTGCAGTGGCTCTCCACCATGTTTGATTTTTCTTTTAATCATCTGAAATTATAGATAGTACAGCCACATAATAATCAATATAGTGATTTTAGAAAAGTCAGTTCATGTTAGTTATATCATTTCCCCTTGAGATGTCAGCATTAAAGTAATACCCTCTTTCAATCCAGTGCTTTGATTACTAACCCTCTGGAGAGGGGCTGTGTTTTCAGCTGCAGGCTTGGGCCATGTACAAACTTTCACTGATTATTTATAACTGAGGATGACTTACTAATGTTTGCTGATAAGAAAACCTTTATAAATGTCTAACAATGACCCCAGAGTTGCTCTTATTAAAGACTTATAACTGACTATGATATTACTGACGTCTAACCCTTTGAAAAACCTAAAGCTACAACAAGCAACTTTTCTATTTCGTTAATTTTGAGGCCCCTGTGGAAAAAAGCCACAAAATATGACTAATTTCTGAAACTCCACTTCATTTCTGAAATTATCCAAACTGCAACACAAATCTATCCACTCTCACGTGAGCTTCTCCTACTAACAGATTGATGTTGGAAGCCAAAAACAGTTTCATTCACTGCTTTCACTGTATTATCTTGTTTTAAAAGCAGAAAATCCTTCTGGGCCATTGATAACTTTTTATTTAATTTCATCAGTTTATGGAGAAAACTCTCTGACGGGCTTCAGCTACACTGCAGGTTCGCCACTCAGTGTCCTTGCTGGCTGCAGGCTGATGTAAACATCTGTCCTTCAGATGTCACAGTACGGGCAGCAGACCTCCCAGACGCTGACAAAAGGCAGAATTATAGAAGTGGCCGCCTCTGCTCTTTCAGGGAGAATTCAAATGGAAATTAGGCTGCTGTTTCCTTGACAACCACATTTTACCAACTTAAATTTTGTCACTCTGATGACTGAAGTCCTCTCATTCACACCTTCTCCCTTTTCCAGTTGGTGTAAGTCACACTTTTCTCTCAATCTTTTTCAACATCTGCTCTCAAACTCATCTCTCATGCAGTGATTTTTTCATCTTTTTATTCCTTCTCCTTCTTTTTCATCTCTCAGGCCTTTTGTTGTCCTGTATCATTCGGTCCATCTTTACTCAGTCAGACGGCCCACTCGATATTTTTTCCTTTGCTGCATTGATCGCCATATTTCACTCTCCTCTTAAATCCATAGCTCTGGGAATGAATGTCATCATCACATTGATCCGTTAGACACTTCATAACCTACAGCCATATACACATGTACATTATCCTTACTACTGCAGACGTGCAGGCCTTAAAGGGATAGTTCAAATTATTTCAAGAGGGACTGAATGAGGTACTTATCAATAGTCACTGTATGATGTGGTCGGCACGTGCCCAGTTAGGAAAAACAGAGAAGAAGAAACCTTTATGATCAAAAGAGCTATCTTTGGCCAAAAAACAAAAAAACTAGCCACCTTCAAAATTTACAGGAAAAGGCACCACATATATTTCAGTGATGGAATGACTGTAAGAATGATTTTAGACCTACAATGATGATAAATGAAAACTTAAACCGTAAAAAAAAAAAAAAAAGAAAGAACAGTTTTTAATTTCCATACAATTTTTTGCCAAAGGGAGCTTCTAGATGGGTCAGTTGTACCACATGTTGCTCTAGAGCCATAGGTTGCAGACCCCCGACCTGAGCGAATCAATATCAGTTTAAGTGTATGCTATACTTAGAATATTTCCACTGCTTTACCTTTACCTCCTTTTCTGATGGGGAAACTGCTGTTATATAAGCAAAATAATGCTATCTACAACCCAACCAAAATCCATGGGTGAAATCAGAAATTTTACCGTGCAGAACACTGGCAGGCTTACAGTTGCTTGTTTGTTTGTTTGTTTGTTTGAGTTACTGAGTGACTTTGGTGAATCCTAACTATCCTTTTAAAACACCAGAGTCACAGAATAAACAAGGTATAGCAGTGAAAATGCTCTAAATCTAGCAGCACTAAAGCTGATGTTGATTTTTTTTAGGTGGACTTTTATTTAAGTACCTAAAACACCTTTTATTGCTAACTGACCCTGTACATAGCAGTTCATTGCTTAGCTTCTGTGTTGGTACTCCTCTCTGCTTCTCCTAAATGGGGGCGTGCCGACCACCGTCTCCTGTAGGTAATACACTCACTACTGAAAAGTATCCATCCTACATCCTGTTAGATTCCTGCACACTTTGACAATACAAAAAAAAGGTTTTAAAAGTTGGTGCACTGGCATCAGGGGATGTTTCAGCTGAAAGTCATATCCATTTTCACTCTTTTAGCAGGTTTCTTTTTAGCGAGTCACAGGGAGCACTGATGATCATCTGCCACTCCAACAGTCATGTGTATAATTAGATGTGATCTGTGCCTCTTTACGGTGTTACATAAGCCTTTTTCCCCCCTCTTGTTTTCTCATGCGAGTAGCATCTCTTTTTTTTTAAACTGTCTGTTTAGGTAATAACTGTGTTTGTACATTTTTACAAGTGTGTATCTGTCTGTGTGTGTGCAGCCAACGCTGCTCTCTGGCACGCTGTACTCTCTTCCATCTCATTTCACACCTTTCTGACACACACCCCCATATTGCACCTTCACTATGAATTAGTGTAGATATCCAGTGACCCTAGAAAAGATTGTGCAGTGACAATAACAGTAATAGGGACAGTAATGCTGCAGCAATGAGATGAAACTCTGTGTCCCCTGATTCAGTGGAAGAAATTATAAGAAAATAGAATAAATATCTATTTTATTTTCTCTGTCGTGCTGTGTTTCTGTACATGCACAACCTAATTATATTACATGTTGCAGATTTATTCCCTACGATAAAGCATATACAGTGAATTTATAAATACTAAATCAATAGAAAAACACTTCACCAATTAAACAAACCAGTTCAAACCAGTACTGCTCTGTTGGCAGTCCAGAATTGCTGTATGTGCATCAGTCAGTTTGAGTTTCAGTCTTCTCTTGTGCAAGTATAATGTTTCATTTCACACTGTGTATTCACTGATACCTGGTGTTTTTCTTATTTCTTTCCCTCAAGCATAATTTAAATCAATATAACAAGCAGATTGAATATGAATATTTTGTTTGCTGCATCACTGCTTGGCTCAGCTATGCACAGCGATTCTTTTCACAACATTGTTATAATTTATGACTGGCACAGAGAACATACAGTATGACGAGACATGAATTGGCTTTGTGTGGGTCAAGGACAGCAGATCTGCCATCGCACATAACCCCCAGTGGATGACAGCGATGACTAACACTGCTCTTTCAGAAGAAGAGATGCCTCAGACCTTGACGTGAAGAGGAACTGTTGAAAAAAGATTTTTTTTTTCCAAACTGAGGGCTGTCTCTGCCTCTTCTATGGTTCGTTTTCAGTCATTATTAGATTACATCAGGGCTGCAACTAATGATTATTTTCATTATCTGCTGGTTATTTTCATGATTAACTGATTAGTTGTTTATTCTGTAAAATGTCATAAAATGTGAAAAGAGTCCAAAGCAGCATCTTTAAAATGCTTCTCTTGTCCAACCAACAGTCCAAAAGACTCAAATAAAAGCAGTGAATCATATACACTGGTGGAGGGCTGCAACAAATGAATATTTTCTTTGTCCATCAAGTTGTCGTTTATTTTCTTGATAAATTGATTAGTAGTTGTTTGTTTCAAAAAATCAGTAAATTGTGAAAAATGTCAATCAGTGTTTCCCAAAGCTTAGGATGACGTCCTCAAATGTCCTGTTTAATCACAACCCAAAGATATTCCGTTTACTGTCAAAAAGGAGTAAAGTATGTAAAATATACATATTTAAGAAGCTGATATCAGAGTATTTGACAGCAGACCTGCATGAATCAGCATATTACCTACAGTAGATGGTGGTCAACAGACCCAGTCTCACATCAAAATGTGTAATAGCTACATTGCACAGACACTAAGTAATGTACTGCTGTGGACAGGGTCAACAACATAATGTATATAGCCACCTAAAAAGTCTGTTTGAGAGTACACTATATTCAGAATATTTTCACTGCTTTAAGTTGCCATTTCTGCTGGCCAAGAATAACTCTCTACAAACAAACTCTCCATTGGCAAAAACTGATTTTTCCCCCCTTACACGACATGGGAGTTGCTTGTCTACTGCTGCCTCTCTTGCTCAATTTATTTGTGTTATTGTGTGACTTTATTGAATCCAAACTAACCCTTTAAATCACTGAAGTGGCATAATAACACAAACAAACTAATCAGTCGAGGTGGCAGGAGACCAGCACCTCCACACGAGGTAAAATGACTGACTTTGCCAGTGGAGTTTGGTTGGTTTTGACAGAGTGATATTTGGATTATGTTACTGTGGTTTCCCATTGGAAAAGGGTTCTGATGGTGAGGTAAAGTGGTGAAGATCTTGTAAATATTGCATACACAATTGTTTGATTTTTTTTAAGTGGCTAAAATACTTTTTGCTGCTGAACCTGTACACAGCAGCACATTGCTTAGCTTCCTACACAGGTACTCCTGCTGCTTCTCCAAACTGGGGTTGTGTCGACAGCCATTTACTTTAGGTAATGCACTGACCTTAAGAAGCTGGAACGAGCAAATGTTTGATGTTTTGCTTGAGCAATCACTGGAACGATTAACAGAGTATTAAAATAATTGCCAACATTTTTTTTTTTTTGATCAATGAATCAATTAATTAGCTCTTTGTGACATCCGTGTCTCTTGAAACAATGAAGAAGACACATTAGCCCCACCACAGCCTTATTTCAAAAGGCCCTCTCTGGCACTGTTCCACAGTTATCACAATTACTTGTATTCATTAACTGACATAATGTGTGTTACAGGTACAAACGTTTTTAATGAATGCATGCTGTCTCCATGTATCCAACCTTCGCTGGCTGCCTCCACCAGAAATCAGAAAACTAATCAAGTCCTAGAGCCAGACAAATCGCTGTTGCATAACTAATTGTCAGCTGAAACTGCTGAACCTGTGCCCGTTACTGCCGAGTACCGCTGTGAAAAGAAAGAAAAAAACAAACACAGATGAAAACAACATCTTGAGAGAGGCGTTCTTAGATGTACTTTTATAGCAGCTATAGCTCCTGAGTGTCAATCACAGCTATCATGCCGGGCCAAGGTCTCGTGTTAAAGATGATTATGGCAAAACCCTCACATTTTACATTAGGAATCATTTATTACCTTGATAATGATGTTGAGAAAGAAAAAAAAACACTAAATGGATTTGACAAGCATCAGTAACTTTGCAATCAGACGCACTGACGCCGTGAGTTTTACTTGATGTGATAAACTATTAGTGTGACTAATTAATTTCTTCTAAACCATTCAACCAACTCTAAATGAAATATATTTATACAATATCACTTTTGATTTATTCCATGAGGTGTTGTATTTGAAGTGTATCAGTCAGGTTGCTGGTCTGTATTCATCCTGTGTGCAGCCATAAGAGCAGGAAGAAGAAGCCTCTTTGACGAGGCACTACACAAATCCAATTTCCTCTAAGTGATTGCCCAGTTGTGCTGACAACTCTCTAGTTTACAGACTCACAGAGGCTCAAGTACCTCATTTTCATGGCTGCTGATTTAAAATTTTACACTCTCTATTCTGCCTGTCCATTGTCCAATATGAATCACAAATATTATGCAGACGGAAAAGGAAAACAAGGACAAAAATGGAACAGTGACATGTGTGAATTTTGTCCTCAAATAAGGGAGTGTATGAAAATGCCTGCAGTGGGGAGGGGGACTGAATTAAACATTTTATGTGATAAAAGAGCATTATTATTTTCTTTGGACATCACACACTATCAATCATAAACAGTGGAACTGAGGTGGAGCAGATGAGCAGTTTTATGTTCACAGAGAACCTGTCATGGACATCAAACATCTCCACACTGGTAAAAAGGCTCAGAAACGGCAGTATTTCTTAACCAAACTTAAGAAATTCTTGTGCCACATTCTTGTTCACAGGAGCAATAGAACTCATCCTGACTGGAAACATCATAAACTGTCACGAGATGTACACAGACCAGGACAGGAGGATACAACTGGTGATTAAAACCACGCAGAACATCACTGGTACAAACATCAGTGATATCAAGGAGGTAAGGTGCCTGTTTGCCCCACTGCCATACAGCAAGAGATAAAAAAGTGTCCACTGCCATGCCACCAAACTAAGGAGCAGCTTCTTCTCTCTTCGTTTTATTTTTATTTCTACAACTTATAATGTATTCAACCAATTTACTGTGCATACATTTAGTATAATACTTGTTTTGTGAGAAGCAAGAGGGATACTACAACCTTATTTCAACCAATCCGCAGTTGAAAAATTATAAATAAATCTGCCTTGTACCTTGTACATGAAAAACGGCACTGTCTCCTGGAAAATGCATTTATATACAACCAATTTGCCACTGGATTACATTTTCTATTAACATAATGAGGAAATGTTATTGTATCTGGCAAGCAACAAAAATGTTTATACTGAACATATCGGTAAAATTTTCACTGACTGCTTAAAAAAAACAAGCTCATCCAGGCACTGATTAAATGTCCCCACAACACAATCAGAAAGGAGAAAAAAAAACAATTTAGCAGGAAAGGGTTGTGAGGCAATATATTTATGGCAAACACTACAAAATTGTGAAGACAGAGGCACAAAATGAATGAAGTGGGCCCAGGTGGAAAAAAGGCACTGTTTACCCAGTATGAAATTTAGCTGAGGTGCTGGAGCTACAGACTATTAAACTGAAGGAAAAAAGAATCTGCACACCCAAATACTTAAAAACAGCAAGCTTTTAGCCACACACCTTTGTCAAGGAACAGCTAGAGCATGCCTTAATAGTTAAAAGGTTAAAAGACATTACTTGATTGGCCTTGAGGCAGAATACTTGTGTCAATCAGATGAACTTGTGAGGCTAGCCATCAAGGCCATTATAGTCCAAGGACTACAACACAGTGTCTATAGAGACAGCGAAGAAACACCAAGCACACCTAATGTTCACAAATTCACAATCGGCACAACAAGATAGAATCTGCAACAGTAAGGATAAATATTAACATCAGGCTTCAGCTGTCACAAAACACATACAGTACAGCATATAGAATCTATTGTAGTCTATTCATAACAAAACACTTGTGAAAATCCTTATTGAGATCCAGTGGCTGCAGTGTTCATAAAGAGTGGATCCAAAAAACCTCTCTTTGACATAACCTGCTGTGTGACCCCCTCTACGAAGAATAATCTGCTCTGTCCTATAGTATTTATTGTTATATTTTCTGTCTTGTTGTGTACATTGTAAATTTTGTAAATTAGGTGCACTTAGTGTTTCTTGTCTCTGTAGACAGTGTGTCTTTAACTTGTAGTTCACCACACATGGGGCTACAATTCCCCTGATGTCAAGCTGCACAAGTTCACCCTACAGAGTCCTAAAATTCAGAAACAATGCAGCATATTAGCCCCTTCCATTCCCTCCTCTTTTTTCATGTTTTGTTCTATGACATAACAATAGTTTACTGTTTACTTATGACAGTAAATACCGTCAGTACCCAATTGCGTTTATGCTTCAAAAATCATAACAGTGGTGTTCATTTGTGAAGATTATCTTGCTGCACAAAACATCTTGGTATTATAAACTTATTTTCTGCACTAATCCAAAATTTGTCTGTGGAACCATTGTGATGCTAGTCTTGGCCTGCAAGATACGCCATCCCTGCAGCACTCTATTGACAGAAGTGCTCTGCATTAAGGCTAATCAAGCGATGTCTTTTGTTCTGCTGTATTCACTTGATACCTGACAATGCCTTAAAGATCTCTAACCGAACGTTTGCTAACAATAAAGATTTTTTGCATGAATTCGAGTGTGTGGATGATTTTTTTTTCATTTAGACCAGGATGAATTGAAAAAATATATAATTTTGGGATGAGAAGTAGTAGGAATAACCTCCACCTAATCTTCAAAAGATTATAGACTACCTAACCTTGAGCAAAACTTAAAAAAATACACAGCTCTCCCTGTTTTCTGACACCCTTCCCCACAAAATAATTTTCATACATCCCTAAATCCCCAAATTTATACAAATCCAGCTGTAACTAAATCTTCCTTGTAACCAAACCAACAGTGTATGTATTATTAATAGCCATGATTTGGAAAACACTTTCATATGATATAAACATGTAGATGCTTTAAATTATTCTGGTTTGATGTGAGTTTCTCGATCTTGGGTGTGAGATACATTTGCAGGGCAACACATTGCTTGTTGTGTTTTGCACCATGACAGCATCGTACCACAGCAGGGCATCTGTGACTTCTCCATAAATTAATAACACATACATGTACAGGCTGCACCGCCACGTTTCATAAAGGAAATAGTGTTCTTTTGCCAACAGATGTGAAAAAAAAAAACAAAGCTACAACATTTCAAAGCCCATGTTGTTGTTTATCTCCATGTGCCACTGTCACCACAGCAGTCAATGGTTGTGCTCTGCTCACACTCATGCACACTTTTCATTTGTCACACAGAGAAACCCTATTAGGTTTAACAAAATTTTGACTTTATTACAGAGTCCAGAATTAATCAGGTTGCTGGCTGCACGATTTCTCAGTGCAGAAAAGGAACCTGCTGTTTTCCTCTGCCCCAGTCTTTTCCCTGTAATGACTGACTCTCTTTTGCTCATTCAGAGCAGCAAAATAAGAAGATCCAGAAAACGTGTCTTGTGCATTTATGAAGAATGTGACCTGTAAATAGTATGGATGTGAAGTCCCCTGAGAATCGTTGCACAGAAAGCCAACAATGAAATGTGATGTCAGGTTGTCACATTTAATTTTATGGTTTCTTGGTGTGACACTTCCTATCTGTTTTCAGCGTGTGTAAATTCAGCATCCTACAGCAGAGCATCAATAACTGTAAAGATCACCCTTACACAGATATTGATCTACAGTGATTCATTGCTGCGGTGCAACAAAAACACCTTGAATGTGTGACAGCAAAATTACATGACCACATCATAAAGATATTGCTCTGACCAGTAAGTAGCAAAGACAACCTAAACCAAAGTCATGACCAAGACTAGGCTTGACTTTATACCAGGGTATTAAAATGCTCTCTTTGTCTATCAAACTAATACAGAGATGCTGTATTGAGGGAATGTGTAATGCACAACTCCTGAGTGTGTGTTTCCAAACGGCAGGAACAGCTCCACTGTAGTGATCAACTCCGCCTATGTTGAAGGAGGAGTTTTACACAAATACCGTATAATACTGTATACCCTAGTAAAATGTCAGGAAGGTATGAACTATCAACCAGGATGACTATATATACACTAGGTACTAGATGATGAGGGGAGAAAAGTAAAGTGAAGGAAAGTTAAACGTAAATGTGTACATAAATATTTTTGCGATACAATGCTAACCTTTATTTCACTACAATTCAACTTGATATTTTTTATTAGCTGCTTCCTCAGTTGTTGTTAGGAGGGTGACCTTTTACAGCGTCAGAAAAACTTTGGGATCCACTGAGCTACACAGCTTATGAGGTCTGTCTTGTCACTGTTTATCACAAGCAAAAACTTAACTTAGCAACCTACCTTTGAGAGCATCACTTACACCTAGGCCCACCTTTCTTTATGCTTCATTTGTGCTAATAAAAGTTTGACGTGGTCTGAGCCATCTCAGTAAGTGTTGCATTGTAGGATTTACATACTGCTGTGTGTGGAGTGACAGCTGGTAACAGTACAAAAAAGAACAAATAAGAAATGAGTCAAGTTATTGATGATACTGCACAGTGATCCCTGCGCTTGTGGTCTTGACCGGTCTTGAAATAACATCCAGGCTCCTCTTTGTCTCAGACAGAGTAAAAATGTGATTAATTCAGAGAGGAGAACAATCTCAAGTACTACAACACTAGCTATAACTTAAGTGTATTTATAGAAACTAATAATAGTCCATGCCTATCCAGGAACCAGAAGATAACACGAGTTCATAGATAAAGGTTGAACAGGTCAGGCTGATATACGATACATACCTTGGTGTGTGATTGTTAGATAGTGATAAAATGTGGCAGCCAGCAGAGGCTCAGTCCTGCACTGAGCTTCAGAAAAAAAAAACAGGTAACTTACCAAAGCCTCAGCACATGTATTTTTTTTATAGTCGCTCTTCCATCTAAGGCAGTATGTGTGGAAAGATATAGGCAATCTGGAGAAATAAAATGTCAAGATATAATACAGTGTGTATTCCTTGTTTCTCTGACCTTTCAGACTGTATGAAGTATACCGGCTCATATCAGAACTGCTGCTGTGCACGAAATACAGCAACCTGATAGCAGCTATAAAACACATCCCCTCATAACAGCAGCAACATAAAAAAATAACTGTAAGTGCAACAAGTATGACAGTCGATCAATACAAGCTGGCAAGCCAGAGTATTAAACATGATTTATTTAGATTCGATCAATCAGCAGCAGCTGATAGGACTCTGCTTGCCTTGTGTGATCATTTAAAAATCAAACATGCATCATCATCGCTCCATCCTAACACTAAAACCTAACATCAAGGCCTGCACTTTAAATTGTCTGCACTCTGTATTCCCCGCCATGAATATGATGGGTTCAGGGAGGCAGCATAATGCTTCCCAAGGTTTCCATTGGGCTGATGAGTGATGCGAGTAATCATGCTGTCTGTACAGACTAATCATGAGTGATTCTCCCCGAGAGAAGATGAGAAAACATAAACACAGCAATAGCAAAAGTCAGCAGCATTTTGTTGGTGTCAGCTACTGTACGTCCAGACCCATTTCTCTCTCTTTTACAACACATTTTCACCACATCTCAAAATTGTGTACAGAGACAGATATGGCTCATAATGTTCACTCGGCCTGTACCAACCCTGCACTCATACATTACAGTACTTTCAGCCCTCTTCATTAGAGGGATAGATAGCCGCCCTCTAATCTCACCCTGTGTTTCATCATGGCTCCTGCAGCAGTAGCAGGTGTCATATACTATCTCCCACCTAGCTGGAACTGAAATTAAACTTGGTGAATTTACATTGTGAACTGCTGTGTAAGTCATTTCATGCCGGCAGGCCGTGCTGTCCCACATGAACTATTGTTGGTGAGATTGAGTGTTGGGCTTCAGTGTCAGACTTGTGTATACAGGCCAGATAACTGTCGAGACCAGAATTTATTGCCCTCTGGAGGCGTCGTGGGCTGATTTCAATGAAACTGAAGGGAGGTGTCTGTTTGATAACCCCTGCAACCTCTCTGCCCACACCACCTCCCTCCCCTTATTTTACTCTCAGTAAAGGGCACTCACCCTCAAATATCTGTTCCTTTAATGTAAGACAGCGTGTGACACATCAGATCTTGATGTTTTTGTAAATGCATCTCAGATTTTCTGCAGGGCTCGACATTAATGCTTGCCCAGGGCAGGGAAACTCTGTGTTCAGACATGTGGAATGTCTCATGCAGTGTATAAGTGGGCAAGTAAAAAATAATGTGGTGTCTTAAACTATTTTCCTGTTTCTGACTGTGTTGACAGCTCTGATCCCTTATGCACTGTGCAACTGAATGAGTGACTGTCCTGTTTATTCTTTCAGTGTTCCTCCAGCATCCTGAAACTGGCCAGTGTTTCCATTATAGAACGTTACAGTTACTGCCACCACTGCTTCAGACATACATGAAATGTAATGGAGATGCAATCGCACATATCTGCAGAGCTCCACTGAGCTCAAAGCTTGCTATACCAGCTACAAGTCAATGTGATTTTTTTTCTCTGAGGTGGAAAAAATCTCAAGAGAAAACGTGATTGATCATGTGATTCCCACAGCCTCCAGCTCTGCAGCTCTGAAACCTAATTGGGAGACATCCGGTTTTAGGCTTTTTAAATTGTCTTTAGCCTGACATGTAGTTGCTAACTGGCTGTTCACTGTCTGGACAAACTCTGCTGTGTAACTATTATACTGCAACTTGAGCTTATCTACAGACTTTGTGGCTGACTAAATTAATGTAACTACCCATCACACACTGGGAAAAACTCACTTAACAACAATCCCACTAGACTCAGCCTGTGTGTGTGTGACACACACACACACACACACACACACACTGGCTGCCCGTATAAAGGCCATAAAGGTGAACGCTTGGCTGGTAACAAAAAGGTGAGGTTTGGCCGTGGGTGTACTGACCAGAGGTGGAAGCATTTAAGTCCATTACCTAAACAAAAGTACTTAAAAGAAACCAACTGTGAAAATACAACAAGAAAAGTTAAACATTCTAAGAAAGTTTGGTGGTCGTGCAAGTAGAATATTTCTGCTGCCTGAGCCTATACCTCCTTCATAACTACACTTTACACCCTAAAGTCTTGATGTTCATCACTCCTGTGCTTTTTTCTGTCTTTGTCTGATGTAGATAAAAATTGAAGGAACTCAGACTGAAATTACTTTCTTACCACTGTATCTTTTTTTATTTTTTAACAATCCACTCGTCCTTCACCCCTACACGTCTTCACTGTTTTTAATATTTTAAAACAAGATTAAAGACCGACATCCATGCTTGAGGCTCTGTGCTGCATGAAGTCAAAAGCACGGCTCCAGTGCTGATGATTACCGTGCAGACTCTGGCTGCTCTGGCTCTAAATTCTGATTTAGCCCTCCCCTAACTTGAATGTGGATAAAATGATTTAATCACGTGGCTCTTCCAGACTTTCCAAATATTATTATTCTAAATAGATCTTATTGTGATATTGAAACAAGTTATTTTGTGGGGGTTGACACTAAAGGAAAGGTATCCGCCATTTTACAGCCACTTCTTTTACAGTGTAAGTCTAATGGAAAAAGTCTTTTTGGGCTCCAGTGCATCACGTGTCGCTGTCATTACATGGCCTGACCCCCTTGTAACATTGGCTTTACAACCCGGCACACTTACTACAGGCTCGAGTATTTAGGTATAGTAGCATTTTGAGATAAATGCTATTCTTGCAATATACTAAAAAGTCATTTTCACCATCTTAATTTAGCATATTAACATTTGGTAATTGTCACTGTATGAAAAGACAATAGATCACCAGCGTCAATAGGATTAATCCTCTGGGAACCACGAATGTCTGTAGCAAATTTCAATACAGTCCATTCAGAAGTAACTGAGATATTTCAGACTAGCAGTGGACTGACAGAATGACTGACATTTCTATCCACATTTCTATCCATTCTAACTCTTAATCTTGTTGAGAATTACGCTCACGTGTGGATGGCCAGAAATCTAATTGGGAGCTTGAAACTACCCTCCATTAATGAAAGAGAAAGGAATTTTCTGAACTCTCAAAATGATCATTTTAATCACTAGGAGGACACACATGGTCTATCTTTAGAATGAACAGTAAAGCGGGGGGCGACAGAGCTTTTGTTCAGTGCACTGTGCCCATTCGTCTGACTGTCCCAGCATTGTGCCACGCTGATGGTGGTTGCTTAAAGGCGGATTTTGTAAAGGTCACATTGCAGAGTGCATAAAGACTGCTGCAGTTATGAGCACTACAGCCACAGGAGGATTTTAATGTGCCTGTCTTCAAATAAACAATTGCCCCTGAGTAATGCTCTCAAACACACTGCACAGTCGCATGCATCCGCCAGTTTTAGCAGACACATGATCACAAGCACCTGCATGTTTTTGATGGTTTCTGATATTCACGGTCATGAGCCACAGACAAAAGGCAGCGACAGATAAATGAGTGCTTTGATGGATTGTGAAAAGAAGCAGCTGGTTGGGATTAAAAGTCAAACATTTGATTAAGAATTTATGTGACATGAGATGAGCAAACAGAGATGAGCAAACAGAAACTTTTTTATCCACAGACAGAGCCGGGCAGTATTTCAGTTTAATGTATATAAAATATGTATTTAATTACTTTTGAGTATTTTGTTATTTCTATGTTGCTGGGCAGAAAAAAAAGTATATTTTTAACAAGTACTTCAAGGGCTTGTATTTGTGTATTTGAAATACCTAATACCTCTTTTATTCTCAAATAAGACACATTTGTAACACTCAGTTTAAACTATAGAGAGGGAAAACTGTGAAAAAAAAATCTGTCAATCATCATCTAATCAGTCTTGGGTTATGTAAGTGAATCACATGACATGTTGGCTCTAACTCATTGAGAGCTAGAAGAGGTCACTCAGTAGAACGCTGATCCCCACCAAGCAACAGATGATGAAGCACCTACTGCAATAGTTCCACAACTGCAAGATTATTCTGCCAGCATTAACATGACCCCTCAAAACATTATCTCCAGCTGAAGCAAGATTTCTAACTGAAGCAGTTGCTGATCACTTGCGGCTGTTTAAGAAGAGTGAGAGGTCAGCTGTCAAGGGTTGTATAAAACTGAGCAGTCAGAAAACAGAACTGCTGTCTTCACTTTTGACTGGACTATTTCTACAGAGGACTGATAGAGAGCTGAAGATATTAGATATTTGTGTGTATTTTTTTCATTATCAGCATATGAATTCTTGAGTGATGGTCAACAGTATGTTTAGTGATGTCACTGTGACCTTTGACAATCAAAATCTAATGATTTCATCTTTGAGTCCAAGCGGCCATTTGTGCCAAGTTTGAAGATATTCCCTCAAGACCCACTTGAAATATCATGTTCACAAAAATGGGATGCCCTGAAAACTATTAAAAACATAAAGGCAGTAAAAAAAAATTCAATTGAAAAAAAAAAAGACTTTTATTCTATTTAAATATATTTTCCACACTACTATTTTGTATTTTACTTTATATTTTTTTGAGCAAGTATTTGTTACAAGATGCTCTTTAATGTACTTGCACCCATCTCTGTCCATGGATGGGAAATGTTCCAGAGAAAACATATTTTATCCAGCTGAACATGAGCTGCATTGATCAGGCTAAATATTGACCAAGAATGAATACAGAGCTCTCAAATGAATGTGTCTGCATGTTTGCATATGCTTGTTTGCTCGTACAGATGTAACTGATACCACCACAATCACCCAGGCGGTGAATTTAAAGGGTAACATAACAGTCCTGTAGGATTCACTCCTCATTTTGACTGCGGCTGTATGCTATCAAAACCACCTTAAATATTTCATCAGCCATGTTACTGGCAGGTAATTGCATCACTCTTGTGGTTTAGCAAGGTAATTTCATGGAGGTGACTGCCTGGTGAGAACAGTCAGTCCTCTAATGGAGCTCTGCTAACACAGGCCACAGGCCATGGAGAGTGGGAGAAGAAGAAGTACCTCTAGGGGTGGAAGGTAGGCAGCAGTAAGAGGAATGGCTCAATAATGACAGGTCTAATTGAGCCGTGAAGCTACAACAATGAGAGATGCTCAGACTGGGCTTGACTGACAGTGTATGATGGGTTCGCAGGGTGGCAGGTGGAACAAGAGGCTGTTATTTTGGAAAACAGCCAAAAAAAGAAAAATGTGATAAAGCATTATTATATGCTTGAGCTAATTAAAGCACTTTGACAAATGGTAGCCTATCCCTTTAGGCAGTGTATGAATTGGGCAGAAAAACAGTTTCTGCACATCTTGCTTTGTGCACTAGTGAGCTTTGCCAAAGGGAGTGTATGGAGATGCACATACACACACACACACAAAGAGAGAGAGAGAGAGAGAGAGAGCAGCATTTCCTACTACAATGAAGCAAATATGAAGACATTCGAACAAAGTTCTTTAAAAATATTCAAGGAGAAATCTGTAATATATTTACTGGACTACATCACAAAATGATGACCATGATATGTCATCAGACATTAAGGACACATGGTAAGTTGAAATACTGGCTTTTCTAACATCACTACAGACAGCACATTCTCCTTTGAAATCTCCGTTCTGGGCCATTATTGATCACTCCTTTCACATTTATTGGAGTTAGAATTAATGCAGAATGTTTGCTGAATGAGTTAGTGTCTATTTATGAGTTGTAAGAAATCATTAATAATCTTTTAGAAGGGGTAGATGTTTATAACGGTTAAATTAATCAGTATTTCACCGGAGTCTGGCATGTAGTGAGACAGGCAGTCACTGAGCTCCAGTTCCAGAGTGTGTATTTTCAGAGCAGTGGGATTTTGCTTTCAGGATAACAGGCTTGACAGACAACTGACAGTTATGACCAGCTGATGAACTTACAATGCAGGACTCGTCATCACTTGTTATTGTCAAAATATAATGTTGCTCTGATCTCGAGCTCTTGTTTAGTGCCTGCAGGAAGCCTGTCTGTGCTTTGAATCTGGGGAGGAGGGGCTGGACTAAAAACTTGCTTCAACCATAGATCATATATTAAATAAGGATTCAACCTATTTAATACCGTCTATGGCTCCAACTAGCCATTTGGACTGCAGTACTCATTTTTGAATGCTATAGGGACTTACATATTTCTCCTTTAAATGTGAATTCAAAGATTCAGATGTACTCTCTGACCAGACTAAAATGCAACATCTACTGAAAGAAAATAGTGTCATCGTTATAGAAGCAGCAAGAAATGTCAGTGCATGTCACAACAACACATGTCACAGCTCACACTGCCTTTTCAGCTAATATCTGATTTGACGGATTATGTCAAGGCATTAGGTTTTAATAATTCTCCATAATTCTTTATAAAAGCCAAAGTATATTTGTGAAGTTTTTTGATGAAGTTTGCTATAAATAAGAAATGAGCATTTGAGGAGTCAGAAAAGTTCTTTGTTTGATGTCAGTTAGATTTGTTTCAGTCAGAGTTGTGGATTATTAAATCATCCATCTTGTTCACTACATCTGAGCCTTTCTTACCCTCACTACAGGTTATATGAACTTATTTAAAACACAAAAAAGTGAAATTATCTGTGATCTCATCGGTATCATCAGTTATCATATTGGCTGAGAGAAAAACATTGTGCATCCCTAATTAATATACTGTAGTATAGTTAGAGCCCAACCAACATATTCATTGACTGATAATATTGATCCAATATTAGCTTATCACAGTCTGTATCTCTCTATATGTTGTCTGATATGCCCTGATATGAAAACTTTTTTTTCTCACTAAGATTGTTTTTATTTTTATTTTTTTATCTTTATAGGCAACAATTTATGTGTTTTTGATCCACTGATTCAGTCTCAATATATAAATATCTTTTGTTATTATTTATTTATAGTTACTTATAATTATTAAAAATACAGGTGAAAGTTAACTGTATCATTTTGGACAATAAAATTTATTGTTAAACTGTAAAATATCCTGTCTTCATTACGTATCATTGTCACAAGTGTTTGATATCCACTTTTGAGGAATCATCGCAAAAAGTGTGTTTATATATTTTGTACAAAGGCTATTGACTAATATATCAATATTGGAATTATTTTACTCCCTGACATTGGTGTCGGCACCAACCCCCAAATCCAGTATTGGCTGGCTTGTCTCAGTATTATTACTTGCTTATTTATTCATACAAAACGAACATTATCTTATATAGACCTTTGATAAGATACACACACACGCAAAACATGTGCTTAGTGTTTTCTGCCATTTTCTTATTCTTTTCGTGTATAGTTTACTCCATTTTACTTTATGAATTGTCTTTTTCATATTATTTTTAACTGCATTATCCTTGATGCTTTGGAAATATTGTTTATCTGCCAATAAAGCGTATTGAAGTGGACTGAACTGAGAGAGGGAGGGAGGGAGACAGAGAGAGACAGAGAGAGACACAGAGCTCAAACCTCCTCTGGGCGCCTCATTACAACATTTGCCGTCCAGTTTTTCGTGCGCTCCTGTGTGTGTCTCTCTACCTGCTTTGGAAACCTCTGACTTTCTCCGCGCCCTCATACAGTCTCACCTGAATTTATCTCAGAGATGGAGTTCTCCACTCCTCTGCCCGACTCTCTGGGTGATTATAACGAACGCTACTCGGTCTCCTCAACTCCTTTCAACGCCACCTTCTTCTCCGAGGATCTGCTGCCGGCGTCTTCAAGGAGCAATGAGACCAACGAGGCTGCGACCAGGGACACCACAAGTCTCATCATCGCCGTTTGTATCACGGCTCTCTACTCCCTCATTTGTGTGGTGGGTCTGCTGGGAAACGTGCTTGTAATGTACGGGGTGGTCAGGTAAGAAATATATAAAGAAAGAACCAAAGAACCATAAACTAATAAGTAAGAAAAACATACTGGAAAGGGAAAGAAAAAATGTTTTTTTCCTCATTAAGTTGATAATTGATACTACAATTTGCTGTTCGCTATATGCTGATCAGTAAAAAGCAACACAAAAGCCTATACTGTATAATAGTCACATCCAGTATTGAAAATATTCTTTATTATTGTTTTATAATGGCAAACTGCATTAACATATTGTTCATTTTATCATTATAAACATCTACTTCTAAAATATTATTAATCATTTCTTATTGCTCATAAACAGACACTAACTCATTAAGCGAATTTGGCATTAATTTGAACTGTAATTAACGCAAATAAACAATAAGACAAGTTACTGGCCACAAGACAAATTTGAAAAGACACGCAGCTGTGGCGTTGTTGTCAGAAAAGTAACAATTTCAGTGTAGCACATCTTATTAATCTCTGATGTTGCATAATGGTCATTTTATGATTTATTACAGGAAATAGCCTGTATAACAGATTTCTCCTTCACAGCACCTGGAAACCTTACTTCTGGGAATAACTGATATTCTAGGACTCCATTAGTAAATTAAGAATGGAATATGTGTATAAAAATACATGTTGACAGCTATATTACTTCATTTTATGATGGTCCTTTTCAACTGCCCACTCTTTCAGTGCGTCTGAGAGCTGCTCTCTAACACACCCACACACAAACAGGCACACACAAACACACACACACCTCCTCCTACACACAAGAGAGGATGGAGGGAGGGTGGTGCATGTGCACCACAGCTTAGTGTTGAAATTACTTCATTGCACCAATTATTCCTGTCAGGAATAATGCTGTAAACTCAGGTGATTAATTTGCATGGAGAAATAAGAAGCATGTTGAAGCCCCTTACCAGCAAAGCAAAATCAATTTCAGTAATTCATGTACTGAGGATTCTGAGCATCATTTGTTGTTGAACTAATGCAGCTTATATGAGAAAGCAATGGCGGTGATGAAGAGTGGACCTCCAGTGTCATTCAGTCACCTCACTGGACTGCTTCGTAAATCAAATGTGCAAGATGAAATATGAGTTTCTGTGATTTTCAGAATTATCAAACAAAGTGAATATAAAAGCCATTATTGTGCCCACTCTCTACATGGCAAAGCAATTACAGTGAGATCAGTGCATGATGTGCACTGTAATGCATCCCTTTATGTGGATTAAGATAAAAGATAAGACATTCCTTTATATTCATATCTTCAGAGCCTGTTGCTGCAATTTAATTAAATCTGACCCACTACTGTCATATCGTGGTCTCATGTGGAGGAATCCATCTTTAAACCAGGCAGACAACTGTTCAGCTGGCATTCGGACAAGACTGGTCACTGGTAATAGGAGGGAAAAAAATACTCTGTGAATCCAATATCAAGGAGGAGTTTTGGAGGATTTCTCAGTGACTCATTACAGAGAAGTGCAGTTTAATGGAGGCATACATTCACTTTGAGCAGAGAAGCTCTCATGCATTTAGTGTAGTGCCATAAAAAAACATTATGCGCACAAAAAGCTCTTGATATTTTTCAAGGGAAACAGCAGATCACAGGGTTGAAAAAGGAAATGGATTAGATCAAACAATAGATTGAATTTCTAACCTTGAAATGTTTTAATGGGAATCGTGATTCAGCCACACTCTGCGTCTTCTTTGCAACAGTAAGCAGACCTTGAGAAAAAAATTCAGTCTCTCCAACTAACAGCGACTCTTATTGACTGAGTCCCAGAGGACCAGTGTGTAGGGTTCTGCAGCATCTAGCAGTGAGCTTGCAAATTGCAAACAACTCTCCTCACCCTCCCCTTCAAAGTTCTAGGGTATAGTAGAAACATGGCAGCACAACATGGTGGCGTCCATGGAAGAGGACGCCCTTTGTAGATATAAAGGGCTCGTTCTAAGGTAACAAGGTAACAAAAACACAACACTTGACTATTCCTAAGTTCTGCAGCTTTTTGGTCTGTGTTTTAATGACAGTTGAGCAGCTTCCTCCTTTCCCGATCCCTGTACTTAGATATAGAACTTTAATTGGGCCTGAAAAGTTGAGCCTCAATAGGCCCAGGCCCGACAAAATTCTGGCTGAACCCGATCTGAACCTGTCCCTCATTAGCATATTTCAGTCTGAACACAATTACAGCCCGACATTTTTCTTAACACGCTTCCCTCTGTACCAAAAAGTAGGACTTGGCCGTGTCAGGGACAATACATTGGGGGAATTTGAATTGGCAATGACAGACAATGGTAGAAAAATGAAAAAAAAAAAAAAGTATATATATATATATATATACATGACAGGCAATCAAAATGCCGATAATGTGTCAGATGATGACATCAAACTAGGATGTGGAATCATTCTAATTGATTTTAACTGACAACAGCTTATCGCCAAAATGAACAGATTTGGAAAATGATCTTTTGGATGCTTCAGAGGGACACAGCTCGATTCCTATTACAGCCATTATAAAACAAAGCATTTAGCCAGAGCCAGAAGTAAAATCACACAACACACCCAAATTGATATTATTCAGCGAGGAAATGATACAAAATAAGATACAAAGAAGCAAATATAGTAACACTTAAAACTGGATATAGTCTAGCAAGAAAACAATTAAGACAGATGAAAAAATACTACATTAAGACAGCTAATTTTAGTGAAATAAACTATTAAATCCTGTTGCAAGCAGAGTTGCTGTTTTTTAAATTTTTGCCATGTTTTTTGTAACTGTCAAGTTGCATGGAAATTATTTTTCATACAATTTTGAAAGTACAACTAGTTGCTTGAAAGTTTCACCGTGTGAAGCCAGCCTTACACACTGGACCTTTAAAGGTGCTCAGTGCTTTTCCTCCAACCAACCAGGTACACCAAGATGAAGACTGCTACCAACATCTACATCTTCAACCTGGCTCTCGCCGACGCTCTCGCGACCAGCACCCTCCCCTTCCAGAGCGCTAAGTACTTGATGAGAACATGGCCCTTTGGGGAGCCGCTGTGTAAAGTGGTCATTGCGATTGATTACTACAACATGTTCACCAGCATCTTCACGCTCACCATGATGAGTGTAGATCGCTACATCGCTGTATGTCATCCAGTGAAGGCCCTTGACTTCCGCACACCTGCCAAAGCAAAGCTCATCAACGTCTGCATCTGGATCCTCTCCTCTGCTGTTGGAGTCCCTGTGATGATCATGGCCGTTACCAGGGTGACAGAAAAAGGTGAGAGTTTTTTATTACTGAAGAAAAAAAGCAGAAAAATACCATGGTGTATAAACTTCTCTTACCAGCACAAGCTTTTTAGCACTTTTAGTGGCAAGTGTTCAGGGAGTGATCACGCTGTAAAAGAGAAAACATTTGAGCTTGGGTTATTAACTTAAATTAGCCTCTCCACATGGCCCTCTATTAAACGTCTAATTGTTTTATCTCCGCAGGAAACACTGCCTGCGCACTCAGTTTCCCCAAACCTGAGTGGTACTGGGACACAGTGATGAAAATCTGTGTATTCATCTTTGCCTTTGTGGTTCCCGTCCTGGTCATCACCATCTGCTACGGTCTGATGATCCTGCGGCTCAAGAGCGTCCGCTTGCTCTCCGGCTCCAAAGAGAAGGACAAGAACCTGCGACGGATCACCCGCATGGTTTTGGTGGTCGTGGCAGCCTTCATTATTTGCTGGACTCCCATCCACATCTTCATCATCGTCAGGACCATGGTGGATATCGACCACAAGAACCTCCTGGTGATGGCCAGCTGGCATCTGTGCATCGCGCTGGGTTACACCAACAGCAGCCTCAATCCCGTGCTATATGCCTTCCTGGATGAGAACTTCAAAAGGTGCTTCAGGGATTTCTGCCTGCCCTATCGCTCCCGCCTGGAGCAGAGCAGCTTCTCCAGGGCACGCAACAGTACACGGGAGCCTGTGTCTGTTTGTGCTCCTGCACGGACAGAGAGACCGCCGGCCTGACTAGGCATGGATCAGTGGGGAGAAAGAACAGTTCAAGATGACCTCCAGACCGAGGTCACACAGTTCTCCACCACAGGAGTCTGAGTCCACAAATGTAGGCTTTTATGTAAATGATCGATTGTGCTCATATACTGAAACGCCTTTGTCCCAATAGATTTGTGAGACACAATTCTTTAAGGATTATCTTTCAGGATGATCACAAACATGCATGTGCCTGCCTGTGCATAAGGAAAAAATACAAATATACATACATTCATGGAGTGTGTATAAAGCACAAGCATAAAGCAAGCATAATGAACAAACATATACTGTGCAGTCAGAAGGTACTGGGATAGTAGTGTTTTCAGCAAAATAAAAAAGGAGGTTAAAGTTTTGAATCTAAGCTTTAAGAGGATTTGTGGGTCCTCACCATTGACAGTAAATTAGTGGACAGAGTCACTGCAACATCACATTGGTTTGTGGACTACTATTTTGAAGCCTCGAGTTTGGCATTATGGAGGTGGTTGCCATCTTGCGTGGTTGCGTGGGACTGGTGGTTAATGTAATGTATCTTGTATGGTGTTTATGTTGGCTCATCCTTTCAGCAGGAAATAATGCCCAGTCATGATATTTCTCGCATTACAACTATCAGTACTACATAAACATTTGAGGCAAGAAATGTAGTAACAGATGATCCTTATTTGATCAACACTGCCTAGTTGTACAGTTCTAGAGGCTCTGTTGGAAGCTAGAAACAATTTGTGTCTGTTTGTCCAACTTAACCACAGCATTGTTACATTTTAGAGCATAATTACTTCATAGAAAGTGTACTATGAAGAAACAACACATGTAAAATCTCACAAAAATTAAGCAAATCAAGGGTTCTTTGATAGACACAACTTGGCTGCCTGGTCAAAAATTTTTTCTCATATTTCAGCGGAACAGAACACTAAATTATGTTTCAAAAACAGTTTAAACAAGAAATAAACAATGTAGTAACATAATCTTGATCCATATTCATTCATTGGGAAACTGTTTACTGAGGTCATTTAAGACTCAATACAATCACGTTTTTTTGTAACCAACTGAGTTTCCCCCTGCTGGCCATTAGAAAGAGTGCAGGTATAACCTACTTCCACAATAGCTTCAATTTTCACACCCGAAAGCTTTGTCCACCTCTGCTTCTTCTGTCTGTGGCCTTCACATCCATATTTGGTGAACAAAGTAGGACTCAGTGCCTCATGTGTGCATAGTCTCACTATAATCAGATTGTCAGGCAAGGACAATGATCCTAAGCACACGGACAAAGCCACCAAGGAGTCTTTTTATGGCCAAGCAGTGGCCGACGTATGATTGGCCAAGTCAGGCACTTGACCTCAGTCCAAGAGATTGTGTGTTTCACTTGACGAAGACCAGAGTGACTCGGAAATCCCCTGTAGCAGGAAGAAGTGATGATGGCTGCAGTACAGTGCTGGCAGAGCATCAACAGGAAAGATACTGCTGTCTGATATTCAGCTGGTCATTTATTTTGCGCTAAGTATTATAGGATGGTTTATGTCAGCTTGTCGAATGACTTTTGATTCCTTAAATTTGAGACACCATTTAAGAAGGGCTACAATTTCCATACTGTTGCTGTAACTCCTTCAAGTAATTAAAACTTAGATAAGTGCTTTTTTGGCCATTTGTTGGCATAAGAAACTGTAAATACTACATTGGGATGTCGCCTTTTAAGCTGATATGACAAACTTAGCATATAGTTGCTGTTTACACATCCAGCTGTTATGAAGCAACATTATTATTCATTTGGAGTCATGTTTCTGGCTACTTGACAAATGTAAGTTGAAAATTTGCTCCTCTTTTAGTCCTGTTTTTGGTCACCACCAGCTCCTGAAGAAATTATGATCTTTAGGTGCTAAATACTCCATTATGTTCATCAACTCAAATATGTTCACCAGCTAGTTGCCAACCGTGTCTGTCTGCTGTTTGGTGTTGGGAAAGAAGTGCACAGTCAGTTTTAGACTTTTTTCTTAAAACAGATGCGTGCAGTGGGTGAAACTAAGACAAGAAAGTGAGAGTGACCCAACCCAGCAAAGTTGCCAAAACAATAAGCCAAAAGATGCTATAATGCTCTTGAAGCTGAGGTAGAACTGCAGAGTGAAGTGACAATTGACCCTTCCTAAGTTGAGCCTAGCATATAGCATATTTAAGTACAGGAAACAGGAAAGGAGAAAGTTGCCAAGTACTGAGCTTATTCAACTGTTACTGAAACAGAGCAAAGAGGGGTGAAACTTAAGTAGAGTCAAATCTCTGTGGGTTTGTGATTATGAGCAACTCCTTTTACTTTACACATTACTCGATGGAAGTAACAGTCCTCCACTGGTTGTCAAACTGGGCCCCATGTTGGGTAGTATCTTGCTTCTATCATGGTCCAAAGAAAAAAAATTAAGCAATGGAAACATTGCTCACTACTTGGGTAAACAGGATGAATCTTCGATACCACTTGGCAATGGGAGATATTTCTAGTCCACTCGGCCTATAAACCCTTCGGCTCAGCTATGAGCCAGATAACTAATGTTTTGCTAGCAACATCCAAAGTCAATTATGTATGGCTGACAAAGAGTAAATATAATTTGAAACTTTCAGAACAACATTAGCCAGCTATCCAGCCATGTTACTGTCCTCTAATTGATATCAAGATTTTCACAAAGTGCAGAGATACGTCTGGCTATGTGAGACTAGCCGCAGCCTGATGAAGTGAGTTGAATGGCGAATGGGATGTGAGATGATTGTTTCTGTGATGTGAAGTACCAGCAAGTTCAGAGGGGCACAAAACCATTCAGAGGGGCAGTGTATTTCTTGCAGCTTGTGTGACACATTTACCATCCACTTAATTCTTTGGGTCTTGTCATTTATTGTAAGCTAAACAGACTGCATCCTTTATTACTCATTTCAACTAATTCCAACACTGGAACTACTTAGTAGGGATCCATTATCAGGAATCAGTGGACACCCTGCAACCAATCAGAATTGAGTATTCACTCAGACACTAGTGTAAAAAAAATCTTTGACAGCAGCTTTAGAGCTGAGTTTACTTTAAACCAGGACTTTAACCTCATAGTGTTTAATTTCATGTTCAGTGTACTGGAGTACAGAGCCAACTGAGTGACAAATGTGTCTCTGTCTAATAGTTTCTGTATATCTAGACTGGTAATAGTGTTGTCACTCAACCTCAGTGTGACGTTAATGAGAATCCAATAATGTGAATGTTCAGCTGAGACTATATTTTCATCGTCTCTGTAATATTTAAATTAAATGATGTATCCAGTTCCACGCTTCTTGTTGTGATATTAAGAGGAGAAATAATTACTGATTGAAGGCCACACAGATAATAAGAGCAATTTTAATGGAGGTGAAATTCTATGTGACTACAGAGACATGTTTTAGTGTCATTTTTCCACTTTATGCCGATGCACCATAAAAGATGCTCATGAAAGACATCTTAAATAACAGGAAAATACTGCCTTCATGATTAAGCAGAGATGACTGGGCGCTTCCAGCATATATTCATCATGAACTTTAGCTGACTCACTGTTTCCACTCCTCTAGCAGCTGGGTTGCTCTGTTTTTTTTGTTTTTTTGTTTTTTTTTTTGCACAACCAAAACATTCAGCCAACAGTAAATTGAGGAAGTGAAGGGGAAAGCGGCAATCTGTTTCAACTCATAGCTGTGACTGAATGACCTCACACTGGCATGGAGGCGAGCCTGAATGGGATCAAATGCATTAGCGAGCAACAGGAGTTTCTTATACACATTACAGCTAATGGACAGTGTTCCAGTGAGGATGATTGGACACTAAGAAGATCTTTTTTGCACATTTTGAACTAACAGTCAAACCGGTGCCTCTTATTATTTGTTTAACAAGGCATCCATATATTAAGTGTAAAGATAATATTGTTCGGTAACAGCATATTAAGTGATAATGTGATTTATTTTGTTTCAGTGTACTGTCAAGCTGTTGTAACATTAAGCTTCATTTGTAACAAATTCGTAAAATCAAATGTTACAGAATATAATATGTATTTACACTAAGTGCTCTAAATGTTAAGTGAGGCATTCTGAATCTTAATATATCGTTCCTGTCTCCTGTCTGGACTATCTCCTAACTTTTTTTTTTTTTTTTTTTACCATCACTGTAAGGAGATCATTTATAAATGTTTTCTGCAGTGTGGTCAACAATATGTTAAGCTGAATGAAAACATGTACCGTAATGCCTTATTCAGCATTATGTTTAATTTTTGTTTTGTAAAGGAAAGTGCTTGATCTTTAAGTGTTTTCACATTTTGTGTTTCAGCAGACACAGTATATAAAGTACCTTATTATATAGATGTAATAACTGCTTTTGTCTTTTGAAAACTTTAATACAATCATCATATGGAATAGCATAAGGTGTATCTTGTTAGTGATTTTATTTTGAAATATTGCTGTAAATATTTCAGTCTAGAGCCAATATTTAGTTTTTTGTGGTTGTTAGTACAGATGTTAATATTTATACTCTTTTTTAAATGCCAGTGAGGCCTCGTGGGAGGTAGACATGTAATTTGTTGAAGAATGGATTACCAATCAGGGCCTAGGGGCCTCTGACCCAGGTCAGAGGCCAGCAGGTCCTGGGGCACATATATGACACATCTAAAGTGTGTTTGTAAATGTGAGTGAATTATTGAAAGCACAATATGAAACAAGTCAGGGATGATGTTGGGGTTTCTGGACACCAGATGCCTCAAAGAATTAGCTTATTTTACAATGTATTACCTAAATAAAAATAAGGCTGGTGATATTATTTACCATCGTTACTGTCAGCAAATCTTTTGAAAACAACAACAACAACAACAACAATAACAACAACAACAAAATCCCATTGTGCTATTTCAATGCTTTCTGACTCCCACAGTCTGTCCGTGGTTCTCAGGCCCATGTGCACTGGTTCACTGTAAAGAAGTTAGAAAATAGGTCTTGAAAATATACTTTAAAACTTGATATTTTCTGAGCATAGCTGGGCACTGTAGTTTTTAAGCACACTGTATTCAAATAGGCATAAATAGTGTGTTTCTTGTGGACTTTTGTCAGTGGGAGATTTGGTAGTCTGGCTCCCAACCTTTATCCTAAAGGATCCGTTTTCTTTAATTGAATAAACTGACAACCCCTGACTAAGTGACATATATTATGGACATTTATATTTAATGCATAACAGTAACAATGTAAAAGAACTGATAAACTGTACAATAAACTGAAATGGTGAATGCAATATATTTAAAGAATATTAAACTAATATTTTTTAATGGATGTTGAATACAGTCCTCCATTGTTACTGATACTTTTAGGAATTTGTTATACAATTCTCTGTCTGTTTTATGCATGACATAATATTTTATTTTTAATAATCATACATACTCAATAGGTTTGTTTTTTTCTTTTTGGACAAATGTAGTGTTTTCTTCTACCTGACGTTTGGACATTTTTCTGGTAGAGCGTTGGTTGGTTTAACTGTATTTTTCTAATGGAGGATGAGGCTGTTTAGAGCCAGGACTGAATATGAATATAGCTTGTGATCAGGTCTTCCCTGTGCTACTCTCCTAAGAGATTTTTATATTTTAAAAAATAAGCTAAACGTTAAACATCAGCTATCATTTAGCTTTCCTCATAGAAATGAATGAAATGCTAAGGTATAGACTGACACACACCAAAAAAACAGTTTCTTACACCCTTTAAAATCAAAAGGGTCTCATGACCCCCTGTGAAGGTTTGGTGACCCCTACTGGGGTTGGCACCCCAAGTTTGGGAACCAGTGCTCTAGTGAGTATATACTGTGGAAGGATTGATTCAAAAACAAATAACAGTGTGTTGTCGCCCAGTGCAACAGTGTGGCTATAAATGTGTTTTAATAGATTTTGGACAACAATGAAGCTCTATAGCACAGAGGAATAAGTTATATTAAGATTTGGTTTGTTTTTATGATTCACTCGTTGTTTTTTGTCTATTCACATGGTTTGCTGACAGTAAGATAAATACAGAATATCTCCAGCTTTATCATTTTAACTGTTTAGAAGTGACTGACCCAAAACCTCAAGTGACTGCCGCTTTCATCACAGTTTTTGTTTACTCATCCTGGAGAAAAAAGGAATAAAATAAACCACTGCAGTATCTTTTTATCCGGAATTCAGATTCTCATTGAATGTGGAGTGTGTATAATCAACTGCATAGGTCATACTGGAGTGCAAACAGCTATGATTGAATGAGATCCACTGAGACGCTATTACAGATGCATTTAACAATAATATGAGACACGCCTGTGAGGCCCACTGAGGATGTGTTGGAAATGACAAATTCTTGGCTATTTTTGTATCATGGTCCATGATTATTTGTTCAACCGGTTTGTCTTACACACATTAAAGGGCTGAAATCATTCTCTGCTGAAAGACTCATGATGAAACCATGATAAGCAGGCATCAGTCACAATCATTTCTCTTTCATACTTCTGTGGATGTTCAGTCTAAGGCTTGGAGCAGGAGATGTTCAGTCTAAATCCTTCAGACGCTTCTATACAAGACATCACACAGCTCCCAGCAAGAGACCAGATAGACAGTGACGTTTGTCATGGGGGGTTGAAGCTCACTATAGATTTCCCCTGCGCTACGGAGCGATGCATACAGTAAGTCCTCTATGAAATATACATGGCTCTGCCTATATGTTCACTGTGGAAAAGACAATCGAAAAAAGCAACAAAATGAATAATTCAGTCTGGCTCCTGACTTGGCTGGACTACAAGTTGAAATGTGAAAACCAAAAACCTTTATTCAACAGAGCAGTCACACTACAGCATCACTGTCATGTCTGAAAACTCATGTGTAACTGTGATATTTGCCCCTACAGAGACAGCTTTGTTCTGCAATTTTAAAATCTGTCTTTGTTTGCTCTCAGAGGTTGCACACAACAGGCATTTAAAAAATTGTTTGCTATCACACGGGTACCGTTACAAACAGAGACACTATAGACCGCGCAGTGACACATAAATAATTAAACAATTTCATCTTCTGACTCTTAGTCTGGTTGGCACCAACAACTAATTTAATCTAAGATTAGTTCTAATCAGTTTCATTAAAATAAAAAATTAAAATTAAGCAGACCTCGATTAAAAACTAATTTCAGTTTCAAATCAAAGTTTAGTGATTTAAACCAAAATTAAACAGTGTAATCAATATAGAGATGATTGCTTACACAAATTAAGATAAATAAAATAAATAAATAATATTATGTAATATGTAATAAGAGTTTGTTAGCTAGCTAAAAAGATTTTTAAAAAGTTGCATTGATTACCAACTAGCTAAAAAGCCAATTAGCCTAGTTAGATTTCTCATGACGGCTCGGCAGAGTGGCTCATATTTCACCTTCACTGAGAAAAACCTGTTGGCTGAATTAATGGAGAAGTGGCCAAAGGATCAACTGGAGTGAAAGAAAGAAGGGGCACATCATAAAACTCAGTTGAGTTGAATCTCTTGAGGCCCTTAACTTTCTTCAAGAAATGTGATTATTTTGTTCAACAAATGCATAACAGGGACAGACATTTTAAGAGTTAAACCACCAAACGACTGCTTATTGGTTGTGATTCCTCTGAAACAGGCAGATAGGGAAGGACTTGTCACAGATCTTGATTGGCGTTTGCAGTACTAACTACAGGTAAAGACATCTGTCCATCAGGAAAATCTGTAATAAAATAAACAAGGGTTGAAGCTGAGGAGCCAGAGGACATCAAAGAAAAGGATCACATTTTAAATTGGAACTTGGTGGTGCAACATAATGAAATTGAATCTAGGTTGAGAGTAAAAGCTAAATTGATGTTGAAAGAAAGGCTTAAATTTAATCTTTCTTCATTCTAAACTACTTTGGTGCAACATAATTTACAGTTAAACCATTATTTAAATAATAAATAACTAATGTTTCCTCATACCCTCAAACAAATTAACAGAGGGAAATGAGAAGAGATGAAATCTTTCTGAAGCATTCATAACATTTCTCCCTTGCTTGCATCAAAATCTCAGAGCATCCAAGAGTCACGAGGCAAGATTTTGTTTTCTGCTTCATGTGGTCGACACTTGTTATGTGACTTCCTCTACTAATTTGTCTGTGAGGGAGACTTAATGAAAAGATCTACTGTATGTGAGACGTCTTGCTCCTCCGGTCACAGTGAAGATGTTGTATGGAACACAATTATTTTGTTTGGCAGCATGGACAAAAGGATGACTTGAGCTCCATTACACTGTAAAACGACAGTCATATAAATTTTTCATTATAACAGATGTTAAGGCGTCGACAACAGACACCAACATACTGTAAGTGAGGCTCGTACAACACAGCATGTTGGCTTACAGTTTGTGACCTGTCAGTGTCGAGTCAAAACCATATAATCCAAAAATAAAGATGTAAAATACACGCAAAAGAAATAATGAGAGATTCTGCTAATGAATTTGCCAATTTGGGTTGCTGCTGTGTGTGATAGATGCCTGCCGTAATGCAGACAATCAGACCTCCTGGCTGCCTGAGGTGTCTGAAATTCCAGAAGTGCCAAAAGCTCTGAAGCAGCTTTACTGGATGTTTCACAAGGCAGCAAATACTTGGGTATTCCCTGCTGAGGAGCAGAGACAGGGAATCAAGCTGGGCGCCATCTGCCAGCTGACTGTCATGAGGGACTGTGCGAAAAAGGAATGGAGTGGTGAGGGGGAGTTTAACCCTACATTTCCCTTTCTGAGAACCCAAGACCCTTTTTTAACCTTGCTCTTGATGTAGAGAAAAACACCCTCCTTACAACATGTCCAAAATAGTAGTATTAAATATGTGCAACTTTATTGTTTAATAGTGTAACCCAGTTTAAATTATAATATCTTAAAGGCATTTCTAGTTTGCCCCACCAGTCTACACATTAAAGGACCACTGTGTAGGATTTAGTGGCATGTAGTGGTGAGATTTTCTTTTTCTCCATAATTCAGTGTATCTTTATGTGTCTGGGCACTGGGAAAATTTTATCTTTTTGGGGTAACTATTTCCTACATTGCCTAAAATTAATTACTGAAAATGATTACTACCCTGCCTTAAGCCAACATAAAACTTACAATACCCTTCCCCTTTTCTGACTTCCTTTCTTCTTAATCTATTCAGCTGTCAACCATAAAGGTGATTTATATGATCATAGATTATGTGGACCCATGTAGGTAATTAGCACAGAGACGAAATGTCATGGAAATCAAGTAAATAACAAGAAAAGTCAATTAAAGGAATGAGTCATACCCCTTGGTGATTCATTACCGGGGTTTGAAGCCTGTTGTTATCTGGTCAGCGTAACAGATCTGTAAATGTGTGGCTATCAACAGATTGGCCCTTCTGACAAGCCCCGGCACAGCTGTTGGTCCTCCACTGAGGGGCTCACAAGAAGCCCTCAGCCCACTGGACGAGGAGTCCAATCTATCAAGACAATCTCCAGTAATTACAAGCGTGGTCTGCAGGCGACGAGTACCAGCAGCTTAACAGCAAGAGAGGCACTCATTTGTTAATAATATGCTCTTTGGTTTCCTCTGCACACACTCACAGAAATACATGTTTTGTCAGTGCCGATGCCAAAACAACTGTGCCATGGCAACAGCTGAGTATTTTATACATCTAGTACTTCATACTTCACTTAATCCATCAATAACAGCCAGAGGCAACTGTTGTTGTTGAATGATGTGTTGTTTGAAGATAATGTGCTATACATATTGCAATGTTTTTTATTATTATTATTATTATTGTTATTAGGCCAAAAAATGCTGCTTCGTACCTCAGTAACAATGATAGTTATTGACCTATCTGAAGCTACAGAGCAACATTTTTCGGATACAGCAGAAGTTTTATCTGTTTTATAATCTATGTGGTGGAAAGTGAGAGTAGGTTGAATGCTTTCTGGAAATTACACCCTGGATCCACATGTAAAGGACACTGTAAAAAATCTGGTGTGATAATGGATAGTGATTTTAAACTGGACAAGCAGATAAATTCTGTGGTAAAATTGACTGACACAGGTTTTGCATGCTTTTATCATGACTAAGCTTGACTACTGTAATGCACTTTATGTTGGTGTTGGTCAGGCCTCTCTGCTACCTTAAGGCTTATTTATGTGTATGTTTACTTTAATTACTTGTATGGATTCAGACGGAGCCTTCTGTCTGTACTCTGTATTCATTTTGTCCATATTTCTGCTCTTGGGAGTATGTGGGCACTGAAACTTACAAATGGATGCATCTATTTTCTCCAGCACCGAGTCGTAGTTAAGGTCCACCTAAAAAATCCTGGACACAAAAATCATGAACAACAATTTAACAGTCGAACTCTACAAGTCAGTACTACAGAGTTCTCAGTGTTTTCATGTGTTGTCTAGAGGGAAAATTGAGAATTTTCTTTACACAGACTTTTAAGTAATGATGCCTGCAACTGATTAAGGCTGGATGGCTGAAAACGTTTTGTGTAACATACTGTCAGATGTGATCAAGGTTTATTATGACATGGATATATGCATTTAGGATAACACACCAGGTGTCAGAGCACAGCGGTGACCCCGCAGATAGAAATGCTTCCTCACACAGTCAATCTGTCACTGGGGGCAGCAATGATAGAAAATGGAAGATAGATGTTGTGTTATGTGGTATGCTGTGTTTGCTGTGCAGAAATGAATCTTTTCTTTCTACATCTCAGATTCCCACAGACACACATGCAGTATTTAAAGGTATTTTATCAAACTGTGATTCAGCTGTGTGCGTGAGAGACAGAAAGCAAGTATGAAGTTATCTGGACAAAAGCTTCCTGTTGCGCTGTGTTCAACAGGTTCACACCAACAACCCACAGAAAAGCATCTTAGAAGCATTCAAATCATCACAAAACTCTGGATTTCTTGATTAAGACATACTTGAGAAACAGCACTTGGCACTTGAAATGACAAGTTAATTAAGAAAGCAGCAGGGTGACTCGAGAGCTGCAACCTCCCAATCAAGGCAGAGCCAAATGATGCAGACTATTGTGAGGTTATAATTTTAATAGCATGACATGGTTGTTTGTGAATGCGTTGCGCAGCCTGTCAGGAGCCTGTTACAGCTGTGTAGTGTAAAGCACACGCAAAGACAGCGTTACCAAAACAAAAGCTCATGAAAGCCTTATGTACAGCTCTGAGTGGAGCTGCCACTTGCTGTGATTAATTTGGCTCCCTCCATTATCAGTGAATGTGTGGCAATGCAGGTGGCTGAGACTCCTCGGTCTCCTCTGTGATTAGTTTAACAAGAGGAAGATTAGAGCCCACATGCACTATGAAAAATCCAGTTATACTTTCTAGGAGTGAAAAGAATTAATCACAGGATGTCACCGCTGAATTCCTGTATGAATGTTTCTCTTTGTGCTGTACACGCAGGAGAAGGTTCCTGGGTTTAAAGCATTATGAGCCTCTGAATGCCCCAGCATGTGGAAAGCTGTTAACAGATGTCAAAGATGGGTGCTTTTAACAGCCTCTCCTAACCTCGCAGTTTAAATCAGACCCATTTACCTACGCCTGCACAGTGAATGTCTTCAAAAGAGCTAAGCTTTATTGTTTTGGAGGTCTGAAGGTGCATAACCTGAAAGGACAGTGATGAAACAACTGCACTTTATCAGGTTTAATGTCATCTGGAGGTTTCACAAAAAAACAGCGTTAAATTGCTTAAAATTCAGGTGCAGTGGGTGACCATAAAAAATAATAAGTCGATGTCTAAAGGCCACTTAATCAGTGTCATGATAATGTGATATTATATTTTAGAATATTTTACTCTGCTTGATAGTGTAACAGCTCATTATTGAACAAAGGCAACATTTTAGGAAAGAAAATGTTATATCTGAAAAATATTGAGGAGGTGTAAAAACTGCAATCACACCAGTGAGAAATGTCAAATGATGTCATTTCCAAAATAGACTATTTTCATTATAGTAGAAAGAGATCATTCTTATGAAACTGTATGTTATGCCAGTGGAGCAGACTACTTTCACACATAACATTGTTTTTTTTCATATTACACGTCATTACATAACTGCTACTACAATATATAAAGAAAAAAATGTAACCTTATGATCTTTGTAAAACAATGTACTTTTAGAACATCTGTATAAAAACACTAATTGAACGTGTGTTTCTTTTGATACACAGAACCATTTCAGATATTCTTCTGATAAAAAGGAGAGTTGAAGGTTTTATTGATAACATTTTTATGTATAAAAAAACTAATACAAAGCAAAGCAACAGAAAACATCCACAAAGCTTTTGGAAAGGTGTGGAATAAAAGTATTACCTTTCCTATTTTCCTAGTTTAGAGATATCGGCCAGAAAGATGTCTGCCTTCTCTCAAGGAGAGGATACAGCTCAGCTGAGGAGGACGTCATTAACGTCATTTTGCACAATACTGTAGTAACTTAGTGTCTTTGTGGTTGTTTTGCCACAGTTTTATTGTCATTTCGCATCTCTTTGTAGTTGTTATGCATCTGTCTTTAGCTTTGTGTCTCATTGTGGTCATTTTGTTTTGTTTTGGATCTCTTTATTGTCAAATTGCATTGCTGTAGTAATTTTTTCTCTCTTTGTGGTTGCTTTGCCTCTTTTTGTAGTCACTTTGCATCTTTGTAGTCATTTTGTGTCAGTTCATGGCTGTTTTGCTCCTTTTTGCAGCTCTTTTGCTTCTCCTTGTGGTCACTGTGCCCCTGGGCTGCACCCCTACGTCTGTTCAGCAATCCTTCTAAAAGTGTGAGCCTCTCTTCCATGAGTAGATGTGTTTCTTTCTGTGTGGTGGATAAGGTTGGTAGAAAGAAAATAGTTTCTACATGAAACAACTCACAGCAAGGTCTGTGAATTATCTTGAGTAATCAGGTCATGATTTCTGTAAAGAGACGTTGTTGAGCTTTTTAAGTGTTTTTTTTTTTTTTTTTTTTTGCCTACAAGCCAAATACCATGTTAAATTATATTCCAGAACAGTGCCTACAATTCAAATGTATTCCTGACAGTTCTTCTTTGTCACAGGACTAACGGTGACTCAAAACAAACATGGGGAGAGGTTCACTCTGATCAATTAACTGCTTATGAAAGATACTTTAGCATTTCAAAGCTTTCTGAGAAGCCGTTTGCCACGAGCGTTTTTTAATGTCATCATCAGGGCTATTGGCTAGATGAAAGAAAAATGAGACAAGCAAGGACCCTGTGCATTTCACCCCTGATAAAACACAAAAGCATGTAGCTTTGATGCACTTGTACCATCATTTGCATCCTTAAGTGTTGCTAATTTACATTCATGACTGGGTGTGCATGGAATGTGTTGTTTGCATATATAGTAGACATAAAGCAGCGAGGGTGCCACTAACTGCTTAATGCCAGCAACTTTTCCTCTGAACCTCCCTTCAAAGAAGAAAAGTGACATTGTCTGCAGGACTAATGTTAATGTCCAACACTACTGTAAGGGTACAGCCAAACTCCAACCCCAATTCCAAAAAAGTTGGGATGCTATGTTAACTGTAAATAAAAACAGAATGCAATGATTTACAAACACCTCTGAAGTTTTTAAGGTTCAAACTGATAAACTTGATTTTTTTTATATACACTCATTTTGAATTTGATGCCTGCAACACATTTAAAAAAATCTTAGTCCAACAAAAGACTGGGAAAGCTATGGAATGATCATCTGTGTGGAACACTTCAGACTGTTTTTGGAAATCATGGACGAAGTGTGTTAGTGCCCATGACATCATGGGTGACTGTCACATCTCTGAAGGCACCATTAATGCTGAAAGGCACGTACAGGTTTTGGAGCAACATGACGTCTTTTTCAGAGATGTCCCTGCTTATTTCAGCAAGACATTGCCAAGACACATTCTGCATGTGTTACAACAGTGTGGCTTCACAAAAAAAGTTTTAAAAAAGCTAAACTGTCCTGCCTACAGTTCAGAACCGTTTCCCATTGAAATGTGCGGTGCATTATGAAGAGCAAAATTCAACAGAGACTGTTTATAAACACTTGTTTATCAAATAAGAATGAGAAAAAAATTCACTTTCAAAACTTCAACAGTTAGTGTCATCAGTTGTCAGATGCTCACTGAAAAAAGAGGTGATGTAACACACTGAAACGTATTGCAGGAATCAAATTCAGAATTAGTGCATATTAACAAAAAAACAATAAAAATGATCAGTTTGAACATTAAACATCTTGTCTTTGTATTGTATTCAATTGAATATAGGTAAAAATATTTGCCAACACAATGGACCCTCAGAGACAGGACTGGACTGCAACAATAGCATCTATTGGAACAGTGAGGCAGACTATGAGGACTGGGTGATATGACAGTATTTACCATGAGCCAGACTAGTCTCCTATTAGAGATTACCCCTTTAATATGTCTGGGTGTATTTCACTATTATGGATAACAATGTAACAAATCAACAAACATGATTGCTTTATGGCCTTATTGTAATTTATTCTTATTTCTGCATCAATTTGATGAAGTTTAATGATTTGTATTGTATTATTTTATTAATGTATTGAATTATTACTGTCAAAATAGATGTGTGAAGGGTTTTATCCACATCACCCAAACCTACAGGCTACAAAACCTTTTATCTGTGAAATAAGCAGGAAATGTTGCCTTTATTCACCCTGAATAATCATGGACACAACTTGATCTTTAACATTACAAGTTATTTCTTTATGGCAATAGTTATAAGAAACAAAATCACTTAAATGACGATCAGCTCATCGTCATCATTTGTTAACAAAGGTCTTCAATATTGGCTAAATATCAACCCTTATTGGATTTTGTTTTCCCCCTTTCGTAAGCATGGTGTTAAATTGAGCACCCTGACAGCATATTTGTGATTACAGACCAGACGGACCATGACTACAACTTTTAATTACTGCTCTAACTGCTAACTATGTTGCTGCTTCATTAATTGTCTATTTAATGTCTAAAAAAAGGTTTAAAATGTCCATCACAATTTCCTGAAGCCAATTTTTAAATCTTCACATCCAAGAAGCTCAAACCAGGAAATATTCAGTGTTCTTGCATAGAAAATAACTTAAATAACAAAAAGTAGCTAAATATTAGATGCATTAGATAAGAGAAGGCTTAAAAACTTAAAATGTAATCTTTATTTTCAGACAGGAAAACCAACAAAATGCAGGATACAGTATGTCATGTTACCAAATGTCCAAATAGTCACAACAATGTTGTTAGCCCAAGGTGAAATAAACAGTAGTCTCACATATTAAGCTCACCAAGTATAAATGTCCCGTCTGAACCAAGGTCAATGAAATTATTGCTTAAAAGAAAAAAAGAACATTAAAAAAAGACCTTCATTCAGTCATTTAAAGGCTTGCACTCTCATTTCCTTTATGTACATGTCCAATACTCGCATTCACAAACACCACATTTTTCATCTTACAGTCATACTAATGACCTTCAATGAAACAAATTTAAAGATAACACCAAAAAACTAGATTTAAAAAAATAGTTTCTCATTTGTCATGATCTACTGAACACCCATGAACAGTTTCCCCCACACAATGAAGAGAAGAGTTTCCATAAAACGGCCTGAATATCACTTCTCCCTCAGCTCAGCACATAGATTAACCCCTTCCCCAGACTTAGGCATCGTGAACAAGGCCCCACCACAGAATAGATCAAAAGATCTCCCATCATTCTTTGCCTGACAAGGACATCAGCTCTCCTGCTGGTCTTTGACCAAAAGAACTGTGTGCTGCCCTCCACTGGAGGCCATCAGTACTGTGCGGTTCTCCAACTGCTTGCCCATCATCTTCACGGGGCTCCACTCATCATCCTCCTCTCCTGTGCCAAGCTGCAGGTTGGTGCCCATGCCCCAGGCATACACAGATCCTGGAGTAACCACAGCCAATCAATGAGTGGAGTGAACATCTTTTATTTCTCTCTTAGCTCATTACAAGCATAAGAAAAACGAAGCTGACAAAAATGGAATTCACATCAGATAGCAGTATAAAGAGAACCTGCTGTAATAAAAGACTTCTCTATTGTACATCCAACTATACTCAAAAAGACATGTTTTCCTGACAAACAGCTCCTGCATGTGAACAATGACAGTCCTCTGGAAACAGCAAAGGCAGAGGAATCAAGCAGCGGTTTGACCGTCATATAACATGTTAGAGAGTAGGTCAAAGTGGATGGTTGTGTAGAAAGAATGCAACTTTGACACAAAATATTGTGTTTATGTATGTAGATCTGGGCCACTCTCCTGTTCAGAGAGATTTCCTGCTGTCCAGGATCTCACAACTGTACCAGTCAAATGTTTGTTCACATTTTCTCATTTAATACTTCTGTATTTTTTATAATTTTTCTACATTGCAGATTAATATTGGAGATATCAAAACTATGAGACATGGAATTATATCCTAAGCAAAAAGACAGAGCAAAATGTCTTGGCTTTTTAAGAATCAAAAATATAAAAGACTCACACAGTCTTCTGCATGTGCAATCAAAGATTTAATAACAGCGTTAAGTCTTCTTGCTTTTTTATTGTCTTCTCCTGCACCTGTTGACCTGTAAGTTTGCAAGGTTTCCTGCTCTTTGATATTTAAGATTCTTCAAAGTAGCTTTGCACACTTTTGGTATAATCTGAACCATTTCTTGTAAAAATGAAAAAACACTGAATGAGAAGTGTGTCCAAACTTTTAAAATATCAAGATATTGTTTATAAGACATATTGTCCCATCCTGGTTGTAGATCTACCCAACTGGCACAGCCATTTTGGTTTACAACCGTTGGAAACTGAAAATGAATGACTTGTTTCTCACCTTCTCTGGTGACCGCGAAGCTGACAGACGCCCCACATGTCACACTGGTGGCTGGCTCAATCCCCATCACAGGTGTGGGCTTACTCTGCTCCTGGGCCTCAGGACCCAGACCAAGACGCCCATACTCTGCTCTGCCCAGGCTATATACCTGTCCTAAAAGATGATGAGAAAACATTAACTGTTTGTCAAAATTACCAAACTACTGATGTGTCAGAGTGGATTCTACAATTTTTACTTGTGTCTTTTAATATACTTTTGACATCTTAACATTTTCATGTTAAACATCATCATGCAATTTCTTGAACAGATTTGACTCAGCTGAGACTTGACTGCTAAAATACGAGTTGTATCATCAGTTGTATATTATCTGTGAACCTATTTATTACCTGTTAAAACTGAAAGTTTTAAGTCTCAACCTGGATCAGACGTGATCTGAAAGAACAGTTAGTAGGAGCTTACCTTCAGCATCAAGACATACTGTGTGATGTTGTCCTCCAGAGAAGTAAACCCAGGAGGTGGTAGAGTTCTTGAAGTTTGCCAGCTTTTCTGGGAAAAATCGCATCTTGATGCTGTCGGTGCCTGGGCAGATGAGTACCAAAAAAAGGTGTAATGACACGTAAAATAATCTGCAATGTCTGATGCAATTCACTTTGAGCAGAAGGTGAGAAACTAAATCAAAATTAACCAAAAAGTACTGTGTGATACCACAACAAAAACTGGATCGAATTCAGAAGTACTAAACACTGATGTTTCACACTCACCCAGCTGGTGATAGTTGGTGAGACCAAAACCATAAACATGTCCGTCCTTTGTCAGAGCAAAGGTGAAGTACGCTCCACAGAAGGCATCTATGAAGTGAATTTTCCCTCTGATTTTTACTGTGTTTGGTGACAACAAAGGCTCTGAAATGAAAGGGCACAAAGTCAGGTCAGTCGAGTCACAGTAAAACACATTACACACAAGACATAAAAAACATGTTTTGTTAATATAATCATAAATAAGAGATTAATATACATGCTCTATCTTGTACAATTGTATTTCAAAATGAGTCATTGCATTGGAGAGGCTTGTGCTACTTACTGAGGCCTTTTCTGCCTCCTCGCTCTGAAAAAAACGGAGCCACTCTTCCCAGCTGCCCCTGCTCACCATTGCCTAATGAGTAAAGATTTCCATCCAGTGTAACCAGTACCACATGGTCGTTACCTTTTAAAGGATTCATGAAAATGAAAGTAGAAGTTAGAAGTTAATATGCAATGTACAAACAAAAGCATATGGCACAAAAGAGGACTGTTACTTACCTGATGCAATTTTCACAACAGGTTTTGGCATGTCAATTTTGATAGGAACATTAGATGTTTTCATGGGCTCCAAAAGACCTATAACACCAGTGTTATCCTGGAAAAAGAGTCAAGCATATTAATAGTTAAACCCAGGGATATACAATACTCGTGTTTTGGGTACTGAAAAGTATAGCACGGCTGTAAACAGGGCTATTTGAGTTACAAATTCTCTCCTAGAGGTTTCCATTATCAAGAACAGAACTGGGGCAAGCAGTATAATGATTACAAATACATCTCTAACTATACAGAGACACCTACTGTAGCAGGACTACCACGGAGGTGGCTTTGATTACTTCGACAAGTGTTTATATGTCTGTCTGTAGACAGATACTGCAGTCATAAAACTTTACAGGTCTGTAGTTGAGATCAAAATTAAGGCTGCATTTTAAGAAACTGTGTGTAAACATGTCGCTGGGCATGGCAGCTGGTGTGGTCCTATTGCAACATGGTCTTTTGTTATGAAATATTTCACATTTATGCATATTTTGATGCCAGTTGAGCATAGTCCTAAATACTTTAAGTAATACTAAAGTCAGGGCTCAACATTAACACTTGCCTGGGACAAGTAAACTCTGTGTTCAGGCAAGCAGAATGTCTCATGCAGCTGAGTGAAAGAATAAGAATAAAAGAATAAAAGTATCTAATTTCCTGTGTTTCTGACCATGTTATTTTTGGCTTACAATGCTCCTCTAGCCACCTAAAACTGGCCAGTGCTGAGCTGTCTGCTCCACTGAATGCAAAACTAGCCAATTAGGATCTACGTGTCATTGCTATATTTTTTTTTTTTGCTACAGAGGAAAAATATCTCAAGAGAAAAAGAAATTTATCATCCGATTCCTGCAGAATGTAAAATCAATAATACAAATGACAATACAAATCAATATCATTGAACTTTTTGTATTTTGACATTACAATGGAACAGTCTTTTTCAGTGCTGTCAAAAATCATGTAAGAGTGCAGCAGATAGGCACAAGTAATAGAGAGGTAATTGCCAGTGTGCCATTGAATATTAATAAGGAAAACCCAAGGAGTAAACTAGGAGGGGAACTACTAAGTGCAGCGATACTAAAACAATAAAAAATGGCTTAATGAAGAACATCAGGCTGTGTGTAAATTACTGTTTACTAATTATTACTCCTTAATTTTCTAAACTTTGGAGTCATTTTCCTTCTACGATGGAACATACACAACTGTCAGAGATTTGGTCCCATTGCCTCAGTAGTTTAAATTTTATAAGTAAACACGCACCTGATAGAAGTGGCAGGATAATTCACCACCATTAACATAAAGACCAAGAGTTTATACTGCAGTAATACAAGTGTAGTTGACCACAACACTGTGATAATCCAGCACAATAACCAACAAAATAGACAAAATTTGCAAAGGATTTTTCTGAACTAGGGATCTGTCAAAACATTTGTGGGGCGACACTGAAGCTACAGGTTTATAATTGAGGATATGTTGGACGTAGAGAGCCTGGTGTGCTTGAATAATGGTGACATGAGTGGAAAAGACAGGAAATGAATCTAATCTTGACCTCACATTAAGAAGACAAATGAAATGTTAGTGAAGTGGAAGTGACATCAGCCATGTATCTGTTCATGATAATGGTCAAAGATATTTTCCTGCAGTTGTGCCAGATTTTTTGATGGAGCTCTGTGGAGGAGGGTGAACACATTATGGCCATGAAAATAAAAGTATTGATGAAGTGAAAATCTGTCAGTGCAGATAAAATACTGATGTTACAAGTAATTGCAGACATGAGTGTGAGCTGGAAGAAAGAGGAGTATTTTCTGCAAATTCTTAGTTTCTGCTACACTACCAAAGAGTTGTTTCTTGCTGGGAACATGGACTAGCTCAAGATCAAGTTTGATATGGGGGGGAAAAAAACGAAATTAAAGCATATAGAGATATTATAGTGTGAGCGAAAGATTTTGTTTGAGTTACTGGAAACAGTAATCATAATCCAAGAGTGTATCTTTTTTGATATCTATTATGTTTTTACAAATGGGGACAGATGACTTGCTTTCTCAGTAACAGCAAGAAGAGTGGAATGCGTTTATATATGCACATCCAAACATTTGTAATTTTGTTGACATTGTACAATGAGTAGAGATGACAAACCCTGGAAAGTTTTAATATATTCAGACTATGTACTAATAAGCTTTGCTGCGCATGCTATACATGTTCAAAATCAATAGTCAGAACAATATTCTGTCATTTGCTCAAGTTCCAGTCAAAAGTAACCCTGAACAGCATTTTAAGTAGTATCCAAACCAAATGGGACTGAAAGGAAATGAGCCCATCAGTACCACTGAGTTTGCAAATGCATAAGAAAATCAACAAGATTAATATGGAGGATATTATGTATGGATAGCAGATTGTTTTATGTTTTTAACTCATCATTTTATCATTTGTATTTACCCAGGACTAACCAGAAAGCAGTGATAATAAGTTGATTATCCTGGTAAAAGTAACAAAAGCAGAAGGAATGAGGAATCTTTGAACAGTGATGGGCAGATATTAAGATTTAAATAAGGTAAACGGGCAGAAAATTTGAACAAGAAAAGAAAATATTCCAAATGACATATTAAAGATTATAAGGACTTATCCTGCAGGTTAATGTGAATACTGGGCGCTTGACTCCACCCAGAGACAATATTGGACAATAAACGTGTCATGTCTAAAACATGATGTTAAGGTGTTTTGTTTACTGAACATCATTCACTGCTTTTGTAACATGGGATAATTCAAAAGCATTATACAAAATTGAGATGTAGTGATCTACTTTTTTTCAGTTCCAACCTATTATCTGTAGATACCAGTGCTCTTTTTTTCATTATCATTATCAATATTATTCTTATGAGGCTGAAACTGAACTTCAGTCTGGAAAGTTTATGTAGTTTGAGCAATGGCATCCATTGAGAGACACTGTAGGATTCTGACTTGTGACATTCACATGTGCAGCTGATAGGCTGAGAGACAGCCCTCCTTTACAGAATTCTTAATGATGAATTTTACCTTGCGGAGCATGAGATGACACAAGAATTCATCTTGTCGAGATTCAAGTTATCCGTTTACGTCTGCATCACATGGAGGGACTACTAGCGGCTACGGGCATGGTTTTAGGTGTGACAACAGTGAGAAGCATCCATGGAAGTGACTCACCAAACAATGGTGGCTCCTGAAGAGGTTAGCATAGCTATGGCGATAGCATCAGTTATATCAGAACTGGAGAGTATTTCTTCATTGAAAGAGGAGCAAAGAACAGAACTGAAGGCTTCTCTCCACGGAAAAGATGTTTTTGCTCTTCAACCGCCCAGCTTTGGCAAGAGCTCAATCTGATCAGTTGAAGTTAGCCCTTGTTAGATGTGATAGACAGATTGTTTATCCAATCACCTGGCAAGAGTGTTTTGAACATGCCTGCCCTTTTCAAAACAGTTTCTAAGGATGACTTCCAAGATTGTTGTGTGTAACAAACCAGTTCAAGTTTGTAATCCTATGTTCCAAAATCAAAATGTTACTGTTTGTTAGTGTTTGTCATGCATCTGTAAAGTGCTTGTTCACAACATAGTGGTTTATGGTGGTTTCTGTTTGCAATTGTTTTAAACCACGAGTGGAGTGGCTAATACAAATTACTAAGCTATAATTCAGATGTCATGAAGAAATGCAACATATTTCCCATATCCTAAATGCAAATACATAGAAATGAAAAACACTATTCAGCTTTCACTTTGCACTATTAGGTATAATGATTACAACTGCTTATACGGGATCACGTCTGTCCTGTTTCTAATATAAAGTAAAACTGTTCTCTAGAAGAGATTCGGAAAACATTATACAATGGTAAAATGGGCTAATGACTGCCAGCTCTGAAGTGACTTGTACCCATCCTGAAAACCAGTGTATCTTGAATGGAACCAAACTGTACATGCTGTGTTTTTGTGATGGTCAAGTGCAAGTTCCATAATTGACTACATTTAGAAAACATTAGAAACATTTAGAAAATATCTCTCACACACAAATACGCACACTTCCAAGAAGTGTAACTAAGGTAACTAACCCTGAAGGCACCCCAGATGTACACTGTTCCATCATCAGTGAGTGCAGCTGTGTGGCTGTCCCCTGCTGACACCAGGATCACCTTCTCCTCCAAAGTCACCTTTCCTGGAACCATCTCAGATGTCGTCCCTGTGGTGTCCCGACCAAGTGCCCCTTCGTCATTACAGCCAAAAGTGTAGACCTGCAAAAGAAAACAAAATATCAATTTATTCAGGAAATTCAACATCCTTATTAAAAATATTAGCAGCATTAGACAGAAAAAAAAGACAGATGGTCCCTTACATGGCCAGTGTCGCTCAGGCACACAGTGTGCATGCCCCCTGCAGCTACTTGCACGATTTTCTCTGGCAGGGGCACAAGGGATGGCTTCTTCCTCTGCATGACGTCTTCACCTTGACCCAACTGTCCAACATCACCCTGGCCTAGAACAAGAACCTGGCCTGCCTCTTTGGGATGACTTTTGTGGGACACTGTTACACACAGACGCACAAAATTTCATATGTTTGTCAGAAGTATGACAATTACAGATGCAGGTGAAAAGCTTACTCTAATTGGAGAAGACTCATTAGGCCATTGGACCACCTTATTTAGCTTTAAAAACTCTCAAATCGGACAACTGAGTTCTGAAACAAAACCCTGAAACCTTAAATTAACCGTGCCTAAACTGCAATTGGACACAAAAACTGCAAATGTGAAGAGAAGCAGGGTGGTGGCTTAATGTCATAAAAGTTTCAAAAATAAACATGACTGAATGAGCCAGTCAGAAGAAAACCACATGTGCCTGTTGGTAAACTGGGACTCTACAGGAGAGTGTTACAAGACCAAACTTGTCTGTGGCATAGGAAAAACCTGCTTGGTAGACAAGTTAGTAAATGTACACCATGAGGGTGTGTCGTGAAATGCTTAGAGCCAAATGCTTCCCTTCCACAAACTGGGTGTGTTGTTATTAGGGATGTAACGATGCATCATGAGACAGCTAAAAATTGATACAAATGTGTGACAACTTAAATCGGTTGAGATGAAAAATCAATCGCGATGCCATTTTTAAAGGGCAGAGCCTGTAAGACTCTGCGAGACCTGCCCAACCCAGAGAGAAAAAGGTATGGATGCTTCTGACAGAGCTCGGTGGATATATCGTGCATAATTTTGCACATTTCAAATTTCAGAATTTCTGTTTCCTACACCCACAGTAGTGTTAGCAGGATGGAGGAGTGAGGATGGGAGGAAGCCACGAGGAAGTTAAACTGCACGCTCTTGCGTTTTCACCCCTTGAACCAGGAGATTTGTCTCCGTGCTTTGAAAATCTTTTCTCTGCGTTTCCTCCTGGTAAATCTGCAGTCATGCTGCCATCACTTGCGCTCCTTGCGTACCTGCTTCTTAAAGGTGATGAGAACCAACTTTCTGGTCGGCTTATTGCATGTTTGGCCTAAACTCGCCAGTGAATTAATGAGGGCACTTGGGCACATCTGATAGATGTATCGTGCAGTGCACTGGTGGTGCAAGGAGCAGGACAGGGCAGGATACCCCTGCACCTCTGGCGCAGGACGGCAAAAGTGGATTTGGTCACACCTTGAATAAATTAATTCCACTGTGCCCCGCACTTCCACTTGCGCTTTAGATCAGTGTAAGATAGGACCCCCTGTGTTCAAAAATGAAGAGGGCGAGAACATCACAGACAAGGTTAAGGCTTTGTGCAAATACTGCAAGAGGATGTTAACCTACAGAAGTAGCACAACCAACATGATGCAGCATGTCACCTGGCACCAGAGGTTGCGCTAGACTTTTTCATTGTCTGTCATTGTGACTGACAGGGTCATAAAAATCCCATCATAATCTATTTTTACCTGTCACTTTAATTTTTAAAATGATAACGGTGTATGTTTTAATTACGTCTAATTAACTGTGTTCATGTGTGAACTACAGATGCTGTCCTGAGAATTAGATCAGAATATTGTCCTTATTTGCCCTTTCACACATGTAGCAGACAACACGAGACTTTGTGTGTCAGACGTGTTTCATCATGTTATCATGTACACAGTTTGATTTACGAGAGGTGTGGCATCAGCCTGAGCAGAATGTACAGAAGGAGGAGGATGAGGATTAGCAAACTAAGTCTTAGCCTGGCAGGAGAGACAACTCCTAGTGATATGGGATTTCAAAATTGAACTATGAACAGGATGTGCAATTTTACTATTTCTGTGTGAAACTCTAATGTAAACATTAAGTAAATAAAATCAAGAGACTGGCAAGCAGTAAAAAGTATGAAGCAGCTGCACACTATATTCTCCAATGACCTGCTCTACTTGCAAACCAGCTCATACAAACTTTGGACGAGGGGGCTGGCAGGGTTAAGAATGTTTACTGTCCGTTCCAGCTGATTTGGACGATTATGTGCATTCACACATACAACTTCTCCAAGTAATGTGTAGATAAGTGCAGAGTTGCAGTGCATGTGTGAAAGGAGCTATTATGGACTTTTCAGTAAGGAGAAACATACACAAAAAACATCAACTATTTTTGTCAACCAGTATGTCAGTGTCAGTGACTTACCTTTCACTTTCTTGACATCTTTCTCATCCTCCAAAATAGCCTCAGACTTCCTCTTGGTGGTCTTCCTTTTAGCAGGCATGACAGCAAAACTTAAGATCTTTGGGAATAAGTAGATTATATTAAATTATGTCAAAAAGGCAGCTGCGAAGTTTACAACACGTAATAAATAAATAAGAAGGCACAGGGAGATCTGAACTGCATTGGACATTTGAGTGCGAGGTAACGGTACATTCGTGGTAAACAATATTAACATTTTCATAAACTCACAAGCCAAATGGCAATCACAGTTGCCTGACAGATGTTAACCAGAAGCTGTTGGGGTTCAACAGCTGTCAGAGAGTGATTTCAATGGCTGGCCTAGTGTCAGGTTCTTCCACCGCATAGACAGCTGTGCTCCCATTCCCTTATGAAATCAACTTCCGGAGAATAAGGACAATTTAAACTGTAGTAAAGCTCAGCTCTGAGTCATTGACTCTATGATTGGACACAAACATTTTCTAAGGACATCTCTAGAGAGTGCTGTCAGTGTTTAACATAACCTAGATGCATACCGCAGTAGTTTAAAATAGGAAGCGTGAGCAAACGTTACCGCTGGCAATGCCCATGTGTCCTTGCTAACATTCAAACAGCTAGGCTACCTAACAAACTGCAACTTACGTGGCTGAGCCTGTATAGTTGTAAATAAATGGGACACAGTCAGCTACAAGCTAATGCAAATAAGAATGTAAGACGTTAAGTCACGTTTTGGCCATATAACGAATGTTAGTTGACCCCGGTATATAGGCTAAGCACATAGCTAGTCTATATGGTTGAGGGTTGTGTCTAGAAGGGAACCCTGATTTGTGAGACTCTCGCGGGATCTGTACGCGTTGTTCTTTCATCGTGCATCGTGTACAAAGTAATTTTATTACTTAATTTGACAACTGTCTTATTAAAATATGGGTAGGTTCATAGCCAGAAAACACTTGGTTAGGGTACAGGAAAGATCACGGTTTGGGTTAAAATAATTACTCACACGAGACCCGCGGGTCTGGGGTTCCCTTCTCGACACGACCATCATGCAGAGCTATATGTTAGCCAGTGCTAACGAGCTAGCCCGTTAGCATTACATATAGGAATGGAAAACTACAATAGCGTAATTTCATGAATAAACGGTATACACATTACTTAAGTAGTTTTTATTGCTGCTGTCTTTTCCAGCTGGACGGTCTAGAAGCCGATAATTTACTAACCTGTGATATGTAGAAGGTTGCAGCTTCCCCTGCATTGACCGTATGCAGCCCGTTCCCGGTCTTGAGGCACGCAGCACCACAAACGGTTGGAACCACGCGTACGACGTCACGTTCTTTGGAACCTCCGCCTCTTTAAAGAGACAGCAGCACTTACGTCTGGTCGTGTCTACAAGGGAACCCCGGACACGCGAAAGATCTCGCGAGAGCGATCATTTGGACCCAAATGTGACTTTCCCCCTAACACTAGACGAGTCTTTTCCTTCCTTCAACCTGCCCACATTTTAACCACAGCGTTGACTTTTTGTAAAACACAATTAATGTGCAAATTTGCACGTTTAAGAGACAAAGCGTATAAATCTCGCGAGAGGTCCACATACCAGGAGTTTCCCTCTAGACACAATCGTATGGAAGGAATGGGAAAGGCTCCTTTGCTCATTTGCTTAAAATAGTCCATTACAAGTCCTTCCTCAAATGTCATTTTACTTTGTAATCAAATTAATTAATTAACTGTACAGAAGTGAAACTGTTCATGCAGCAGTATGACTTCTGTGAGTGTTACATCATATATTTCCGCCTATTATTGAATTATTATTGCTGATGTATTAACATGTAAGTAACATGTTAATGTCTTGGTTTATTTGAACCCTAATACCAGAGTTATTACAGTTGAGTAGTTTCTGTTTTTCTGTCTTTATTTCAATTCAGTTTAGTTTTTATTGTTTAATATGTTCTGGAGTGGGCTGATTCAAAGGTCTGGACTCAGACTAGGCATTTCCTGGATATATATATTTTAATTCTTTTTTGAATTAGTTTTGTTAGCACTACAATATCATTGTTAGTTTTCACTTTTTGCAAAGTCTAGTCTTTATTTTTATTCACAAACTAAAATGTTTTTTTCACACATAATCTTAGTTTTGAATTGAATACTACTTGTCCTATCTCACAGGTGCTTTATTCTGTTAAGCACAAAATTTTAGTTTTAAAAGAGGACAGTATCTATTGATTAAGTTCATGTTTGCCATTGGTCCTAATTGTAAGTATTACACACTGTCAGGGGTGGAGGTACTGTGTCAGTTATTTTGAAGGAGATAAACACAGATGCAGCAGACACATTTACTAATGTTCTCTATTTTTTTTTTTTAAATGCAAACTACCTTTAACTTAACTAAAATAATAATAATCATTTTTTTCTTCAGATGACACTAACTGCATAACTAATAATGTTTTCAGTGAAGTGAAGTTCCTGACATACAGTATAGTATGTTGTAAACATCTGTGGTGTTGTTGTCATCTTTGGCTCACTGAATTAAATAAAATAGTTATAAATGCATTTTACACCCTATCATATATTGGATGAACATAAAATAAATCTAAATACACAATACCAAAAATGTCATGGAGGGAATTTGTTATGGTACAGCGTTACTTCAAGGCAACATTTACATTTTAACATTCTGCCAGCAATTTCCTGCAAATGTTTCACACTGTGAATCTTTAAAATTTTCATGGAATCAAACAAAATTTCAAAATGTTTGGCATTTATGGTCAACATTTTTTTCAGAAATAACCATTAAATGTAGAGCTCGATACTGGATTTTTGGGGCCAGTGCTGATATTAGGAGGTAAAAAAAAAATTCAGTATCAATGTCTTAGCTGTTATTCTTTATTTCTATATATATGAAATTAAGTTTCCCATTACTTAATTATCAAATATAGTACATTGAACAAAACTTACACTTTACTCATAAAAGTGAATCTAATTTTTTCCAGATTGTAAAATGACATAAAAAGATCTTTTCAGACCATTTTTGTGGATAGAAATGACAAAAGGGATTCAACATGACCTCCTAAGAGTGTCAAATTAAAACACTGCTATTGGTTTCCAGAGGGTCCTGGAAGGGTCCTTTTTTAAAAAAAATACTGCACCATAATTGAAGATATCATGTCAGTGTAAAAGACAAAGAATGTGTATATTACGTACAGACAACTCTGTAACATAGAGGGTTAATTTGTCAATTTTTGCCGTTATTCTACAGCTGCAACAATGCAACTTCCTCGTCTACAGCATCACCTCATCATATGAGATCACTGTTGAACTTTTGAATTTTTTAAAAAACAAAATACAGTTTAAAACTTTTGAGAGGTACGTTTATAATACCAACACTATTCCCACTTGACTATGAAGAAAAAAACTCCATGTTGTGTTCTGCAGTCGTTGCAGTGTGATCAATACAAGTTTTTAAAATTTTTAGGCCTAAAAATCAGATTATTGGATATAAGACTTTTAAAGGACCTTTTATAGACACTTTAATTATGGATAATGAATCTAGAACCATTTCCAGTTTTTGATCCTCACAATGACTGACAAAATCACAGCCTGCCACCAGGTGTCGCTGCAGCACCATGTTCTTACTTTAGAGGTCCCAAATTAAATTTCCCAGCAAATTTCCACCTGAACACAATCAATAGGTAAGAGATGTCTATTGATCGAAGAGTCAGGTGCAGCAGAGTCATTGCACTGAAGGATCCAGGAATTGTAAGGTTTTTAATTAGATCCAGATGTGACTATTTACAATTAAAAAGAAAACTGTCAGTCCATACAATTCCACATTCAATTTAAAAATGAACTTAGTTTTACAGAAAAGGTACAATTTCATATTCCCATTCTTTGTAGCATTTAATCATCAACTAATATTTTTGTGCTTAAAAAAATAGCAACCTATAATACTTTTATATTTAAAATTTCTTTTCAAATGAAAGGAAGACAAGATATACACAAGCATCAGTTAAACCTATAATCAACCTGTACACAGCATAGAGAACCCTGTAAGCTACTGGCCAGACGACAATACGAGATAAAACATTTCTGCAGTTTTAAAAGGTTCCAGCCAAAATGACGAATCCCTGTTGACCGTTTATACATTTTCTGATTTTTTTGGATAATTCCCTGATCTACACTCACAGCAATTTACATTTAACTCCTAGTATTGACACTACGAGCATGACCTTATTCAAAATGGCTACAGAATGCATTGCATGTTTGATCTTTAAAGGGAAGTACAAAAAACTCATAAAAAAGTATAAATGAAGAGAGATTTTCCAGATCCAATGGTGCTGGACTCTTGTGTTGGCTCATGCAGTGGATTGCAGAAATCAGTGATATGAAAACCAGCATCCTATAGTCCTTTAGGCATTGAGTATGTTGGCACGCATTTAAAAAAAAAAAAAAAAACACCAACAGCTTCCTGACCTGCACCTTTTTCTATATCTAGATTGACGCTTAAATGGCCACCTCACATCACAACCATAAATACAGGCAAGCCAAATAAAAAAATGCTCAAATAAAAGCTGTCACTACTCATGTGATCAAAATTACAATATAAAATATCTTGTGCATTACAGAATATTTTGTATTTAGATCTTTCCAAGTTTCATTCTAAGGTATAACAATAGCAGTCTGTACACAATTTATATAAAACATACACAATATCCCAGAGATGTCCAGTCCAATAACAGAATATCCCAGTCTTCATCCTCCAGCCCACTCTCGCTGCAACCATTTGTCTCTATTATCTATTATTATTACTGTGTGGAGTATTATAAGTCATCATCATTATTATTACTATTATTATTGTATGTTATTACATTAACAAGATGAATTAGCTGTTCCATATACAGTAAAGAAGAAAAAAAGGCAACACAGAATGAGGCCGCTTTAAAGGTTGCAACTAGATCCAAGTCCCTGAGGGGTACCACATCACAGCAGACTGAGAGTAAGCCCTGTAGGTCCTCTGTCACGTCTCCACTTCATTGGCACGTGGTTCCCCCTGTCGTCCGGGAGAAATACTGCATCTGGTCCTCACCCGCCACCACCTCAGTTTACTGAAAGCAATGTAGTGGAAGGGCGATGGAGGGCAAGCGAGAAGCATTCTGGTTTTGAGTCAGTTCCAGGTTTTCCCCTGATGATCTGTACATTACATTCGGGAAACGTTAAAAGGGCGGTCTGTCTACACAGGGAGCAGCTCCTTGCCACACAGAGATCTTAAGTGCTTCATAATCCGTGAAGAGGGGTGGGAAGCTAAGGCCGATGAAACCTAAACAAAACAAAGATCTCATGAGGCAAGAACACACATTTACAGTCTGATTAAAGTTATAATCCAGATTTTTGATGCTATTTAAGGACAACATTTTTTAGCAATAGCCATTCAATGTATTTACAATGTCTATTTACGTCTTAATATAGTAGGGTTCGAAATTAGTGTCAGGGTCCGCCTTTCCCATGCTGGATTATATTTGCCTTCACATATAGTGTTAGGCAAGTTACTGAAATTTGGTAATTAGTTTAAGTTACTAATTACTACTTGAACTTCTTAATTAATTAATTAAACTAATTTAATTACTTTACCAATTACTGCATATAAAAGTAATTAGCATATAGGGAAAGTAATGTTTGTGTTATTGCTTTAATTATCTAATAAATGCATACAATGCAATGCAACAAGCTAACATCACCTGAGCTGTCTTGTGCCACCCTTGTGGGTTCAGGTGATGTTAGATCACGTGTTAGTGAAAAGGCTACATTCGTCTGCTACATCTGCTCTTCTCTGCAGGTGTCCATTCAAATTTCAGCCACTTTACTTGTATTATTAATTTGTATAAGTAATTAGTTGCATGGTTCCACCAAAACCAGTGGGATTACACTAACCTTTTTAATGCATTATTCACAATACTGTTCACATGCATGAGGGATTCCCAGGAAGCAATGAATGCATATAATCCAACATTACTAACATTACATTAATGTAATCTCATTGATCACAACCTCACTGTTCATTGTTCACCGTTCTAACACTGTATTCAGAGATGTATTAAGTTACTGCTAATGAAACCCAACATTTCTGTTGCAGCTTCACATTACAAGTATTTAGGGGAAACCATGGAATGGCTTTTATTGTGAAGCTGTCCCAGGAAGCACTTGTCACTGTGGTTAACACTGCAGGCAATCCTTTGTCTGCTTGGGGTCATAAATCAGGGATTCTGCAGGTTTCAACAACTGAAATTTAAGACTTTTTAAGGCCATTATGAATCAATTTCATATTCATACTGGCAAAACAGTAGATGCACAGTTTGTATTAGTGTTCATTGGTTCAATGTTGGTTTTTGTTTTGAAGTTGTTATAGTTTGACTAATACAGCTTTTCCCAAAAACACATTTAAGAGCAAGACTAAATTTAATGCAACTTCACAAAAGCAGCTTTAACTAAAGTTCAGATAATTGGATTTTTACTTTTTTAAGGACCTGCAGAAACACCGATTTATTGATTAATCGCTATTAAGAATTTAACCAGTTCACAGGTTTTCTCACAGTTTGTTTTGATCTGCCTTGTTAGTCTAGACACGACAGTAACTGACCCCCATTTGATATTGTTTTGTTTGGCTGCACTATTTGTTATATAAGAACAGATGGACAAGAGCAGCCGGTTTGAGTGAGAGCTTTATTGTTTTAATACTCTGTATAAATTGTTTGTGCTTTCATGCCTTTTCATGACTGCCAGAATTGTTTAAATTCAACTTAAAATGACAAAATATGCATTTTTACACTTAATAATCATTAATCAATTTGATTATTGTTTGTTATTTTCTTCTGTTGTACATCTGACAGAGCAGCTGTAACTTGTTATCACGGTAACCACGGGTGGCACCAATTCAACCAGGAATGAAACATGAAGGAGTGTAATGTTAAGATCCAAAAGATAAAAGAGATACCTCGTGTAGATTCTGCTCTCTTCATGAACCTCCATTTCAGTGCTCTTATAATCGTTGAGCTCCTTCCGAATCGCTGCCTGGGTGGAGCAACAGGAAAGAGACAGTCAGTTAAACGATTTGTTGGGTGCATTTACTTGGTTTGTGAAGTACTTGTTGGAAAAGAAGCAAACTGAGTGAGTACCTTGTCAGCTGGAGTCAGCTTGGTCCACGGCTTGTCTGCTCTCCGATCATAGTCTTGGGCATCTGTGACTTCCACGTACTCATGAAACCGCAGGATTTTTCTTGCCTGTAGTTCTGCAACTGTGGGTCTTTGACTCAGCTGCGATAAACAGAGTTTTTATGTCAGTTTAAAATCCAGCAAATACATGTTTTGACACTCTGATGTCTGTTGTGGATGTGTTGCCTCACCTTCCTGGTCAGCCGTCGCTTGATCTCTCGAACTTCAGCTTGTCTGTCAGCCTGATTTTTGGCTGAAAAAGAGAAACCAACGAAAAGAAGAAAAACAACAGAGCTTTATTTAGACGCTGCATGAAAGCCAGGTTTGATGTGCACCAAAGGGAGAGTAAAAGCACTTTCCAAAATTAGACATCTGAACTGTAATCAATGTTTCAAACTGTCTTTTCAAGCCAATTCTTGCTATTGCTGCATGTATAAAATGTTATTCCTTTTGTACATGGCCTGAAGAATGTTAAAATGTGGCTTTTTTTTCTATTTTTCATTAAAAAAAAGACAATCCATAGATAAGTTGTCAGTTAGATTTGAGCTGTGATGTTTGTTAAAACCCACAAAAAATAAGTTCAAACAATTTAAAGAGCAGCAGACTCCAAACAGAATCACTCTTTTTCAATGAAGGCATTCTAAGGTTCAGTCATGGAAAACAAAGGTGACAAGGAAAGAAAGACTTGATACTAACGTTGAAGAATGTTTCTTTGTTCAAGCTCCTCAGCAGTGGGTCTCTGGCTAAGTCGCCTGAAGTGGAAAAAAAAAAAGAAAAAGAAGAGAAGGACTATTTTTACACAGTTTCATCACTTTGTCATTCAGGCAATAAGTAGGACAAAGATCTAAGAAATGATCTTGTTATTTCTTCAGGAAACAGATTCACTATCAGTCTAAAGGACACAAAAGAAAGGGAATATGCACAAAGTTAAATCTGTCTGTCTTTACCTTGTGAGTGCAGTGCCGATCTGTGTGCGGATGGCCTCCCACTGCTCTCTGCTCTGCCAGGTGAGGCCAGTCTGTCCTGGAGGCTGGTCATCTCTGCTGCTCCTCTCCTGGGTAAACCTGTCCCTGTCTGGGGCGCAGGGTCGACTGCTCAGCTTCAGAGCCAAGGTGTCCTTCCTTTTGACCCGGCTGGCCAGGGCGCCTGGATACAAGGCAAGCAGAGATGAGGTCAGGTGTGAAGGAGCATGAAACAAAAATGCAATTTTGAAGTCTTCATAAAGTACGGTTATTCTGGTCAAACCTTATTTTACAGTACACTAACAAGACGTAACAAGCTGTACTTTGTACCAAATTAGATGAAATCTAGAAATAATCTTCTTCATTAGACAGTATTAGACCCTTACTTGACTTTATTAGAGGGTAATTTGGAACTGTACTGTAAACTAAAGTGTATTATTTCCCACTGTTAGACCCTTTTTTGAGTATATTTGAGGATAATTTAAGACACATTACAAAACTGTACTGTAAACTAAAGTGAAAACACATAATTGCTAATTTCCCTTTACTCTCCCCGTTTTGTTGTAATGTGTCCCTGATTAACCTCTAATAAAGTCTGACAAAGGGTCCAATACTGTCTAAAAAACATATTATCTATAGTTTTTATCTAATTTGATATAAAGCACAGCTTGTTCTGTCTTATAAGTGAACTGTGAAATAAAGTGCGACTACTATTCTTACTAGGTGGGGGCTCATCCTCCTCATCTTCATCGGAGTCTTCATCTTTATAAAGCACAGGCCCATCTGAGTCGCTGTCCTCCCCATGCATGTCATGCTCTCCTTCCTCATCCTCTTCCTCCTCGTCCTCTTCCTCCTCCTCACTGCTGTTTCCCCCTGGGACACAAACCCCAGCATCTCCAACCAAACATCTGCGACTCCGTGGCTCCAACTCTGGCTGGGGGATCTCTCCATCGTACGCCTCCTCCTCCTCATCATCTTCCTCCTCTTCTTCTTCTTCTTCTTCCTCCGAGTAGTCATCTTCAGATCTAATGGAAAGGGAAATACATAAATTAATAAGCAGTGTGGATACAGATAAAGCTGCTGGGGTGGGCGTCACTAGCGTTACTGGGCAAAAGTTCTGTAATGACCTTTCATAATAATGTAAATTAAGTGGTCTGAAAGAAAACCAGACTTCTATTCCTCCTTTAGACTCTGTTTTCAGGCTTAAGAAAATATAGTCCATGACGGTAGACTTTGGCCAACCAGGTTGGTAAGATAGAAGATCAAATACAGACAATGTGGGTTTGTGGCCAACTGAAAACAAGTATTTGATGAGCTGCGAATGAGACTCAACAATCAGCTGTCTTTCTGTAGAACTGCTTACACCAACTTTTAACACACAGATGTAAGTTCTGCCACTAGGGGTCTCTCTCACATTAAAACAATTACAAAAGATGTTGTTTGAGGATATTGTGAAGTACTGTGGGATCATGGGAGTTGTTTTCTTAAGTATTTCAGCCGCCATTGCATATGGAAAATCCTGTTTACGGACGAAGGCAAAGTTTTAGTCACATTCACCAACTTCCCTCCTTACTCTGACGTATCCTGTGTTTACCTGGAAGTTATAACTAGCAGCTCGTAGGAAACACACAGTTACCTAGAATAAATTTTGTAGAAGATAGGTCTAGCTTTTGACAACTGACACACTTAAAACTAGTTTTTATCAAATTAAGATGTAAGTAACCAATCGTAAACATAGCATGCTTTAGCCTAACCTATCCCACCCTCACCCTTCTAGCTATACCTGACTTTGTAATGGTGAGGGATGGATGAAGATGACAGAAGATTCACTCCAGCTCTCAATGGGATCAAGTACAAAGTGTACAAAGCTTAAAAAATGGATGTGGAGCCATCTCACGGTCATATATAAGGCTGGAGCCCATGGAGGTAGATATACTGCAGAAAGGCCTAAAATATTGCTGCAGCTGCGCTCTTTATCATGTAAACTTGTTTTTGCTTGTACTGACTCGTGATGTTGTCTTGTTTTAGAAAAGTTCTTCCATTATGATGCGTGTTCAACTCACAGTTTTAGTGGTTGGATGCTGACAGGAAGGGGGCGACCACGATCCCCCTGGTACTCTGGAGGAGTTTCGAAAAGCAGTGTGTGTGCACGCTGTAACCCGTCTGGGTGCGGCTGAGCTGGGCCGGGACTGGAAAGCGCTCGCTGGATCATGATATGGAGTGGGACAGGAGCTGGGCGCTGAGGAGATTCAATGGTTGGGCTCGGTGGGTCGAACAGCATTGGTATGGGCTGGGGCAGTGGATGGGGGTAGGAGTGCTGATGGTGGAGGTGGTGGGTATGTATGTGCTGGCGGGGAGGAGAGGGTGGTATGTGTGTTGGAAGGGGTGGGGAGGGAGGAGGAGGAGGCAGCTGGAAGCCCACAGGGAGGCTGCTGTGGTCCTCCAGAGAGAGTGGCGAGGGAGTGATGAGATGGCTTGAAGCAGAGGAGTCCTCTGTGTTGCGTTTGGTGACGGGGGTCGTCCTCTTAGGAGGCATCGGTGGAGAGGGCTTGGCTGGCACGAGACTGGCACCACCGGTGGCTTGGGTGAAGTCACCTGCAAATGGAAAAGCTTGAGTTAATAGGTGCAATTATGAAGCAAAAAAGATAAAGCTTAGGCTTGTAAGTGAGCTGCTAGCAAGTGCTTTATTTTTCCATCTAGTTTGCCACTGTGACATGAGCGCACATGCATCAGCTCTACATGTATGATGTACCCGACATGACAGAATACACATGAACAAATAAAAATACTGGGATTACATGTCTGACTGAGCATCATAGCACACAGAAAGTGTGTCACATCACATGATTGTGTCAACATGAATGCACACAGTGACCTAACCAACCAGTGTGCAGCATGTGCCCCAGGTCACAGAGACGAAGAAGATACACACAGCCTACATGCTCTACACAGCCAAATTCTAAACCTGCCGTCAAACCTTGTTTATGAGCATCTTTAAAGGGACAGTTTAGATTATTTGATGTGTGGCTGTATGAGGTACTAACAGTCAGTGTATAACCTTCAGTGGATGGCGGACACGCCCCCAGTTTGGAGAAGCAGCCAGCATGGAAGCTAAGCAATGAATTGTGGACAGGGTCAGCAGCAACATATATTTTAGCTATTTAAAAAAGGCCCACAGAAAAAATCAGTATAATGTCAAAGTGTATGCTACATTTACTTCAATCAGCCTTTTCTACCAAAGCCAAATATCCCCCTCTGCAAACCAACTGGACTCCATAGACAAAATCAGTCATTTTACCTCACAGAGTTGCTGGTCTGCTCCTGTCTCAATCTGTTAGTTAGTTTGTGTTATTGTGTGATTTCAGAGAATCAAACTAATCTTTTAAAACACAGAAGTCACACAATAGCACAAACTAAGTAACAGATCAAGCAGCGGTAGTCCAGCAACCTCGATGCTCTGCGAAGTAGTTACTGATTTCGCATATGGAGTTTGGTTGGTTTGGAGAGAGCAATATTTGACTCATAAAAAGGCAGTCTCCCATCAGAAAAGATGTTTTGACAGCAAAGTAATGCAGTGAAAATAGTCTAAACATTGCATACACTTAAACCAACATAGGTGGACCTTTTTGAAGTGGCAAAAATACCTTTCCTTGCTGATGCTGTCCAAAGCACTATATTCCTTTGCTTCCGTGCAGGTGCCCCTCTATGCTTCCCTAAATTGGGGGTGTGCTTCTAATGTTACTAATACACTGTCTATCGATAAGTACGTCATACAACCCCACTAAATAATCAGAATTATCCCTTTAAGGTGCATAAAGCTCCTTAAACAAAATGCTGAAATGCAAACCCTCCAATTACTTGCATGCACATTTGTATATTAGCTGTAGAAATCTTAAAACTCTGTAAGCCACATTGATGTTAAAAGCCATAGCCGTGCTCCTGAGCCATAATAACAGATCAGTGCTGCAAGACTTGAAACATGCAGTAGACTAGACTAAACTGGATTACATCCTCCTCTCTAAATTAAGTCAAGCCCTTATGTTAGAACCCTTTCACCTCCATTCATCCATCCATTCACATCCACCCATCCATCCCAGTTGAGCAGAAGCTGAGTGGATTAGCACTGTAAAAATCACTTGATGCATTGCAGGCCGCACCTGCTGAAGGCTCTCTCATTCACATGCCAAACAACAGAGTATAGCATCAAAAACATTCACCTGCTCACTCACACAGAAATCGTCTCTCACGTACACAAAGCACCCCGCACACACATTATTATCAGCTTATTATGTGCATGCGGCTCTTATATACCACACCCAAAGAAAAGCAATCAAGGCCAGTAAACAAGTTAAAGGCATTGGGGAGGAAATATGTTGGCAGCTAGAAAGGACGCGACACGATGAAGAACGCAGACGCTGAAGGGGGGGCATTCCAGACACGGGCACCCAGGCCACAGAGATACCAGGGGGCTTCCTTTTACCTGAGCGCAGGCCTCCGGCCCGCCGGCACAGGTAGACGGGCAGGGACAGGTAGACATCGTAGTCGCACTCTCGCTTCCAGCAGGACCAGTAGAGTGGAAGCTGAGCGTTCTCTCCCCCCTGCAGGGCGGAGACTAACAGGGAGGAGATGGAGGCCTTCAGCTGGAGTGTTTCATGAAAACATGTGCTGTGTATGTTGTTGTACAGATTGGATGCCCTATGAGGATGGGGTGTTATTGCATTTATCATTCTGTCCTTCAGTAAAAATAAATACCCAGACTCTTAAAAACTATTCTCGTTTTTAAAGGAATAGCAACACATTTTGGGAAATATGTTTATTTGTATTTTTGCCAATAATTGGATGAGAAGATTGATATCCTGTTAAATGTCTGTTAAATATGAAGCCACAACCAGTAAAAAGTTAGCTTAGCTTAGCCTTAAGATTGTAGGAAGAGCACACCTGGCTCTGTCCAAAGGTAACAAAGTCAGCCTACCAGCTCTTACTCCTTGAAGTTGAGCTTTGTGCGCCTGATTATGTAGATTTGCCCAGATTTTGTTGATTTGAGCATTTTTCCTTGATTTTTGTACTTTTATCATGGATACATAGTAGGCTACATAGGTAAATAGTTTCTTTTTTGTCTGTTTATACCATTGCAAGTCTGCACAGGCTGATTTATTTTGAAAATTGATGGGATGCTGCTAAGGAATTTTGAAAATAGAAATTCCTGTGTCTGACTTCCTGTCCGGCTCGATCTGCTCTGTAAAACCTGCAGCGCCATCTGTCAAAAACAGACTTGGCGCATATTCTCTGCAGAGCAGAGCAGAGAGCCACATCTGGGACATGGTGTGACGCATTTTCTAATTTCTCACTTGATTAATGTAGAACTTAGCAGTACAGCTGAAAAAAATACTACAATAAAATATTTAATTTCAGTCTATTGATAATTATTGATAATTTCTATCGGCCTATGTTTAATAAAGACCAGGAGAACAAATGTTGATTTTTTTTTTAGTTGATTTTGAATTTGACCAGTTTATCAAGGCTCACAGGTAATAGACTTCATAAACAAAACAAGAAACTGTGCTGCGCTGGTGAGCTGAGCTGTCCTGTTTCTTAACAATTAACTCAACATCTGCCCTCATTTTTCACTCCATGCTGTTTCTGTTATTGTGTCACATGTCAATGGTGCAACTGACATCACACCTGTGAAATGACTGGTTGTTTGCATGTCACATGTTAATGAGCCAGGGCAGGTTCCATTTCATGTATTAATGTAACACTAATGAGCATTTTATTTAGCAACTGATGAAATGTCTATTGCTGATACATATAAATACTGTTATTGCCCACGCCTTGTTTAATGCAAAAAAAATTGAAGCTAAGATAATCTAACTGTCTCTAAGCTGTAGCTTCATATTTAATAGTGAGATATGATAATGGTTTTGATTTTCTAACCAAACTCTGAGCAAGAGAATGAATATGTGCAATTACCAACAGGACAAACAAATCATTTAAAATGTTAATGTTTCATAACTGACTTCACAGACAGCTTTAGTGAAATGTCAGCATTTTTGTTCGCTAAATTAGATTTCTGGTTGGCTGACTCTTGGTAGTCAAAACTTTGTGAAGCTGAAAATGATGGTTGGTGTCAAAGTGAGCTGCATTATATTCCATTTCTATCTGCTACTAACACAAACCAACACAGCCTCAAGTGAAAACCAACAGGACATCTTGTAACATTTTCCCCATTTGCCTAGTCGCATGACTGTCTGATGAAATGACTGATAAAACATGTGAGAAAAAGAAAAAAATATATTTAAAAAAAACCTGCATAATTCAGTCACAGAGACGCAACTAAAGGCATGACAATAAGTGCACATGAGGCCCAACAAATCGTCAGATCTGCAGATGAGATAAAAATGAATCAAAGTAGACGGCCTTGCCCGAGTGGGAATTAAGGCAAGATCCCAGATGAGACGAACCCACAGTAAACAACAACAACCACTACACTGCATCTCTGCGAGCAGCATCCCACAGCCACAAGAGTCCCTGTTATCTTCAGAGTGTAAAATGCTGGGGAAAAGTTGCAGCTAAAATAGTCCAGGCGTAAGAAGTAATTAGCTGGGGAAAAGCTGCTCAAGCTGTTCAGATAACATCATTACCAGGGTGTGTGTCTGTGTGTGTGTGTGTGTGTGTGTGTGTGTGTGTGTGTGTGTGTGTGTGTGTGTAGCTAGCTGTGTTGAAGACTTCTCTTTGCCATCAGTTGTGCACTGACTCATAAATGTACATATTGTATGGGCCAGTGGGAGAACTACATGCGAACTGAGCAGACGTGAGTGTTGATGAAGCTCATGTGACTGTTGACTGTGGCTGCGTGTGATCGCGTTGAGTCTCTCCATCACCTGTTAACACAAGCACCCACTACTCAGCAGAACTTACCCAGCATGGCAGCGTTGCCCCTGTTCACAGGCTTGGGTGGGGGCAGAGGGGGCTGCTTGGTGCCCTGAGAGGTGGAGGTCGGGGCTACAGATGACTGCTGAGTGGACGCACCCGCAGAGGAGACGGACCGGACGGGTTTGGACGCCACAGCCGAGGGGGCTGATGGAGAGGGGTACTGGGTCGTGGGGTGGTTGGATGGGGTGCGAGGTTGACCCTTGCTGCCAGGCTCAGGGGTGGAGCTCATCAGCCATTTTGGAGGCATGACAGACTGTTTGGGTGGCAGAGGTTCACGCAGGGTGTCCCGCAGGGATTCTGGGTCAGGGATGCAGGGGCTGTCTGACTCTGAAAACACAGTATCATGAGGACACATTATATCAGGGCATCTACATGTATCAACAGCAATTAAAAGACTTTTAAATGCCATAGTTTAATTAAATTTAAGTACTTGAGTTTGCAATAAAACTAAACATCTAATGTGAAAATATGGGAGTACTCTTCTGAGTTCAAGAACATGTTGTCCAAATATCTTTATTAGTAGAGCTGCAACAATTAATCAAATTGATTCTAAAATTAATCACCAACTATTTTGATAATCGATCCAAATTCTCTGATTTCAGCTTGTTAAATGTGAATATTTTCTGGTTTCTATACTCAATAGCAAAGCCATCCTGAGCAAAGTGTCTAAGAAGTGTATGGAGGTCTTTTGGGTTGTACAATGTAGATGGCAAAATAACCAACTAATTGTCAACTTTACACAAAGTATCAGTCTTACAACAGCAACAAATCCACACATGCACCTGCTAGCTTTCCACCCAAGTGAGGCAGCGTTGGTACCACACACGAGTGGAGCAAGGTCAAGTTTTATCATTATATTCCGATGCATTAATACAGATGGGGACGGGGGGTGTGCAAAAGAATGAATGAATGAATTTTGGTAAAAGTGACAGCACTAGTTAGCAAATATCATTCTTTGTATTTAGTGTCTGAATTAGGGATGTGCATGGGACCACACCAAGCCAATCAGCAATAGATGATAGTTGACAGGTGCAATGACATGAATGAGACTAGCTGGAGAAAGGGTTCAAAGTCGAAATTAAATCCAATGAAACTGGAAGCATAACTAATGAGGTAGCCAGACATACCCTAAGATGGTCACCAGGGAACAAAATCTGCAACTACAAATAGCCTAGACTAAATCAGATGAGGCATTTTGGTCTTGGAGTTAATTTTAGACAAACTTACAGAATTCAATCATTTAAGCACACAACTAAAAAAAATATTTAACATGTATAGTGTTTTTAGACATTTGTAATGCAAAAATGTTACATATTTTAGCTTTAAAGACCTGTAACGACTATTTAAAAACTGTACTTTCATCTTTTCTCATTATTGAATTAGTGATATGTCCTTATAAATTACCACTCTACATAGCTATAAATGTTTCAGTCCAGGGACCGAGCAATGAGCCATTTTTTGCTGCTTCACCACTCAAAGCGCTCTCTGTGATAGCACTTGTTTGAGAATTGCATTATCTAGGGATCAGCTGTGAAGATAAACAGAGTAGGCGGCTGCAATTACCACCAAAACCCCCACCTCCCTCTGCCCACCCCACCGCACCCCCCGAGCGGCTCCTACGCTGCCGCTGCTGCTCCCACGCCATTCCTCTGCGCTGCAGCTCTGAAGTTCAGGGTTATTTATTTACAGACGTGCTTTTATCACTGTGTCGTCACACAAGCAATGAGGAAATAATCCAGAGGAAAGGAGGAAGTGAGCGCTAAGAACAGAGAGGAGCGAGAAAAAGAGGACAGAGAGCAGGAGATGTGATAAAGATAGAAAGAGAGTGGGAGAGGGAGAGAAAAGCAGCATCAGAGAGAGACAGAAAAAAGGTGAGACAGAGAAGAGAGATGAGCAGGGACACATGAAGGAAAGTGGGAGAAAATATCTATTCACCTAAGAGAATGGGCTCTTTACTGATAGTAGTTCTGCACTGGCGTTTCAATACGGTGTATAATGTTATACATGAATGAAAATGGTGAAAAACATTGATCAGTGCTTCCCAAAGGTTATGTGCTCAAATTTCTTGTTTAGATCTTTAGTTTACTGTCAGAGAGGATGTGATGGTGTGTGCCCACCGGTAGAAATGTGAAATTACAAATAAAGAGCAGGAGGCATCCCACTCAAAGAAACTAAAAATTTCCTTTATCACAGCCAGGCTGGTATTTAATTGCACCTGTTAACCTTAAATCCTGTGGGCTAAAACTTGCAATACTGTTCTCATTTCGAACCTTAAAGCTTCCATTTTCAAAAAATATCGCTTTTACTGTTTTTAACTTAAGTGTGAAGAAGTACAGTACATTAATCTTACATTTTCCTAATTGGATTTACAGAACAATTACTGTATCATGATACCGTTACTATGATATAAAATTATGTATAACTGCAATAGAAGAGTTTGGCCATATCACCCACCCCTACCACAGAGGCAGTGGTACTGCCAAATGTTTAGATTAAAATAATAAATCTCTTTTGTAATTTACAAAGCTAGTTACTTTTATTGTAACTAATTTCTTCTAAATGTGCTATATATTCATATAAATTTAAAAAAAACATTCAACTAAAATGCAGAATTTCAATGGCCAGTGACATATATATTACCATGCCGATCACGATTTGTCATCAGGTGGTGATTAAGGTGTTTTGCCAATTAACTAGCTAGCATTCTCTTGGTTGAAGCGACACAAAATTAATATATATTTTTTTAATAATGTTAAGAGACAACTGTGCGCCAATAAAAGCTGTCAAAGCCCAGTTTATTTTAAGTCATGTTACACATTTTTTCTAATTTAAGTGGAAGCTGGTCCTTGGGAATTTCTTAACAGTCAGAAGTGGGCCTTCAGTTACAAAAGGTTGAGAACACCTGATTCAGGTTTCATCTCATCTTACTAACATACAAAATGAAAAACATAAAAACGAAAGTGGTTCATGTGTCAGATAAGTGATAACTGGACAACTAAGATCTAAAAACAGCCAAAAGCATCATTATTTCTCAAAGTGTAATGCTTCAGTAAAATCAATTAGCTCTGGCTCTTCACCAATTATCACTGAGCTGACAGTGTTAGCGTTAAAGGGCAATAATGGGTATAGTGATCGTGCCACATTAATTAGGAGAGGAGAAGAGAGGACGATCTATTCCCTCATGTTCCTGAATAAGAAGCGTAGCTGGAGCAGGGCCCCTGGGAGCCGACAGGAGCCTGTCTATATCTGGGAGGACAGCAGCACATAAGCAGGAAAGTGACAGCAAGAGGGAGTGAAAAAAATACGTCGACTTAAGACTTGCCTGTGATCTTCAAGCATGTATGAACGAGGTCAAGTTGCAAAATATACGTCTTATCTTTGACTTTCTCACAGGGAGGAAAACGCAGCAGTGGTCTGATGATTACAGCTTTTCAGAATTGGTGGATGATCTCAGATTTTAGGGGGGTAGAACGTCAGGAATGACTCACCTCTACGGGCCCTTCCCTCCTCAGCAGATGCATGTCGAGGGAGTGTTGGCTTCCAGTCCGTTTCTGCAGGCCGACTCCGCCTGCCATCCTCCGACGGGGCCTTCTGCAGCCCGGGCCTCTTCTGCCCATCCTCAGGGTGAAGTCGGCCCCCACGCCTGCCTTCCTCCATCTGGCCATGAATCTGGCCCTGCCAGACCATGTTAGGCTTCCATTCACCCTCAACATGTGCACGTGACCCCACCCCTCCCCCTCTCCACCCATCTTCATGCAGTCCTGTGCCCCTGGAGCCAAGAGCGCCCCGGCGGTCTCCGTTTGCAGGAGAGCGGATCCTGCGGTCGTCTGGCTGCGGGAGCCAGGCTGGGTTCATCCTAAAGTCTGACTCTGAGGGGAGTTTGCCCTGGTTGCATGGGCTTCTGCTGCCACTGATGACTCCTCCTCCTCCTCCGACCCCGGTGCTCACAGGCAGAGTATGGCCGTTCTTCACATAGGGCTGCTTCAAGTTTTGTGTATCTGTATCTGCATCTGAAAAGGTAGGATATACAGTATGTCACAAAAATGAGTACACCCCTAACGTTTCAGCAACTATTTTATTACATCTTCTCAAGGGACAATACTATAGAAATTAAACTTGGATATACTCTAGAGTAGTTAGTATACAGCTTGTATAGCAGTATAGATTTTCTATCCACTGAAAATTGCTCAACACACAGCCATTATTGTCTACATAGCTGGCAACACAATTGAAAACACCCTTAGTGATACCTGTACATCTCGTTCAAACATGCAAAGCCACCTGTCCTGTTCATAACATATAACATATTCATGTTTTTGCCTGCTTGACTGGACCATATAAATTTGTGTGTCATGGATTAGAGCTGTTAAATTTGGTGCTTTGGGTACAATTCTCATATATTGGCCCCTGGATGTTCAACATGGCACCTCATGACAAAGAACTCTCTGAGGATGTGAGAAATAGAATTGTTCCTCTCCACGAAGTTGGCCTAGGCTATAAGAAGATTGGTAACACCTTTAAACTGAGCTACAGCACAGTGGCCAAGGTCATACAGCGGTTTTCCAAGACAGATTCCCCTCTGAATAGGCCTCGCCAGGGTCAACCAAAGAAGTTGAGTCCTCGTGCTCTGCTTCATATCCAGAAGTTGGCTTCAAAAAACAGACACATGAGTGCTGCACGCATTGCTGCAGAGGTTGAAGAAGCGGGAGGTCAGCCTGTCAGTGCTCAGACCATATGCCGCACACTGCATCAAGTTGGTCTGCATGGCCATTGTCCCAGAAGGAAGCCTCTTCTGAAGCTGGCTTACAAGAAAGCCTGCAAACAGTTTGCTGAAGACAAGCAAGAGTATGAATTACTGGAACCTTGTCCTGTGGTCTGATGAGACTAAGAACTAACTTGTTTGGCTCAGATGGTGTCCAGCATGTGTGGCGGCGCCCTGGTGATGAGTACCAAGATAACTGTGTCTTGCCTACAGTCAAGCATGGTGGTGGTAGCGTCATGGTCTGGGGCTGCATGAATGCTGCCAGCACTGGGGAGCTGCGGTTCATTGAGGGAAACATGAATTCCAACATGTACTGTGACATTCTGAAGCAGAGCATGATTCCCTACTTTCGGAAACTGGGCCGCATGGCAGTTTTCCAACATGATAAGGACCCCAAACACACCTCCAAGATGACAACTGCCTTGCTGAGGAGCCTGAAGATGAAGGTGATGGAGTGGCCAAGTATGTCTCCAGACCCGAACCCAACTGAGCACCTGTGGGTCATCCACAAGCGGAAGATGGAGGAGCTGGAGAGGATTCCAGTAACAACCTGTGCAGCTCTGGTGAATTCCATGCCCAAGGGGATTAAGGCAGTGCTAGATAACAAAGGTGCTCACACAAAGTATTGACACTTGGGGCACAATTTGGACATGTTCACTATGAGGTGTACTTACTTGTGTTGCCAGCTATTTAGACAATAATGGCTGTGTGTTGAGTTATTTTCAGAGGACAGTAAATCTATACTGCTATACGAGCTGCACACTGACTACTCTAAGTTATATCCAAATTTAATTTTTATAGTATTGTCCCTTGAGAAGATATAATAAAATGGTTGCTGAAACGTGAGGGTGTACTCACGTTCATGGTGAATATACAACTATCACACATAAAAAAAAAAAAAAAAATCCAACTAAGATGAGGTATTGGTACTCATTGACTAAAACAACCCAGTACCATATAACATTCCATCCTTTTTCTGGGAGAAAAATTAAGAATTGTATGGTTTGCTTGTAGCCAATTATTGCAAGCATTCCTCAATTTAAAGTGACATGTGATTAGTCCACTAATGTAGCAGCTACAACTCATACAGTTTGTGGTGTTGTTAAGTTGTGTGTGGTGTATTTGGCAATTCAGCACATTGACATGCCACCAAAAGTCTTAAGTATGCCTATACTACACACCTGTGATCTCAGGCTGTGATGATAACCGCGGGGTTGAGCTCCTCACCATCATCACCACAAAATTTTACTTTGTAGGGATATGTGCAATGTATTTGAGATAATTGCATGGATCTAGCCTCTGACTGGTCAACAGACTCAACGCCAGGCATCATGCTAATGACAACAGCAACCATTTTCAACATGGAAATAAATCAAGCTCTGATTTATCGTTATGGATTATTTTACAACATTTCCAAAAAGACGCTGCAGGTCAAGGCTTGATTAAAACAGCTTTTGACAGTAATATAATTGCACCAGAGCTGACATTGTAGGCACAAAGGTAACATGATTGTTAGCCTTTGCTACTCAGCTTACTGCAAGGCTAAACATGGTTATTTAGGCAGTGGCAGGAAACCATGATCCTTCAAGAATATGTCACCACAGTAAGAAAAAATCCACACTGTTGCAGTCGTACTGTGGCCGCTGATAAAAATAAATGTAGAAAATGCAAAAGGATCATTTCAGGAATTCTTCTATTTACATGATGGGTATCAAACGAAGTACTCTATTGCTTCTGGATATTACTTTAATGGTACTGGTATTAGTATCGTTAATTTTTAAACGATACCCAGCCCTAGATCCAACACTGAGTCATTCTGAGTCATCAAGCAAATGCACCAGCAGAAAACTAAATACTAAATATTTATTCAACCTAAATTATTCAAAATGTTTTAATGCTGGCAATGTCTTTGTTTGATATTGTTGTTTATTGCTCCCTCCCTCTTGAACATGATGATGTTCATGATGATGTAATACAATTTATCAAGCAAAAATGGCAAATATCTGCTGTTTCTTGCTTCTCAGATGTGAGGATTTGCCGCTTTCCTCTGGTTTATACTGTTGTATATTGAATACCTGTTGGTTTTGAATGGTTGGTCAGAAAGATCTAGTCATTTACTTGTGGGCTCTGAGTTATCATGATGTGCAATTTTCACTATTTTTTGACATATTATAGACTGAGAAATAACAGACTGAACAGAGTAATCAATAACAAAAATAATATTAAGTTGCTGTCTTGTTCCACGCTAAAAAAACAGGAAGGTGCCCTTAACCCAAGCCCCATAGACAGAGTCTGTGTTTGTTGGTGTGATGAAGGAGCAGCTGTAGGTTTAATAAATGGCTTCTGCAACAGCAGGGCCTGCATTACGCTTGCACACACCCCTCTCAAAGCTATTTTGCTGCAGGGCACAATTCGTTCCACTTTTCCTCAGCTCTGGAGAGTGGCATGCCATTTTAAACAGATATTACATTACTTTGAAAAACAGCAAGGTGAAAGTAAATTTGCCTCTTTTAAATATGTCTCAGACACCTGCTGTTTAGGAGGACAGTGTTTCTGCCATAATGTACTGATGACTTAACTGTACTGTCTGTGTGGGTGGGATCGCCTCGGGGTGCTGCTGTCAGATACAGACACCGTTGTGGAGAGAGATCAGATGAATCACAAGAAGCACTCTTACCGTTGTCCGGCACCTCCTTCAGCACTCCCTGTTCTATGAGCTCCTGCCGCGTACGCCTCGTCGACATCTTTCTTTCCAGCTCTGCCGTCAATAAACAGAATTTACGTTACACACAGTTTTCTTAGTGACCTCATTCTCAAGAAAACAAAAGATTCAAGTTAACAGTTCCTGAATAAACAGGATATTTTGTGAGCAGTCTATTGTCTTGTTGTGGCTGCGCTGAAAACATTAGGACAGCTGAAGGGGCCAGTAACATTTGCAGGAACACATGCATTGAAGAATTCTGATGAAAGCTGAATGTAACTGATACGACCCAGCAGTGAGGAAGGAGGGAGGTTCATTCACTCTTCGAACACAATGAGTTCAACATCACAAACCTTCCGAAGTTTCCTTGAACTTCTCGCTGCTTTTCTTCTTCCGCCACTTCCACGGCTTGAAGATCTTGCCAAGGGTTGAGAACTTGCCCTTACGCTTTGGAGTGCTGTCCCCCGTGCTGCCCCCCTCTCCCACCATTGTGCTGTGGTGCTGCTCAGCTTCATCATCTGAAATAAAAAGCAGTAATTCAGTGTAAATCCAAACACTCTAAAGAAAGATTTGTTTGGCTTGGGAAGTAAAATAGACTAATATTTTTAAGCACTGGCCCCACGAGCCACCAAGCACCTAGAGTTGGTGGTCAAAGCACATTTTTGGAAATTTAAAACAATTTAACACAGCATCCCTTAACTGTGAAACTTGAGTTGTGATGTGCTGGTTCCTTAAGTCATTGTTTTGAATGCAAAATGAGCTAGAATCTCAGCTAGCTGAAGAAACTAGTGGCACCACACAACAGCATGTTATGTCCTTAAATGTTTTGACATGCATTTCTAGGTCTTCTTTAAGGATCACATTAGCAGTTGGAGTAGGCTTTGTAAACCCACAGTTCAGCGGGTCTGACATATCAGTAACTAGCCAGTGACAAGTACTGTTTGCTTTTTTCCTCCATGGTTTAAATAAAAGGCGTGAATGGGGGTATTTGTGGAAGTGTAATGTATGGGGATACCCGGAGCCACATGGAGCCATCAAAACAGACTTTTTGGTGACCACAGAATAACATGGTTAATGTCCATCACTGGATAGCAATATGTATCGTGATAAGACACATCATCAATAGCAATAGTTCCACTTAAATACAGGTACATTATATGCAAACTGCCATGAAAGCACCTAATGAACATAAACAGCCATATCATATCCCTTGATAACAGAGTGTGCTACAAGCAACAGGCAAACAGCCAATCATTTAGGGGGTGTATTGTTCACTTGCACCATCAACACAAGAGAAACAGCGTGGAGTTACAAAATGAGACAGGCCAACTCGCCAGGGACTCGGCTATCCAGAGGGAGCTTTGAGTAGAAATGCAGCTCCTTCATATCCAAAGGAGACAGCTGAGGTAGAGAAACTGGAAAACGTTGCTGGGGAGAGGGAGGTCTGGATGGATGGATGGATGGATGGGGCCATCTCTCGTTATAGTGGATACCCTCCACCCTTAATTAAAAGCCTCAGTGCTTGCTCTTGGTGGGAACAACCAAGTTAATAAAGAGCACAGTCTGATCCTGCTCCGTTTGAAAAGTGCCACGAGATAACTTTGTTATGATTTAGTGCAAAACAAATAAAACTGAACTGAATGGAATGGGACAGTTACTGTGTAAACTGTGGAGAAATACCATCACAACCAAGACAGGTAACACCACAAACTTATTTTATCACTTTAGCTGCTTCCTCCCTTTGGACTACACAATATGTCACCAGCCACCACCTGATCAATAATTATTAATAGAAGGATATGAAAGTTCTCTATCATGATAGATTCTTCAGTCATACTGCCCTGGTCTAAGATTTGTGCGACTTGAAACAAGACAAAGGAGCATGGAAAAATCAGAGTATAGATCAATCAGCAGTCACAATATTCTGACAGAGGATCTTTCTCTTTTCACTGAGCTCATCTGCTGCCTTTGTAAAAAGGCTGTTATTATCTTTAGCTGTGAGTTCTCGGGGACTGAGTGTGCTTTGGCAGGGTGATGCTGAGAGAGCTCATGGACTCCTCCACATATCCACAGTTAACAGGAGAGGTCTGACGCTGGCGTTCGGCCAGCATTTCTCGCTGTCAAGTGCTCACATTCCTTGGCTGGATGGAGACTAGTGCCTTATCAGCCTTTCAGCCCTCACTGCCTCTATAGAGAAGAGAGGCTCGCACATGGATGCAGTCATACAGTCACAGGAAAATGGTCAGTCATCGTACATACAGCTAACAATCAAGAAGCTTTTTAAAGAACGTCGGTCATTATGAGATGCTGTTAAGGCTTTAAAGTGCTCCATTTAATGGCGTTCTGCAGCCATGGTTACATGTTCTGGGTTACATGATTGACAGGCCAACTGACAGAGTGCTGAGCTCAGAGAGAGTTTCAAACATTAGCTCTTCCAGGGCTGCAGCTGCTGTGTTCAGCAGACATAATATTTACCAGTGCAGAGAGAATGGAGTCCGATTTGAAACATCCAGCCCCATGCACACACAGGATGTCTCGGCGACGACAACGCCTCACAGTCTGATTATCTGAACAATATGCTCCCACGCAATACCTACAACACTGATGTGGCGTACTTAGCTGTCCAGTAAAGAACGCAGAAACGTATTAATAACAATGTCATTCCTGGGTGGAGATGGAGTCTTCGTTTGACACAAGCAGCAGGGACGTCAGGGTTAGCTCCGGACCAGCGCCCCTGGAGCTGGCAGGGTTTCATATCTTGCTAAGGGACATTTTAGCATGGTGGACGGTTGCTGACACAGGATTCAAACCCATTTTTGCAGCTGAAGGACAGAGTCTTTAACTGCTGCTCCGCCTCAATGCTGCTGGCGGGGTAAAATTTGAACTGAATGCTTACACAGTGTTTAAAAGCCTGACTGTTGCGAAAACCTCCACAACAGTTCAAATAAGAACTGTTTGAACTCATGCACTATGATAATGTTGTCATTAGGTCTGTAAGTCTCTTCTTTTGTCGTCAACCCAAACATATTCAGTTCACTGTCATAGAAGACTAAAGAAACCAGAAAATGTTCACATTTGAGAAGCTGGAATCAGAGAATTTGGACATTTTTTCTAAATTAGAAAAATTGTTAATGATTAATTTAACAGTTTGACAACAAATCAATTAATCAGCATTTGTTGCAGCTGTAGTTGTTATTTCCTGAATTTCATTTTTGACAAGACTTTCAAAAAATAGACACTCGTCTACCTGGAAAAGGGGTGTTAAGTGTCCAGCTTCCATGGCGATGGGACTTGAAACAGCATGCCATGAGGAAGCAGGGAGCATCCAGCAACCCCCCCAAAAAAAATCAACTTTCCTGGATATATCCCAACAGAAAATGCCAGAAGGACAAGTTGAGCTGTTCAAAACTACAGCAGAAACGGTCCGGGTTCAAGGGACATGTCCGCACCATGGAAATCCAGCTTATCTTGGCGAGGTAGAAATCTGAGGATTCAGACCAGCTGCCATAACATCCAGATTAAGCACTGCTTAAGGCTGCTTCCCTGTGAACCAGAACCGAGGTTCTCACACAGCAGACTGCTCTGTCAGACGAGCCTCTGACACACAGTGGCTCAGCTGAAGCCAGTGAAGCAGGATAAGAGCTGCCTGTGCCAGGCCTGCACACTCCAGAGCACTGCAGAGATGACGATGGCAGCAGAGGACTCAGCCCATGCAGAAGGCATCTATTTGAAAAAGATGACTGACCATATCCTTAGGAGACTTGTACATTAGCCAGCGATGCCTGATTAGAAAATCCAATCAATTCAATCCACTGACACAAAAAAAACACCAAAAAAGACAAAAAGTACAGTACATCCAATTCAATTATCACATTTGAGAGAGCTGGGGATCCACTCAAAATTCTTCACAGAAAAACTCAGCATGTCATTGTTTCGACTGTAGTGAGAAGAGGTCTGGTGTGTGGTGGCACCACAGCTGTGTGTGACTGACTGTGGGTCTGGGAACGGGAGCAAAGGGCAAAAAAAAAGAGCTACAAAGAGAGAAAAAGTACAGGAGTTATGGACCGGGGGGGGTGGGGGGTGGGGGGGGTGTAGCCTGGAAACACAGGGAGGAAACGGCACTCCACCCTGATTCTGTGACCGAGAACAAAGACAACCTCTTCCCCTCACACTCAATAACAGTCATGGAAACACACACAGTGCTGCAAGGTACAACACAGAGAAACTCATTAATATGCTGACAGTTAAAACATCTAGACAATATAAAACATATTTCCATTTAGAACCACAATTCTAGTCATCATACTCTGTAATCAGGAGCTCTGCCAAGATAAGGAACACCAGTCAGGAAACATGGGGGTGGGTGACACTATGTGAGTGTGTGTGTGTGTGTATTCCTCTGACGTACCCCTATCCTGAAGCCACACCTACCCACCCTCTCAGACATCTCTCTCTCTCTTTCTCTCTCAGAGAGGCCAGATTTCCCTCTAACCTCATGATTCAATGAGTCATGGCAGGCCTGGTCAGGTGAGCATGTGGTTCAAGGGGATTGTTGTTTTAAAAGACCCGGCCTTTAGCCGAGCCGTCCTGATCACTTACATAAGAAACCCCCCTACATGGAGTGCAATGATTGGGAAATACCACTAACCTCATTATAAACCGTAACCCTTGGCAGGCCTGATTATGAATTTTAATCTACTTGATTGACAACACAAAGAGGTTATAATCACTGCAAATGCTTCTTGTGGAACACTGTGTGCCCTAAAATCATTCAACTATTTAAAACCCAAAAGCAATAGTCAAATAAATAACATTAGAGCAAGCTGTTGAGCTAAGAAATCTTTAATTTTTTCTTATGAATCCACTACTGTTGGCATTGGCCCCACAAGCCACCAAGACCCTAAAATTGATTGCCAAAGTACACTTTTGGAGGCCTAAACACAACCTTCCTGTGACACTTTTCCCATTAATTGAGGTGTGGTGTTTCCTGAAGGCATCAGTTCTGATAAAAAGTGAGAAACTGGTGGCCTACATTACGCTTTTAGATGTGTCATATTCTATCCACTTAAACTCCTGCTTCCATTCACTCCTAAATTTGCGCTGTCGTTTGGTTTTTTCACATTCCACCTTTTGTATTTTTACTTCTGTAAAGGTTGTGTTAGCAGTTAGAATATGCTTACTGACCCCACTTCAGTAGCCCTGGCATCTAAGTAACTAGCCGGCAACAAGTACTGTTTGCAGAATGTTGAACTAGAAGGCATGAAGGAATGGCGATACTTGTGGAACTTAAATGTTGTGCTGGCAAAGGCTTGCAGTATTGTTTTAAACCTTGGAGGTCACAGAATAACTTCTTGTGGCCATGGTCCATTGGGCCATGGTTAATGTCGAACCCTGATTTTGGTCTGTAGGTTTAAACCCTGTAATATAAAAAACTGCATTATATAAAGGTGGAAAAATTAAGGAATCAATCCAACATTATGTAATACCTCTCACAGTCAGACACAATCTCTATTTCCAATAATCCCTTCATAATAAATGCCTTGTCAATATCCATTTTTACTGAGCATAACTCTAACAAGAGAAAATAAGTGCACAGCACATGCATGACTGTGTAAAAACACAGCTGAGATTCATCCACGTGATCCCAATGATTTAACATTCCTTGTAGTGGTGAAAGTGAAGGGGGGGTCAGTTAGAGAGGAGACTGTGCAAAGTTGATTATACAATCTCCAGCCCTTATCTCTCCTCTAGGGTTTCATCCATTGAAGAACTGCAGAGTAGTAAACTGATTTCATGCTGTGTCTATGTTGCTGTTGAGGAATGCACAACTGTGTGAAGTACAAACATGAGTGAGTCCTGAAACTCACCGCCATTGTTGTGTTGTTGTGGGTCCTGAGATGGGGTCTCCACACGAAGGCTCTGTCCCATGATCCAGCCCCCGAGGGGCCTCTACCTGTCGTGCACCCAGAAATGTAAGCACCACCCTGGAATGATCAGCAGCTACACCCACCTCCCTCCTTCTTCTACAAACTCTCTTGGTCTCCTTCCTTTATGTCAGGTCTTCTTCTGTGTTTCTCTCGTCTACCCTTCCTCTACGCCTTTCACTTCAGTCCTTCCCCTGTCCCTCCCTCTCGCAATCTCCTTAAGACGTTCCCTCCCTCCTCTCTCTCCCTCACTGACTGACCCTCCCTCCTTGGCTCACAGCACAGGTCAACACTCACTGAAAGATGCCGACCATTCCTGTGAGAAGGACGAGTTATGTTTTCAATTTAATGTGTGTGCAGTGGTATGCCCCGAAATATGTGCATCCAGTAATGTATGTACAATGCAGTCTAGGCTGTGTGTTGCAGCAGGTCTCATGAGAACAAAGACTTAGAGGATCATAACACTCAGATTCAGACAAAACATCAAAAGAGATGGGCAACAATTAGTTGATGAATCAATTAGCCGCTTGGAAGAAAATTAGTTGCCAACTATTTTGATAATGGATTAATCATTTGAGTTATTAGCTTAAATGCTACTTTTCTTTTTGAGTTTTGCTGTTTCAGACTGTCAGCTAAACGAAAGAAGCAATTTAAAGATGTCACTCTGGACTCAGCACTCAGGACATAATCTCAAAAACAATCAGTGAATTAATCAATGATGAAAATAATCATTAGTTGCAGTCCTACATTACTAGGGGTAGGAATCTCTTGATTCAGAGGGCTATGATGTAATTATATAATAGTTATCAATGCATCTTATGCATCAAAATGTTAACTCTTAAACCAGGGGGGCCAGTCGGATTATATCTATCTACAGTTGCTCATGTTCAGCCATCCTCACCAAAACTCAGGAAGCAGACTAGTATGGAATGAAAACACAGTGCACGTTTACGTCTGTTACATTCTCTCGCATAGAACATGCAGCCTATATCTTATAATTGGCATAAACAATCATAATGTTGAGAATTGGGTTTTAAATTTTCCAGTTATTGACTTTTCTGAACGGATTCATGATCTTTCGAGAGAGAGTCATGATGCAGCTAAGAATCCATTTTTCCCACAACCCTATACATAATTAGGGCTTCAAGAAAACACTGATACACTTGAGTATCACCATATTATATTTTGTGATACTGTATCGATTCTCAGAAACGCTGTATTGTGATACATGCAAAGTTTCATGGCAGTGGTTCATTTTGTGTTGCGTTTAAACCCCCGACCACTAGATTGCAGTACTGTCATCTATCTTCACTGTTCTGACTGCATAAAAAGGGAACTTTTTTGTGCTATTTATAATACACTTTGACAGTTTTCTTAAAATTAGATAAAATAGCAATTCGTCACCTTTTTTACAGTTTTGCAATGTCAGTACACAACCCCTATGCATTACAATAAAAAGATTTTACCAACACAGAAAAGCTAGACTTAAAACCTCAGAGTTCAGACCAGATTATGTACCCTGAAAGCATTTCTCTGCCTGACACACTGGTGTCAGTATTTTCTCGCCTTGCTGGCGCTGAAATGACAAGGAGAACAGAAGATAGAGATATAGACAGCGTCTGTATGAGCTATTCCTAATTTAGTAATGCATCAGACCTGACAAACAAAAACCTTAATTTAGTCTGGATATGAAGGATGCAGCGGAGAGAAAGTGGAGCAATTTCAATCAATGCCCTCAATCAGGAGAAATGTTAAGCAAGATCAGAGAGTTTTTGTGGGTGCTGTGTAAAGGTCAAGTGTGTCTGCTTTGCTGCTCCCACTCAACATCTAAACATGAACAGACAAGAATCAGCAGAATTACAGCTGCTACGATGACACTGAACTTGTTAATGAAAGATCAAAAGTCAACTTGACAAATGGGAAGATGTGTTGATCAGACATATGTTGCCATTTCTGTAATATTAAGCCACTACTACTGTTGTTCACAACTTGCAGAGGGTGTTTATCATGCTGCTCACCTCTCTTAATGCCTCCAGACACCATTTTATGCACATCTCCGAGTCTCTTATCACAATTTGAACAGTCTTGGAGGCATTAGCATGACTTTGAAACATGTTTGCCAAGGAGAGCTGCCCTGTTTGGGGCTTGAATATAGAGAGGCAGAGCATGAGAGGAAAAAGAGACCGCTTTCTGTAAACTCAAAGAAAAAAAGGGGAGTGCGGACTGGACCCCCTGAATTAGTGCTTTGATTCCTTTTGAGGTTTGTCTGTCTGCAGAAAACCTTGTCCTACTGCTCCTCAGAGGAATCTGGAGCATTGAGCCATGTCATTATGTGTGGATAGATCAGAGTTTTCTGAGCGTTTGGCTGCATCTCGGGCTGTTTCTAAAGATGGAGAGCTAGTGTGTTCGGCAGCGTTCCTTTTCTCTCCCTGTGCCCCACATACAGCCTCCACACCGGGCCGGCTTCCAGAGAGAGCTGAGCCAATCCGCATGAGCCCAGAACCTGTTGGCCTGACCTGGATAACAGACTGGGCCAGGCCACTTTAGCAGGCAGGCAGACTGAGGCAGGTACACACACACACACACACACACACACACACACACACACACACACACACACACACACACACACACACACACACACACACACACACACACGGCGCCAGCCAACATGGGGAAGAGTATGGAGTATGTCACTACTGCAATACTAATTCACAGCTCAGTCTTTTTTTTCAAATGTCTTAACATATGCTACCTATTTTTGTGTAACTATATATCTATAAGGATGTTTTTTGTTACCAGAAAAGCAAGTTAACAGATAAAATGATAAGGACAGAGAACAGGCAGCAATCTCTAAACAAGTCTACAGTTCAATGACATTTTGGAAAATATGCTTATTAACTCTCTTTCTGGCAGTTAGATGAGAATACAATAATAAAGCGGTTAAATTTAACCAATTTATTTTGACTTTAATCATCCTACTTTGAATTTAGCCACTTTACTTATCAAGGCACACAGGAAAGAGACCTAATAGGTCGAGATACAACCAGGAAATGGAGACGTGGTGTTGCTCACACTGTGTGTTTCTTTGTTTTTATTGTGCTTAAGTCTGGAAAGAGTGTAATGTTTGATCAAATACACTCGTCTGGACTTACTATAAATGGATGGGTGAATTTTTTACATTTTACACTTTTATGATTGTATGGGTTGGATATGTTTTATACTTTTTATTGTGTTGTGCTCTATGAGTGAATGTTTTTACTATTTTTGCCTTTTCTGTCTCTGCATGAGCTCACCATGTTGAATTGTACCATGTTGATAGGGAAATAGAATTGAAAAGTATTGTAGTGAATTGAACTGAATTGAACTGATAGACTTAAAAAGAATTCATGTACATATTGGTGTGCTGACCTTTTGTTTTTTATTAACAATTTCCTCACCATCTGCACTTATTTTCTCACTCCACACACAATGGTGCAACTGAACAACACACTTATGAAGTGATGCTGTTCACGTGTCATTTGTAGCACACTCCTTTATTCAGGGACATAATAAGCTATTTATGAGCCAAGACGAATTTCTTATGTGCTTTCAGGGTGGTTTGTATTTAATTCATTTAAGTGAAACTATTGAACATTTTATTGAACAATTACACCCCGATTTGTAAATTTACATCACATGGACCCTTGCAGACCCTCACACACTTGCTGAAGCGAAAAGGATAACAGTCTCTTTAGCTGCATTTATGTTATTTATGCAGGAAAAATAAACAGTTTGTTGATGCTTTTGTGGTGACCTTCATCTAAAATTCAACTTGGATCCTTTTTTATTAGTTGTTTCCCCTATTATTGTTAATGATTACTAAAAAATGTGTGAGTGTGTGTGAGTGTGTGTGTGTTGTTTGTTTGAGAACCACTAGTTTAATTAAAGTCCATCACTTACAACACACTTGTAGATGTTTTCCAGTGCTATAGTGAGGATAATTGTGTAAGGCTTTTATTATGAAGGTGCCACAGGAAGGCTTCAGTGATAGTCACTAGCGATAGCTGAGCACAAGTACTTTGGACATTTTAACTGCCTTTTGTTTTGTTTTATAAAAGGGAACTGTTGAAGAGCTACAGGTGACAGTGAACCAAATGTCAGCAGTACACACACAATTAAGGTTAACACTTCCTTTTCCTGCACAGCTGCTGGGTTTAGAAGAACAGGAAGGGTCAGTGCTGCCATTCGAGCGTTTAAAAGCAGTTACGCAGCTCATATTCTCTAAAATGAAAACGTAACAATGACATACAATATTCATAAAATCATCTCCTCTGCAACACAGCACACACACAAGACACAGGCGTGTGCTGAACAGAGGAAACCAATCCCCCCGATCAGGCTCTGAGGCTGAGAAGTCGTACTGCCAGAGTCTTGAGTGGCTCATAAAACGTACAGAGGTTAGAGAGACTCCATAAACACACTGGATGTACAGCAAAATGAGTGGATCTGCAGCTCTCTCCACAGCATTAACGTTGCACTTAACAAACCACAACGAGTAACTCGCTACTCACCACGATTTTCCATTACAGAGTTTGAGGCACACCAGTCAACGGTTCCTGAAAAACAACAGAGAATCACCACCAGTTTAAGAGGTCAGCTGATACACACCACGTTAAACCTGTGTGGTCAAGGCAGTTATTCAGTTTTCCCTCAAACATGTTTTTTTTGCAAGTGATGCTCACAGAAGCATCAACATTGTGGTCTTGGATTATGTAAGTGCTTTCATTAAAATTCCTTACAAGCCCTAATGAATCCTTATGATATAAAAGTATGTAAAGTATCTGATCATCACTGACCACTTTCAAGCCATATGTAGTTACTTTTGTTTAGCCAAAGAAATTGTTAATTAAAATCAGCATACTTATCAATATAGGTGTGTTTTTACTAGATTATTCATTTAGTTAACTTTAAGACTTTAAAAAAGTGTTAGCATTACTTTTAAAATTATTGAAAACTTTTTTTTTCACAGAAAAAGAACACAGACAAAAAGTATTTTCTTTCCAAAACATATTGGAAAAGTAATTAATCTTTCAAAATAAATTTAATGCACAATCCTTTAATATTTTTTGACGTGTGTGACATTGTTCTGTCTGTGTTATGGATTTGTGAAAATATATAAAAGGTAGACATAAACAAACATACACTATAGAAAGTCATGGGTGGGGTTGGGGTGGTTGAGGTCCTCAGCAGCAGTTGAGCAGTATTTCTTCAGGTCTCCAGCATGCTTAAGACAGCAGCTCCACCCATCTTAACCTCTCTGATAAAGAAAAAACAAAGAGGATTAAATCATAGTTAGTTGTGAACAGTTATTGTATTGCTCATTATAATATCAGTATAATTTTTTATATAATAAAAAAAAATCAGGTTTGTGATCACAGTAATATTACGACAAATTGATATAATGATGTCAAACCATTACACAACAACAACAAGTACTGATGAAAGCAAAAGTAACATTGCTCGTAACATTGCACAGGTTTTATATATAATAGGGCTGCAATGTTTAATCTATTATGACTCTTCAATCAATTATGATTATTAACCAAAGCATTAAATGAATCGTAGACTAATCAGATTGAACATGCCTCAAATGTACAAACCATTGTAATATGAAAGTCCAAGATGACTATAACAACAAAAAGGGGAAATACAAACTAATTTCACCACCTCAAGTAGAAGCACCCAGATAAGTACGAGGAGAGGCAATAATCCTGTGAGGGAAGCTCAATAGCTACGGTGAGTGAGACTGTCAACAATATGATCATCGCAGAAATCCTACTAAATACTAAAATGCTGTGATATTATTTTAGGGCCATGCCACACAGTCCTAGTGTATAGAGCAAAATTCAAGGTGTAAATGGAGTCAAAAAGTTCACAGCACGAAGGTGACATCACGCCTGATCTAGGAGATGCAACATAAGGATCCACTTTTCCTGCCTATCATGCAGCAAAGCTGCCGTTTTACATATTGTGCTTCAGGGCCAGCACCAGATATTATTAGTCCAGTTGGAGTCAAGCTCACATAGAGCCTCAAGCTGCTGCCCTGCGTAGAAGTGCCATCGCCAGAGAGAAACTATTAAACATCAGGAAGGAACATCAACTCATTTGTAATTTATTTGTAATGTCACTACCTTGAGCAAATCTGCTGTAACCGCACATTTTTTTAAGGTTAATAAAAGTTGGACAATGGAGATGTATGGAAGAATGGAAGAGGAGAAAGGAGAGACAAAGTATGAAGTTGTACATACTTTGCAGCAGGACAATGTGAGGAACTTGTATGTATTTGAATGCGTGAATGAATGAGTGCAGAAGGACAAACTGAAACAGAGAACACAACAAGGGCCCTTAAAAAGAGACAAAACATAAAGGTTCATGAAAGTGTGTCTAAAACTTGAAGCAGACGGACTGCAGGACTACAGGAGAACACCGCTACGGTAATCTAAAAAGAGACAATAATGCCACAGTGATCCTCAAAACTGGATGACTGAAGCGTGAATCGATTTCCATTACGTCACACTGATGGTAGTGTTAAAATCTTGTGGGAGAACAGTTTCCTGGCACACACTCAGACCTTTGCTTCCAACTGGGCATTGTTCAGACTGTTCACATGTGAAAAAAAGTCAAAACGCAATCATCGAAACACTTCAATAATATAATTAAACACTTTTGTTGGCCAAGTGCATCACTTCATAACCATGAACTAACCCTTTTAAGTACCTGAAGTGGGCAATTTATGCATGATGATTTTAGCTGACTGGGCTGGCAAAGCAAATACTTATTGAATAGGGTTTAGAAATATTAAAGACATACATTGGCAAAAGACATGGCAGGCTGATAAAGCAGAGGGCTGCAGAGCAGGTAAAAACAGAGTCAGCTGTGGTTTAACTCTACAGAGACTCTTGGAAACTGAACTACCAGTACATCTTATTCTGGGTAACAGAAGGTTCTCATAAAAGAAACTGAGCAGGCTTTACTTTACTTCACCTGTTGCATATTGTAAATATCAACTTCTGTTCTTGTTAGCTCAGAGGAAAGATGATGAATTCTAGGGTGGCACTACACTATAAGAGAGGATGGAAAAACTATAAAAAGTAGTGTGATGCATTTCTTGTAGATCTGAAATGATTACTCTGTCAATCAAGAGAAAGTAAATCAACTATGTTGATAACAGAATGATTGTTTTACTAATTTTTTAAAGCAAAAATTTCAAACATTTGATGGCTTTCACCTCCCAAATGTGAAGATTTGAGTTTTTCTTTACCATACGTGACATACTATATATCTTTGTGTTGCCTGGATCATAGACTGCATAAATGTGGATGTAGTCACCAGTTCTGATAAGTGAAGTCAATGAGGAAGTGACTTAAACCTGCATTCTTTCTCATGGCCAGCAGGGAGTTCACTGACTATAAAAAGAAGTCTGATCGTTTAGAAGTCTATGAGAAACTGACTGATTTATTACTACATTTAACAGTTTCACAATGAGTTTATGGTCTTAATAATTAGTTTTCAACTCTTCTTCTATACAGCATGATGGTCATTTTGTAAACTATGGTCCCATTTATAGTAAAATAGATGACGATAAAGCTTGACATGCTTTAGGGCACGGCTATGTCAATCTACAGCGACCTGTCAATCAGGACAGAGGCATAGCAATGCGTATTCATAGCACTGTGTTCATTGTCATAGCTGTGAAGCTGTTTTTGGTTGTCTGTGTTTTCATCTTTAACCCTTTCACAGTGTGTTCATGAAGGTTAGTTGTATTTTGGTGACCTAAAATCTCTTGTTCAGCATCCAGTTGTACCAAAAAACACTCCAAGGGGGTCACCCGTTCATTTTTCCCAGTAAGTAGCTAGCTACATTTTTTACGTTTTATGCCTGTTTTTCTCTAGTCAAAGTTTGCATCCTCATGTTTTGTTTTTTTTTTACAGTCTATGGGATTGGAAGAAAAAAGCCATTTACAGACTTCACTTTGGTGCGAAAATAATCATCAGATTAATTGATAATGAAATAATCATTAGCTGCAGCTGCTGTTGAAACCGTTACTCAATAAATTGATAACAGTTTTGTGAATCTTATAATCATTTAAGTTGTTTGTAAAATTGTAAATTCTATGTTCAAGACATAACCTCGGGCTCTAAAGAACTGAGCAGAACTTACTAAATCACTTAAAAAAAGAAAATGATGAAATTTAAATAAACATTAGTTGCAGGATTAACAGCTTCATAAAACACTGGAATGCAAATCACTGCAGCCACATCTTTTTCTGGCGATTGAGAAAAACAAGCACTGACATTTGCTTTTCATGACAAACCAAAGAGGACACACCATGAGAAAAATGTGTGTGATTATCAGTGAAAAAACTACATGTATGACCCAAACTCCGACCCTAAACGAGGCCACAAAAATTCCTTCAGTTCCTCTCTCAACATTACACATGAATTTTATTGCAAAGTTATTCCATCTGGTGGTCTAATGGAGCCCCTTATCATCTTATATTTGACTGAGTTACTGGTTTAACCAAATTGCAGCATCAGATAAGAGTGAGAGCCTCTTACAGACTTGATGGTGTCCAGGCCACTGAAGGCCCTTTGACATGACTATTAATATAATCATTGTCCTGCATTAAATTCACGCTCTCTGTCTGTCTGAGGCACATGTGTGGGTGTGCAATGTCCTGATACACAAATCAGACGTGTAAACCAACTGAGACAGTTTCCTAAAATCATATTCTGTATTTTGGCATTCTTCTCTGTTCCTCTTCCAGGCCAATTTACTGGCTGATTCAAAGCTGAACTTCCCTATCAAAAGAAGAAGCCTGAGAAACAACACCTGGACAACAAACAGGCCAATAATCCTACCTTACTTTACATAAAGTGGAGTTAAAGTATTCTAGCTTTCATAGTAGAGAGCAAGCAGACTGGAGGAGAACCCTAACACCACTGAGAGGAGGCAGATGTATCCGTGGTCGCAGATGAAATTTTTTACACTCCCGCCCAGTGCCACAGCCTTGGCTGGATGACTCAAAATAATCGAGCTGAGTGGTGAGCGTTTCGCTCTATGCGGGGAAAGAGAAAATATCTTTGGTGTCTGAAAGTACGAGCGGATTTGAGGCAGTGAGGGGGTAGAGCTCCAAACACAGAGAATTTTCCACCATTTCAGCCACAGCCTCATATGTTATGTATGCATAACACTTGCACGCATCACTGCATGTCAAGTATAACATAGACGATCCAAGAAAAAAAAAAAGAACTGGCTTGAGCAGATACATTCCAGCATCAAATATTGCCATTTCACTTGCTGTTTCTGTCACGCTCTCAGCCAGTCTCAGAATGTGCCCATAAAAAAGGGATGTTGATGGCCTAGTTCCCTTTTGAGTTGTTAACCCTCTCCCTGCTCTCTGCCACACACAACGGATCGATACGAAGGTGATGAGTCTGACTCGACTGCGCAGGACCTCTGACACTCACCGTCATGAAGGATATTTTCTCTGGCAGCCACCACAAGTCACTTCACAGCGCTGGGCAAACAGATCAAAGAGGACATGACGCACACAAACAAATGATAACATAAACACCCAACTGGAGCTTGAATATTCTGTAAATAAATGAGTCAAGAGTTACCTCCCCACCTCATCAATCCCCACTCATACTATAATCTTGTCTACAACTCTATACAATCAGAAGCAACTACTTTGTTTGAAGACATCCATTACAAACCCACATCCTCTACCACGGATGATACCGGCTGGGATTTTGTCCTCTTCCCAGCTTCCGTCCCACAAACACACTCACCAGGAAAAGAAGCCACCAATCAGGTATGTGAAAGTAGCCGTTACAGACCGCCTAGAAGTCGCGACTGTATAATCTTCTGTGGAGCGCACACACCCTCACTGGCGCACTCTACTAGCGCTGATTCAATTACGATGGGAGCGGAAACGGCAGCAGCTGGCTGAGTTATGCCATCTTTAAATAGCAGTGCGCTTCTCACTCCAGGGCTCGGGTTTTTGGGCACAAAAAGCCGCCAAAGTCAGTGGAGGAAAATCATTAACTCCACACTTTAGACTTCTTAACAAGTTACGCTCTTACAAAAGTGATTTAATACCAGTAGGTCCTGATTCAGGTGGACTGAGCTGAAGCATACTTACAGGCCTGCTCCAGAGAGGTATCAATGTGTGGAGCAGAAAAAAGTGGCTGCTGTTTGGAAAGCAAAGCCGGACCTGCAGTGTCGCCGCTTGGACCTTCCTGCAGTGTGTATCCGAGCTGCACAGTTTCCGCACCCCTCTCCGAAGTGGATGGACGAGGGTGTCTGTTCCCAATCCGGGCTGGGTGAGCGTCATCACCGAGCCTGCCCCAGAAAAGCATCACTCACCACAGGGACCAGTGGCCCACTTTTACAAGGAGCCCAAAATGCTCCTCCTCGCCTTTGCTAAACTTTTCTTCCTCAGTGTCCCTCCACCTGTGTGAAGAAGACTGCACTGCGGGGGGACGTGCCTTCACTCACCACAATGCACCTTCACTACATGGCACTTTACATTCAGCATCTCCACCTCAAAACCTGGTCGTCCACCTCTGCTCCCCGCCTGAAGGAGGGAGGATACGGGAAGGGTGGAGGAGAGACATTTAGCTGAGAGCTCTGGAGGAATCTCAGGCACACATCAGTCTAATCTGTGGTCTAACCAAATCAATCAGGCCCAGCTGACAGCTTAACTATCTGTGGTTGCCTCTTAATGGCCCATTAAAGTGGAGGGGGGGGGCTTCCAATGGGAAGCGGAAAGAGCTACAACACAAGCCATGAGGCAGCATTTTTTTTTCCTTGGAAGAGCACATTAACTTCAGAAGCTATTACACCACAGGCAGATGAAACCAGAGGAAATGTTACTGTACAGGAGGTGAGATGCAGGTTCAAGAGGGAGAGGAGGCACCTGACCAGACTATTAACCAGGCTTTAAAGGGAAAATCTGGCACTTTTCATTGCATACTATGCACAATATACCTGAAACATGTACTGTTAGTAGTTCAATATACTTTTGTGTAAATGAACAATAGCTTATATCTTTTAGGATGCACTACTCAGCATAACTCATGTTACATCATGAAAGCCTCCCTACCATGGTAACCCAAACCAACAATGAACTACATAAAAAATACACACCTAATAAAATGAAACCTTACATTTTATTTGAAGCATTAATAACATTATACTAGAGCTGACTTGCTGTCTGTTTTTTTCTATAACATTGTTGTTAGCATCACTATTGCACTGTGGGATATTTATGCTGGTGTAGTGCTATTTCCCCAGAAATAGTATGCACTTCATATACTATTGGTTTCACAGTAAAGTTTCTGACATACTGCTTTAGCATAGTAAATAGCATGTTAGTTTGGAATTTCAGATGCAGCCTGTGTTTTCCTGCACACAGAGCCATACAGCAGTGCCTACATGTACCAGGATGCATTTCAGGCAAGCTTGTGACTCCCACACCCAAGTGGGAGTCACCACCCTGGCCGATTGCTAACACTTTGTTGGCCAAAACATAGCGTTAGGTGACAAAGATATTCATCTAGCATGCTCCCTAGCCACCCAGAGGTGGAGACAAGAAATCTGAGCTGAAACAGCCTGTAGTTCTTCCTTATATCCAGTGACATCACTGGATGCAGGAAGGACAACAGATTTTGCAGCAGAAGAACTGTTTTCTTCATCAATATAGGACACACTGAGAAATTTATTACTTCAATTAACTACATTTACCATGAACACTGACTGGAAATCCACATGAAAAGGGATGAATTTTCCTTTTAATATAACCCTGCGTGTGGCAGATTGACAAGTGAATACTCATTAGAATAAATACAAGACAATAAAACAATAATTAAAAAGTCTCTCTCACACACACACTTTTATGCCTGTTGAGAACACAGTCTTACAATGAGAGCTCCCATCAGTAGGTGTGTCTTGAACTGACACTTGCAATCTGAATAAACTGCTGAATAAATATAGTCCTTATGGCATCCGATATTTATTGTCCTTCAGGAAATATATCCACACTCCTTGGTCATTAAAACAACGAATGAGTAAAAAAAAAAAATGGAAAAAAAGAAGAAAGCTTTGTCAACCAGAATTCTACAATTACCGCCACTGAAAGATGCACGAACCAAGTGAATCACGTCTTCCATCTTTGCCCGAACAATCCCTCTTCGCCCTAATTAGATCTAAATGTAGCGCTCATTTTTAAATTGTCTCGCCGATATTAGACTTACTATTACTTAAGCGTTTTCTTTCCTGAGGCAAGATTCAAATTACCTGAGAGGTTGACTCAGTCTACCGTGTGAAAAGCATCAAATTAAAGCAGCCGTTACCCCCGGCAGGAGGAGAAAACGGAGCCGTACGTATGTGGACGGTTTGTGTGCATCGACCTGCCTCCTCCTCTCTCCCCTCTGCGAGCGGATCTCGCGCCAGTGGACTCAAGATGCTGATGAGTGAACGGGTCAAACCCGTCACAACGGGTACAACGACTTCCGCTCATACCCTTCAAATTAAAAGCATCTCCAATGAACGACGTTTTGTACAAAACGCTATTAAAATACAGGAGAAATACGGTGGGACTTGTTATCAGTTATCATAATTTTGTATTTTTCATTTAGTTAGTTTGTTTTTGTTTTTAATTCGGTTTAGTCTCCATTAGTTTCGATATTGGGTTTGCTTGTTTCCGTTTATTTTTTATTGTTTAAACTTCGTTTTAGTTTAGTTTTTTATTAATTTCAGTAATAGTATTTGATTTTCTAACTATAATATAGCGGGTATTTGTCAGGGGCAAGATTTATGAAGTCCAGAACAGGTATTACAAGACAAAGTTTAAATTAAACACACAACGATGCGTCCTCATGCTTGTAGTGTTGACACACTTGACCAAATTGACAGACTAAAACTAAAGACATTTCCTGGCATTTTTTTTTTGTCAAATTTTATTATTACTTAAGTTTTGTAAATATATTTGAGTTAGAATTCGTTTTTTCTAAAGTTTTTTTTTTTGATTCAGTTAACTGCTCTTTTGTTTAGTTTTAGTTAACTATCATGTTTATTTAATATATTTTTTAACTTTACGTTAATATTTAGCGTATATTACTCTGACACCTTCCACTCTTGTATCCATTCCTTTTTGTATTGATATTGTTTATTTTGTTTATTTATGTTTATTGTGATCGGATGCTCTGCATTAATGTGCGCTAGCAACATTGTATCATATGCAGTCATGCTTACAAAGGTTAAAAAAACACACGATACAACCGTCGATACAAACAGACTAAAATAAAACAGACAACCAGTCACTGACACATCAACGACTAAATACAAACCGCCATTTAAAAGAGCAATTGGGACAACAATGACTGAAAACGACAGTTTGGTTTGCTTTTCCTATGCATGCATAGGCCTAGAAGCAGATATCCATTTGTCAATCTTTTAAGTTAGCTAAGGCTTTTTATCTTTAAAGCCTTGTGCAGCCCTGTGCTTTCAGAAAGGTGCTACAATTGAAACTGCTTTGATTTGGAAAATGAACAGCTTTCCAATTCAAGCAGCATCCTCTGTCTGATGCCTGCAGAGTAGATAACAGAGCGTTTCTGGAGGCCTATAAATATTTTTTCCACAGTGACGCTCCGTAATGGGAAAAAACCGACATACAGACCTTAAAGGTGCATCCCACTGACAGAGTCATCCGACTACAAATATCGACGCACACGATCTACATCCAGGAGATCACACGCATCCTTTGTTGTGCATGGACGCCTGTGCAGAGATCAGTGTTGGAAAATGGGTGGTGAAAGACCAGCGATTTCAGCGAAAAGACAGCACAATAACATTCACCCTGTGGTACCCGCGATGTGCAGAAAACCGAGGTGTTTAAACACAATGCTGCAATGCAAACGTGCAGTTTACTCGTGATGCCGGCTTGTTTCGTATCGGCTATCTTGGAGCGCAACTTAGGTTTTTGTCTGCGGATAGATCTCCCCTCCAAACTCACTAACTGTGGCATATTTGCTCTCCCGGGACCTCAGCACGCACATTACCTCCTCCTGACTCACCTTCCTCCGCCTCCTCCTTTGTAATTAGTGCAAAAATAGCAGCCCGGTCATTCTCACCTCACACTTTCCCCCTCTTCCAGCACCCGGTCCAAACATTTCACGGACTTACCGGAAACCATCCCCAGCTTGGCATCTCGGTACCGGTAGTTCTCTGTGGAAGCTGCTGCTCCACTGTGGGCGTTGTCAGCATGGCTCCTCTTTGTGCTGTGAAGACTCCAGTACCCACCAGGCATTGCATTGCATTGATCTGGGGGTGGGGAGGGGGTGCGGGTGGGGGTGGAGGAGCATTCCGTTATATTATCCAGCAACTCCCCAACATGATAATGAAATAACAGATGTGTTCACTTTTCCATCCCCATACCCACGTTTTTATTCATAAACAATTCCATAATTTAAACCTGCAATAGATCCTGCTGTCAATTTATCACTATATCAATTTTCAGTGTCAGTAGGTTTTAATTAGCATTTGCATGTCTTACCAAAGCACAACTGTAATATTAAAAACTGTAAATAAATGAAATAAATAAAAATAACATTAATGATGTAAATAGCAAAAGTTAAAAAGTAAATAAAATAGATAATGAAATTAAATTAAATATGTAAGTAATATAAGTAATCAAAGTATTCAATCAAATCAAGTTAGTAAAATTCACATACATAATATGATTTTAACAATAACAATAGATAGAAAAACAATCAAACAAACAAATGGAGATAGTGGCAGTAAGCTGGACATTGTACAATGTATATTCATAAATTTCTATATGTGTTTCACTGGATGTTTCTTTTGTTGTGGCAGGAAGTGACATATTTAATGGTAAACACTGCACATTCTTTGTTTCCTGCTGAAATCAAGGGTAATGTCTTCCTTTCTGTTACTTTACTTTGGAATTTTGAACAGGTTTTTTTCTTTCTTTCTTTCCCCTTTTTTCAAGCTTTGGAAAGAATTCCTCCCTAATGTCTACACCACTATTATGGTTTTTGCCATACCATATCAACTTTATGCCTTGCTTAAGCTATAATGGAATATGAATGGGGTCCAATTAAAAAATACAGCACAGCTTATTCTATTGTCAGTGCTCTGAAACAGATATTCATACCATGGTGATAGACACATTGGGACACGGACACCTCTCCAAACACCTTCATCCAGAGACTGAACATGACTCAGTGGCTGCTGGCCCATACTTACTCACTGCTGACACTCTACTGCACACACTTAACTGCACTATTTCATATACCCACACATATTTATACTACTGTCCATACTGTATATTTGATCTATTATGTATACACTGTCACATCTCCAGCTGTCTATTCTATGTATACTAACATTATTGTATTTGCCTGTATATTTTGTCTGATGTAACTGCTGCACAGCGCGTTCACACTCTGTATATCTTTGCATATTCTTAACTACCCCTTTCTGTTTATTCTATTGTTATCACCACTGCATATTAGTACATACTCTGCATTTTAATTCTTTTTGCATTTCTGGTTAGATGCTAAACTGCATTTTGTTGTCTGAGTACTTTTACCAGTCCATGCAGTGACAACACATTTAAATCCAATCTATTCGGCAAAAATAAAATCAGTAGCTACAGAGGCCCAGACAACTATCAGGTATCATAAGCTATTTTGCCCTTCACGAATTCTGTTAAGTGTAATTCATATTTTTCCAGTTGTACTTGTACTTTACTTGAGTATTTTCTGTTCTCTGCCATGTTATAATTTTATAGCCAACTCCACTACATTTCAGAGGGAAACATCATACTTTTTACTCCACCACATTTATTTGATAGCTTTAGTTAATAGTTAATTTACAGATTAATAACACAACATATAATCAGTCGGAAATGAATTATTTATTACCATAGGTTAAGCTAAGGTAAGATTTTTATTGGGGAAATTCAAGCTTCTCAGCAGCAGCCCACATTAAGTATTTAAAATGAGTACCATCTTTAATAGCTGCAACATTAAAGTCATGCTTCCACTTTAATACATTGATGATTATAATCCAGAAATATAATATATATGGTACAGAAATTAGCAATAATGAGTACTTTTACATTTGATACATTAAGTATATGTTGATGCTACATTTGTGTTATCACTTTTACTTAAAAATATAAAATATATACATACTACTTCCACCAATGGTTAAATAATAATTGAAGTTTTCTGTGACCCCAGAATGGCCCTATATGTTATGCTAGACCACCATCCTAAGTGAAATATCTTTTTTATCAATATTTTTATTGTTTTTTTCCAACTTAAAGACGCAATAGCAGTGTAGAGGTGAAACACCACAGGTGCAAGTCACAAATGCATCATTTTATATCTCCCTACCCTTCTCAGCACCCCTTATGAGATTAGAACCTTAGATTAGAAATCTGAAGTATTAAGTATTATTGGTAATATGTTATGTCAATTATTGATTATGATCGCATTAAAGCAATACCAGTATTATAAGCAGAAAACCCTTAAACCAAACAAACATTTCGCTCCTCCATTGATTTTTGGACAATGACTTTAAATCTACCAACATAACCACAGTTTCCTAAAGCTGTAAATCAGAGCAGCAGCTGTTGAATTACTGAGATGATCAAAGCACACTTTCTAAAGTTTTCGTCAAACAGTTCTGTTGTTAATGAAATTAAATGACTTGATGTTGCTGTGATGTTCTGTAGTCATAGTTTTAGGTAGCTGAGGCCATCTACTGGCCATTTACAATAATAGCATGTTTCTAATGGTGTTTTTAGGGTGAGGACGTCACATCAAAATATACATAGTGCACTGTAACAAATTTCTGTAATTTTCACAGCATTGTTACTGTAAAATGAAGAAATCCTTACTGCATAATATTTATACAGCAATTTCTGTAGTTTTTACAGAATGATTACTGTAAAATGAAGACATGCTTACTATATAGTCTGTATACTGTAAGCCGCTGTATACTTATTATTAACAGGAGAATACAGTAAATATATATTACTGTAAATCTCAATACGGTCATTTTTAGCAGGATTATTTTTTCCAGCAGTCACGTAGTAATCTGCCTTTAACTGATTCTTATTCTGTTATCATCAGTTTTTGTAATATTTTCCATGCACAGTTGAAAACTATAATGGAAATATAACATAAGAATCAACTTTCAACAAAGAAAACAATGGAATCACTCTCTAGCAAATATAAATAAATTGTTTTGTTTTCATTTCACCATTTCATTCCATTTCTGTGAAAACAATGCAAAATCAAGAGAAAACATCACAGGCCTTCTAACTAAGTTTGATCTCTGCAGTGCAGACACACCTCAACATGCACTGTATAGCACCACCAATAAATCTTTCTTTAAAGGCAAACTATGCAGGATTTGCCCCCCAAAAAACAAAGCATAGACTCATACAAAAGTAATCACTCTCAGTCATCACCCTCAACACCCCAGAAGTGTGTGGCAGTGCCTGGATCTGCAAAGACCAAGCCCTCCACCCGTACCTTCTTTTCTCATTCTTTTGTGTTGTGCTGTACTTGATACACTTTACCAACCTTACCCAAAATGGTATTTGACATCTTGGGAATGACACTCATCAATCAACTATCCTTCTGATGCATTTACAAAGGGCAACTGGCAAATCTACATATTCTAACTTCAAGATCCTGTCTATGAGCTCACACAACTCAGCAGTATCTGCAATATTTTCTGGAAGTCTAAATCCAGCATAGAGAGGCTCAGTGAATGTGGTATGGAGTCTGTGAAGGAGAGTCATGGTTTCAGAGATGTTGTAGTAAGAAAGAGGACCTGCGTTATGATCCAGGTAAACAACAATTCTGGAGAACGGATGGTGTGAGATGGGAATTATAATGGTATGTCTGCATTTATATAATTGTAACATATTAATGCCCAAGATTTGTCAAATCCACATTCATTTACAGGCCCTGTTATACTGATATTCTTGTATGCAACTGTTATTGAAACTTTCCCACTCCACTTCACTTCCCAGTAACAATGTCCAGTCAGACCCTGGTATCTGTTAAGGAATCTGTCTTTGTGACTCAAATATAACTGGCCCACTGGCATTAATGTTGCTTTTCTATTCCCATCAGACAATGACAAACGTTTGTTTGCTGTATTTGGATCCAGAGTGATTTGACAAGAATATTTCAAAAATTCAGCTCTGGTTCCGGGCTCTGCTTGAGGTGGTAAAACATCCACTTCAGTCACTGGCGGTGAGATCTTTGCCCACTCCTCATTCAGAACAGCCTGCACTTTATCTCTGGCTTCCACTGCTGTCACACCCTCAAAAAAAGCACAGACAGACATCAATGCTGTGTAAGTCTGCAGGTTCATTCAGATGTGACAGTGAGGGGTAGCTGTTCAGGAAATGGAGGTGATCATCTGTGTGTGAGAGCTGCTCTAGCTCAGTGTCTTTCCTCTGCAGCTCAGTTATCTCCTGCTGCAGTTTCTCTTTGAGCTTTTTAGCTCAACTCACTTTGGTTTTCTGCTTGAATCTGATCTGCTTCACTTCAGAGCCTCTCTGCTCAATCAGACGGATCATCTCAGCGAAGATCTTCTGACTGTTCCTCACAACTTCATCAGCAGAATGATTAATAGCCTCCACCCTCTGCTGGAGCAACTTGACTTCTTTCTCTCTGTTCTGGACTCTCTGTTGGATGTTTTGGCGACTCACCTCAAGCTCTTTCTCTTTCTCGGCCCTTTCTGCTGCAGCAGAGACTGTGTTGTGGCCTTTATGACCATCCATAGAGCAGAGGTAACAGATGCACTTCTGATCAGTGTGGCAGAAAATCTTCATCACCTCCTCATGGCGAGAGTAGATGAAGCTTTTAAGTGGCTTCAACCACATCAGACAGGACTTGAAGGCTTTCAGCTTCCTCCCAGTGCAGTAATGATGGGCCACACCTCCAGGTCCAGCATGGGAATGATCAGTTAAAGCAGCATGAAGTCCCACTTTCTTCAGTTCCTCCACCAACTCTGCTAACATGGTATTCTTCCCCATGACAGGCCTTGGTGTGAAGCTCTGCCTGCACTGAGGGGAGCTGTGTGTTTTCCTCTCACTCTCTTCATCCCAGCAGTCACCAGAATAGTCATCAGATGAATGCCAGTAAGTTTCACGTTCTGTCACCAGAAAAAGCTGTCCTCGTTTCCTTTATGTTTATCCACTGATCTGTAGTGCATGGACATTCTAGCTCTTGTATTTCATCACATGGTATTTATGCCAATGTGGTGGGAACAGTCCCAGTAGTCCAGGAGAACTTGTGTGTGTAGAGTAAATGCAGCCTGGGCCCAACTCCTCCCTTGGCCAATCTCCTAATCAGGGCCAGGCAATATATGACACCAGTAGGCCTTTGTTCTCCCTGCCTCATGCCCTGTCCCTGCTGTGGCTGCTCTTGATTATCTGGACCAGGTATGTGCCAAACACCTTTTATGCAGAATTGTACCTGTATTGCAATTCCTGTTTTGCTTCATTTTTGCCCATTATTGTTTAACTACTGATTTGTGATTTAGTTCTTCCCAATTTTGCCTATTATTTTGTCACAGTAGCCCTTATTGAGTTTCCATTAGTCCAATCTTTAGTTGTTGTGCATTTCTTAAGCCAACTGGGATACATTTTTGTTTGTGTTTGATTACTTTGTGAGTTTCTTTATTTCAGGAGTAGAGAGCCATATTGGTAAGAGGCTAGACACCCGAGGTGAGTAGTTGCACTGGGACACCCCAGACTGCACCATTTTTGTTTGAGGATTGCTGTGTCATTTGATGTGCCAACTTGTGGTGAGTAGTGGTAGCACCCCTAGGCACTCCTCTGTGTAGTCTGCCTTTCAACAATTTCAGTTTCTAGTTTCTTTAGTTTTGCTCATGTTGGGCTGAGTTTTAACTTTTGTATCATTCACTTTTTAAAATTTATATCAAGGCTTTTTTTTTTTTTTTTAGCATAAATTGTAATAAAGTAATTTTTACATTACATTTTTGGTTATTTCTTGTTTTTTAATAATCTTCTTCCTCCAGCAGCTCCAGACCCTGCTTCTTGCTTTGATTATTTTGCTTATTCAATAAAATTTCTGCTTTAATTGTGATACACACATCTCAGCCTCTTAATCAGTAATGAGCCTGTATGCCTTACCACCTACCTTTAAAAATGATATTCAAGGTACCTTAAAGTATTTCCTGGGGTGAAACTCCCCAGGTGGTGTTGTCTGGTTTATTCTTTACTCTTCCCTTATTGACACCACAAATCTATACCAACCCAAACCTACCTACCCCCTCACCACACCCATCTTTAAACTGTTAAATCTGCGAAAGGGGAGGGAACAGTAAAGGTCTGTACAGAAAGGACTTTGAGCTTCTTAAAGCAGGAGGGGCTTAGTCTAGCCAGTAAATTAAGTCTGGGTGGAGTAATAAAGTCATGCTCCTTTCCAGGAAGAGGTTTGGTTTGAGAGATGTAGGGTATGTTTGCTCTCAGTTGAAGTCTATGTTGATTATGCATCTTACACTTACTGCCAGTGAGTTAATTTTTGGGATTTATCTTACCTAATTATTATTAAACTGGACCCATAAAGCTTTGATAGTTACCACAGCATTAACACAAGGAAACCTTTGGATCTATCAGGGAAAAACTCAGCTAATAGAACTGTATTTATTTCAGCTGAAGAAGCTAATAGTACATTTATAAAACACACCTAATCCATCACTTCCTCAGTGGCTAATATAGGATGTTGGCACCTGTCTTGATACCGTGGTGCTCGTAAGCTTGGTTTATGATTTCTTTGTTCAATTTTGCTTACAATATGAAAACCTTTGTGATATGACAACTTACAATATTGTAATCAGATAAAACAACACCACCAATCCCAGGAGATAAAATTTTGACATTTGAGTTTCAACTTTGCATTTGAAATGTTTAGAATGAGCAACCAGCATGACACTGCACATACTGTATGTGCAAGACAACATTCATAGTTTGTATATTTCATGTACCAGTGTTACCGGTATAAGACATCCGTAGTTCATTATTTATATTTAAATTATTGTTGTATGATGGACTGAGAATTTTTAATTCAATTAATTCCAATTTAATTCATTACTTCCACCACTACATTTAAACATTGTGTAATGAGGATGATTTGAAGAGTCCAACTCTTGAACTCATCCTCAGCTTCCTCAGGCTGATTGACAAACGATTCTGTGGTGGAAAAAGTGTAATTATGTTCAGTAAAAATACCAACATAAACAGTATGTTTTAAGTCTTGGATTCAGAAATCTAAAGTATTACTGGTCATTTTATTTGTAAAAGTATTGATTATGTTGGTGGTTGAAGTATTAGAAGAATTTTAAAAGGAACATCCTCAAAACAAAACACAGCAGCAAGTGTTGAATTGGTGATATCATCAGGTGACACTTTAATTTATTTGCCAGTTGATTGTGTCTCTTTTGTTGATGTTGTATGAGCCACATCAATGTGTGCGAGAGATCTGTTGTAGTCTAAGTTTAAGGTAACTGAGGCCATCTAGTGGTAAACAACAGTGATAGCATGCTTCTCCGCCGACTTCAGAGAGAGGATTTTTTTTTTTCCAAAAATATGCTTTAGTTTTAATTTATCCTAAATACCAGTGCTTACCTACCAGTGCAATTGAATTTTTCTTAGATGATATCATGCCTGCAGTATTTATTAGACTGAAACCTGGACAGTTCAAAGCTTTCATAATTTTCACACCAATAATACAAGGAAACCTTTTGATCACCAGGGAAAAACCCAGACCAATAAAATTTCCCTTTTTTTCCTTGTGAGCATTTGATGTAGCAGATTACATCTGAGGATGCCAATGGTACACTTATACAGGGGTGTGGCACCATATCTGAAATCATCCTGGTTTCGCAGGTTATCTGATTACTCAATCCATCATTTCCTTAATGTTTGAGAGGGGTGTTGGCACTTGTCTTGACAGCATGATACTTGTTGGACTTTTAAAGCTTAGTGTATGATTTATATGACCTTTCCAGTTTCCTTGTCAGTACAACATCAAAACATTTGTGGTAGGAGAATTTACCATCCTCCTGGAAATGGATGAAACAGACCTACTGTAAAACCATCAATCTGAAGAGATAAAACATTGACAATGTTGAGTTTGAACTCTGAGTTTGAAATGTTTAAATTGAGCAATCAGCATGACACTGCATGCATATATATGCCAAATGTCAAGTCTTTAACTTTAACTACCTTATTCCACTGTAGAGAATAACACATTATTTATCTGCAGTTCATTATTTATGTTTAAAACCAACCATTTTAAACTCAACTGACCCTTTGCTAAGCCCCTCCTCCAAACAGCAACTGTCCAATCATAAATTAGCAACCGCAACTAGTTCTGAAAGTTTCTGTAATATGCAAAGATACCAACATCCCATATACTAAGACACCATGACCTACAATCACCAGTGCAAAGTATTGGTATTTGACGACTCAGCAACCAAACTATTTTTCTCCAGAATTGCTTACTCCACCTTTTAAACTACTGATATTGTAATATTAATCTGGCTGGCATCTCTTACTGAAACTGATATCACTGATTAAGTAACCAAAAATGAATAAATGAAGCTTTCCTTTGAACTGGCAGTGATGACAAGAGTATGTCGAAAGTCTTTCCAAGACATTTTCTCAAGGGAATTATTAGTAGTGACAGTTCCTATATTATCAAAGATTATATTACCCCTCCGTCATGTGAACCTTTGCACTTTGCCCTGTTATTCTATGTAAGTCACTCCTCTCCCACCAAGGCTGCATAACAGCAAGGTACCACACAGTGTTGCGCAGTATGGATTGTTCCTGTTCCTGGGTTAAGTTGTTCGGATGTTGACACGAACAGGACAGGCAGCTGTCTCAGCCTAGTTTAAAAAGTAAAAACACGATTCTGTGCCCTGGTGGTAAAGAATCATTGCAATGCACAGTAGAGGGTAAAACACACACCTACTCTGCTCTAAGGGTTAGTTTATATTCTCGACTGTAGGATCCACTTGCCCTTGCATGAAAAAATACAGTCTTTTAGGAAAACACCCCCACAGCAAATCCCCAGTAACAGTTGTGTGCATGTGTATTGGCCTACAGTTTGTGTGTGTGTGTGTGTGTGTGTGTGTGTGTGTGTGTGTGTGTGTGTGTGTGTGTGTGTGTGTGTGTGTCGGCTGGACGCCGGGCTGTTGCTTCACTGCACATTCCTGGGGAACAGCTGTGGAATATGTGACCACTGGTTCCATCAGGATTGTTTAACTCAGTCTCTGCTTTGTCAAGTCACTGATGAATAGGTGCTTATGAAGTGTGCCGAATAGATTCCACACCTTTATTATAACAAAATAAATGCTGAGGCATGCAACTTATGACTCAACAAGAGGGGAGCAAAGGGTTTCTTGTTGCCACATCAGTTATTATAATGTTATATCTATTTTAAAGCAATTATTTTAACATATGAGCACAATTTAATTCACTTATTGCTGTACTTCTACTCTGCTCACTGAGCTGAAAATGTGAATGATGCAAAGGACATTAAGAGTGGGAACATGTTTTTACCAATCACGTTCAATTCTGAGACCCAAAAACAACCTTTTGAATGAACAAGAACACAGAAAGCATATACGGATTGTTTACTGACTGTGTTGAATTAGTATTACTTTTCTCTAGTGTAATGGTAGTGTTTGAGTCATTTAGTCTGTTCAGTGAGAGTGAAATAGAGTGTTATAATAGCATTGCTCAGCCACACTCCACTGGGACTTTAAGGAACAGGGGCCGTAAATATGAGACTGTCAACTGTTGATCTCAGCTTGGCTGAGATTTAGTCAGTGATGAGAGTCTGACTCTGCTGTACTGTCAACTCCAGCAGCCTCCTACTCAAGCTAATGTTAGGGCTCCTTCAGTAGTAACATTTACCATTCTCTGGAGGCCCAGAGATTCTCTCTGAACTGTGTTGCCGACTCGGGCTGGATGACGTATTGCCAGTCTGACGTATTAGGCCTACAGAAACTTCACAATCTGCAGACCTTAATTGCTTGGGAACAATGGTAATTGAGATTACTGATTTAGGGAAAAACACAATTACAGATGAACAAGTCAATGTTTCTACACAAATTTAAGATAGGATGTATGTGTAACCCTAACCCTAGCACACTTTTTCCAAACTTCCCAAAATCTTAGATAAACTCTCCGTTAGGATAACTGTTAGCTGTTCTCATTTTTCCACATGTAGTCATAGTTAACTTACTAACTAGCTTACATTAGCTAATGGTAGTGTTTCCTAAATATTGCTAACAGTAGTGTTAACTAACAACTAACAATAGTGTAAACTAACATGCTTAACACTTAAGTTAGGAAGTTTCTGTAATATGGCCCCAGATGCCATGGTGACTTCTCCCAACCAAAGTGCATACAAATCTATCAGTTATGTAACTGATATTTAGAGCGCTGCCAGCGGGTGAAACCTCTAAGTGTTGATATTAGGAGCCACTTGACGGATACTTGTGGTCAAGAACCCACAATCAGACTTCAGAAGGTGCATATTTTCACCTGGTACATTTTGTGCCTGCATTGGAAGAATTTCTCTAAACCATGTCTCTCAGATATGCGACCTATCAAAATTTTTAAGTGACTTAATATTTCTTCAAGTACAGTATGTAAAGATACCAACATCCCATATGATAAGATTAAGAACCAGACAGAAGAAATCCACAAAAATGTGTCTTTGACAATCAGCTTATGTAACTGTCTGAAACCACACTGCACATGATGATGATGATAATACTTTATTCTGATTTTTTTCTTGCGTTACAGCAGCTCCATTTGCAACATCACAGAAAAAACAAAAATAAAGACATACATTAAACATATTACAATTACAGTCACGGAAGGCAATATTCAAGGCTCCATATTTAATTTTAGGAATGACTTGTGTACAAAAGACTTCCTCAGTCTAATCATATTAAATTGTGGAACCCTTTATCTCTTCTAATGTTCAGAACATGGTTGTTCACGGTGTTGTTTGTCACCCTTAATTTGTTATGCTGTTATATTCAGCCGATTCATAAAGTTTTTTCCAGAGGATGGCCTACAGTCTTTGAGCAGATTTGTATTTGATGGAGCAGTTATGACTTTGAAGTAGTGGACAGACAATATTGTAGCACACTCATACTCACAGAAGTGAAAAATAAATAAATAAATTAATTTTTTTAAAAAAGAAGAATTTGTGTTTTCCTTTTTTGATAGTGCACATTTGAGAGGCCAAATTAAATGAAGGATGCTATGATTGCAGTATGCTTTTAAATCACAAGACCTCAAATTAAAACAAAACTTAAAGCTGTCCATGTGGCCATTTCAAAAGCAACAGATGCTTACATGTGCCTTCATATTTAAGTTATTTGGTCATCCTGACAATCTAGTTGCTTATGAAACTATAGATACTTTATGTTGATGATTTTGTCTGCGATGTTCCTGCAGCCACCCAACACCCTGAGACTGGCTGTGCAGAGGGAGATCTGTTTATATCTCATCACCTTTAATGTCGATATTTTCTGCTTAAGATAAGCTTAAGGAAACCACTATCATGTTAGATCATTTCCTTTTATTGTGGCCATATAACAAGGTGGACAAATCTCCAAAACGTTGTAATCTTTAACTTTGGCATTTTAAAGACAGCAGAGTTAAAAAGGTTTTGCAAACCCAAGTGAGCCAGTAATATGATATATGTAACCTGGTTCTTGTAACTTGCTTTTCTTGTCATTTTTCTTCATTCTACAACATTTAAAACACTAACTTTTTACGCTCAGTCCCCATAGATCAACTCTATAGTCACATAATGTAGATTTAAAGCAGCTAAAGGTGCCAAACGCAATGGCAGACACAACACAACAACCTGACCCCCAGGAGAGTTTATGGGGTGACTGAGTCCTTCAGACAACAGCAAAGAGAGGGAGTTATTGAGGCAAAAGGATCAGCAGGAAAAGGTGAAATTTTGGGGAAGAGGAACTTCCTGTTTTGGAGCTCAAAGTTGGCTGAAGTAAATACAATGGTTAGATCAGTCCTGTGACTATATACTGTACATACAGTTTAATGTGAGAGTCATGATAGTCAGCAGACCTAATTATCATTAACCTCTTCATCTTCTACTCTCCTTACCGGAGACCAATTTTTGTCATTTTCAGTGGAGGGTGGGGGATCTTTAAAGGAAGTAGGTCAATAGTATATGCCACATAAAAATGGTTTATATCATCTGAAAGCTGGGAAATGGACGGCTCAGCACTGTGGGTCAGGTTTTTGAGTCATAAGTAATAAACATTGAGTTTGTTTTCAGTTTGGAGGTGAACTTCCTCCTTTCCTGCTATGTGCTCAGCTTGTCTATGTTGAAAAGAAAACCAGCTTTTAAAGATGGTTAAAAGATGTTTCGGGGGGAACCTGTAACAGCCACCACCCCACACCTGGCATTTATTATTCAAATTTCAGCTGTGAGTGCAAAATATAAAACTGAAAACTTATGGATCCATTTATGACGATTATTCATAATACTGTTTGAGAGCCATGCAAATTATGGGAGTTTCACAGGGGAAACAACAAAAAGGAGGGCATCATGAAAATACAGGAGGAACCCAGGAAAAACAGGTGTTTACAGGTATGGTACCCATAGAACCCGTTGGATATATTTAGTTGTCAATTTGAAAATTGCCACGTCAGTTTTTCCCTTGCCAAAATTTAGCCTAACTTTGGAGCGTTATTTACCCTCCTTCCCAAAAAGCTAGCATTGACATGGTTGGTACCACAATGGATGTACGGACCAAGATAGACAAAAGTATGTCACACACTCACTTACATACATAAACATGACCAAATGCACAATGCCCTCCAGACTTACACCTGGTGGAGACAATTAAGAAGCAGCTATGTTAGAGAGAGCGATCTGACAGGATTGGCTCGAGGAATTTATTACACAGCAGCTAGTTAGTCTTCATTGATATATAGAGGTGTTTACTTCTATTATTTTCAGTGAAGGTCACTGACCTTCTTGGGTGATGTGTCAACTTAATACAGAAGGAAGAGAAGATGTGTAACGAACAGTGTGGCTTTGTTCTATTGAGCTGTTTGAGTAAGTCATTAATTAACCACCTGTGCTTTCCCTGCAATAACATATCAAAATGTCTGCTGTGAAAAGGGCCTCATAATGAACGAAAATCTATACACTACAGTTTTATTTATAAGTTTTTTAAATATTTGATGAAGATTTCATATTGAAACAATACTGAATTGTAGCTGTACTTTGTAATAAATGAACATGTAAAATAAATAAATAAATAAATAAATAAATAAATGAATAAATATGTTTTCTTTTGTTTTCTTCTCAACCAGAGAATTATAAAAGAGAAAAATAAATAAGCTAAGTCACCAAACACACATTTTAAAGGCAATTTTACGACTATAAACCATTAGTATTTTATTCTAAATAAGGACCAAATGTGTGACCATGAATCACTTGGCTTAATGTAATATGAGCTTAAAGTAATGGACCTCTTTCACAGCAGCCATTTTGACATGAAATAGTAGGGTTACCATTACTACTACTTAGGTGATACCAACGATAATAATTAAGGTTTTGTTCTATTCCATTCTATTCAGCTGAAACAGAGTTGTGGTGCTGCCATGGGGCCTTAATTAGTCTCTGGTACTTTAGCCTCCTATTTATCAATATAGGTGCTGTGAAAAAAAGTCTGTTCATGGTTAGATTTCTGCTCAATTTGACAGTTTATAAACAAAGCTGAATATTTGCCTACATGTGGTTTACTATGTTCAGTGGAATATGTATATTGATTCATGTTTTGTTTTTATGATGTTATGGTGGAAACAGTAAGGTGGTTCACTGGAGTCTCTGCTGTTCCAGCACCATGGACAGAGTTCTGCTGAGAGTCCTATTTTATCATTACTTACATTAGTTAATCATTACTAAGCATTTTATCTGTTTGTCATATAATCATTATCTCTTTATACTCCCTCAAATTAAATAATACGACTCACCATGTTTTAAACCCCCATAATGGCCACATATGATTTCCGGTGATTAACCTGAGACTGACCTGTTGCTTCTTGCTATTTCTCGTCTTGCTTTCTTGGACCGACATGAATGTGGAAAATATTTCCTGTTTTTCTATGTGGGACACAGACAGCCAGTTAAACCCTGCCAGTTAAAGTAAGAAAGAGTAAAGAGGATTATACAGACAAGAAGCAAATATAGTGCAAGTGATAGTAACAATATAACAATAATGCCAATTCCTCTAAAGTTAGTGCATAATTAAAGCAATAAAAGTTAATAAAAGTAAGGGACAGACAAACAAAAAGACAAAAAAACCTCTTGATTAGAGATAAAAGAGCCTTAAAACAGGGGGTTAGGGTTAGAAATCATGAGTTTTAGCTAACAGCACTAGCATTGATTACAGACCATGTAACACACAAGATGCCACGATTGCCATTCAACCTGTGGCTTTTTACATGTTGTCATTCCTACACTTACAGATCTTTGTTTGACGCAGTAGCAGATTAGTGTATTAAATTTAGGCTATTGAAAGTGACATTAAACATGCACTGCAAATGTTAACCAGGAGCCACACAAAACGTGTCTGAGGGCAGCCAATGGCTTGCAGGCCACATTTTGCTTATGATTTCCATAGAAAGCTGCAGCAGGCAGCTCTTAGCAGGGAGAAACACCCTGACCATATTGTTACGAATGCTGTTTAAATGAGACTCACACAAATTGCAAATTAAATTAAATAAAACCATTGTTGAACACTGATCGGCAGTAGCATGATGCTCTGAATTTGCATACTTTTATCAGTTTAACATCTCATTCAATATATATATATGTATATATAGTGACATTTGCCAAAAATTATACCTCTAGGGTCTGCAGGTACTCCAGTTGGTAGGATTAAGTTCAAACAAACGTGCAAAGTTGAGAAGTTTGACCATTGCAAACTGCAAAGATGGCTGCAGGGGGCCTCTCCAGAAAAAAAAGTTGAAGAAGTATGACAGGAATGACATAAAATGCAATAAAACAGGAAATCCTTCTCCTGAAATCAGATCTACATTAACACTTGAGGCTTATCATTCATCAGTGTTATTTCATCAGACATCAGATTCATCAGATATTCACTGTTTTATTCATTAGATGACAGATGACGTCTTTTGCAGTAGTTTTCTGCAGCTGCCTGCTTGCATATTCAGGTGAGCGTGGACGGTATGTACAGTACAAGCAGTCAGAGAGGGACAGGGGGTAACAGAGCATTTTGTACCTCTCTCACCTCTCACCCCCTCAGCAAGGTTACAAAACGCTGCATGCCTTCCACAGATCCTTGTGATAACACGGGCTGCGCTGCCTTTGAATAGCAAGTAAACTTATTACTGATGTGAGCCGTGAATTCCTGCACCATTCATCCATCTCAGGCGTCCTTTTGAACTCAAAAATGTGTTTGCTTGTTACACAGTTGAAGCACACATGTCATCTAAAAGAATTTATTTTCCCTCAAATGATTCTTTACAGTTTAGTTGATTTACAGTAATCAATTTATTTACACAGTGCACCTTGTGGAGCAGGCCATAAATCAGAAAATTAGAGGTAAAAGCAAGATTTCTTTTGTTTTGTTAGTCTTTAGTCTAAATCTATTTTACATTCAAAAACTTTGACAGAAAGATGGTAAAAAAAACCAATACAGACTTGATTAAATTCAAAATGATTTGCTTTACACTTCTACACAATAATCCGTGAGAAAGAAACACAACTTTAAGTATTCCACATAACTATTTTCCTCATAACAAAAGTAGTTTTATAAGTTGAAAATGCTAATGATAAATATGTTGAACTATAAAGGAAAGACAATACATGTATTTTATAATTTAATGAATAAAAACACACCATGTATGTCAGATATTCCCATATGTCCAATATGCATGTCCCTGTTCCTCTGTTACATCCATCTGTCACTGCTGGCCTGGTCAGTCTGCTCCAACTCTTACAGAGTCAAACATGACCACAGGTCTGGCCTGATAGTTGCTCCTCTCCATGTTGATCCTCCACATCTGTTTCCATGATGTGTTTGCAGAACTCTGTCACGTTTTCCACCTTCTATCCCCGGGTACAAACAGACATCTTTGTGGCACTGTGGCCTTCCTGCATTGGCTCTGTCAGCAGCCTTTTGTGTCGCCCCTCTCCATCAAAGGAGTGTCATTTGTTCAGGTGCTCGCTGCTCTCTTTTCTCTCACTCTTGCTGCCTCAACAGCCACGCTGTCTTTAGCGAGCACTCTTCCTCTGAGCCTTCTTTGAATCAGGTGCATCCAGAACCCTTTTGGACTGGCTGGCAACAGCTCTGAGGGGCAAAAAGTCAATGGAGTGTCTATGAAAATAGGCACACAGCAGCTATTCAGCTATTCACACTGATCCCTTTAGTCTAACTATAAACAGCAACAATTGTGCTGTTAACAAGAGGCTGCAGTGCGTGAATGGGTTATAAGTACAGGATTCTCCTTCAGGTGACAGGGGTTTGTGTCAAGTCTAGTCTAGTCTAAACAGTAGGATTTTAGTCTAGTGTGTCATTAGAAGTTAGTTTTAACAACATTTTTAGATTTAGTTGACTCATATTTACATGTTCTTTTAAATGATTATTTTCAATTTTAAGTTGCAGTTTGGTTAGGTTTAGGCAACAAAACTACTTGATTAGGTTTTGAAAACAAAACTACTCTGTTTGTTTTAGGAAAAGATTATGGTTTGTCTCTGCCATGCGTACGTAAATAGCCACATTGACTTTTCTCAGCCATGCTAAGCTATATACACTTTGTTGAAAATAGCCATAGTGATCACACTGATGATTCCACCCCACGTGCAAATAGTGTTGTTAGCTATGGACTACTGGGTGCTTAGTTGTCTGAGTCACAATTTAACAAAACCACTTGGTTTGGTTTACGAAAAGATCATGGTTTGTCACTGCCATGCAGGTACATAGCCACATCAGCTATTTACACCCTGGGTGCAAATAACATTGTTGGCCATGGACACCTGGGTGCTTGTATCTGACATACCAGATTATATACACTCAGGTGTGAACCCCACCCCAGGTATAAATAACCAGTGTCTCATCCACCCTGCATGCAAATAGCCACATTGGCTATTCCACCCTGGGTGCAAATAGCATCTTAAAAATATTATATGAGTTTAAGTGAAGTTGTGAGAGTTTTTCCAGGTAAACTTGTCATTCAAAGCTCACCTGAGGATGTTGAGTATGTAGAGTTGACGTGTCTTCACAGATCTCTTTGGGGAGGTGATTTCAGGGCTGCACAGAGGGAGGAACATTATCGTTACCAAACAGGAGCAGTGCCTTTATACAGACTCACCATGAGATTCCAGTTTGTCTCTTTAAATGTTTTATTGATATTGGCAGAGTTAAAGAATATCCCAACTTATATAAAAGCACTCAATACTATTACTTTATACTCTCAGTACCTTGAAAAAGTCTTATCTTTACGGGCTCACTAAATGTTTTACATCACAAGAAAATAGAGCACTCTCCCAGTTTAAACCATGTTGACTTCATGTGACATCTGCTGTCTCGGCCTAACTGTCACTCACTGTCTCTGCGGTTTCTAGGGGATGACGTTATTTGTTTGGCTTTTCTAGAAAATGTGAATTCTCCACTTAGCTTTTAATTCCTTCCAACCTCCTACATACTTCACTCCTCGGGCCTTGGAGCCAATCAAAAACATGCGTTGTGCACCAGCCTGAGATTATTCTACTCCCTCAGGCTTCAGCTGTATTATTTGGTGATCACACCCTCAGACAAGCAGGACTTATTGAACACAGCAACAACACTGTCAGGCTAATGGTAGCATTGCGGTGAAATAGTGTTCCCTCACATTGCACCACTCCTTTTTCCTCCACAAAGGATGATAATACCTGCATGTGCAAACTAAGCAACCTTTAATGGAAACACACAACTAAAAATACTTAAAAAGCTGTTTGGGATGTTCAGGCCCTGACTCACATGCGGCTGCAGAAGTTGTTGCAGGTTTGATCATCACGGTTGGCACAGCTGCAGCGGGAAGTAGACCTTCTGCGACGGGACAGAGCGCTGCCCAGACCATAAAGTGTTGTCTTACTACAGAGTGAAAGAGAGACACAGTGCCATGAGGTGATATAAACAGTCTGCAGACTTTGCTCTTTGATACTTCGTGGCCATTTAATTATACAGTAATACTGATAACGTGTTTATTCTGTAGCTATCAGGCTCATAGTGACAATGCACTGACTTTGGGTTGCTAAACAAAAAAATCACCATACAGAGTATGTTGCATGTGTGTGTCCAAGTTTGTTTGTGTCCATTTTCTCATGCTCACCTCGGTGTGTTGACCCAGATGATGTCCAGGTGGCAGAAGTAGTGGCACTCAGAGTCCAGCTTACTAGTGCAGGCGCAGCGTTTGGCCCTCTCTCTCTGCTCTGGAACACTGCCAGCAGCCTCCACTTCCAGCTGTTTCACCACCGGAAGACCAAAACCTATATAATCCAAGACAAAGAGCCAGTCAGTAACAGAGATCTAAGCGCAGCAGCAACTCAAGCCAAAACAAAGCATCCGTCAATAGCCCTGCCACTGCTTTGCTCTTTTACTGTTTCAAAACACTAAATGAATGAATATGTTACATCACTAGTACATTATGGACAGAATTTGCAAGTGTGAACATGAAAAAAGTCATCAACTATTCTTAACAAATTCCATCTTCTT